>NW_025999998.1:3218470-3238064 GCF_001458135.2 Marmota marmota marmota | reverse complement strand
TTGCATGGTAATGGAGGGAGACCCTCATTGTTATACAAAATTACATATAAGAGGTTGTGAGGGGAATGGGAAAATAAACAAGGAGAGATACGAATTACAGTGGATGGGGTAGAGAGAGAAGATGGGAGGGGAGGGAGGGGGGATGGTAGAGGATAGGAAAGGTAGCAGAATACAACAGTTACTAATAGGGCATTATGTAAAAATGTGGATGTGTAACTGATGTGATTCTGCAATCTGTATTTGGGGTAAAATTGGGAGTTCATAACCAACTTGAATCTAATGTATGAAATATGATATGTCAAGAGCTTTATAATGTTTTGAACAACCAATAAAAAAAATAAAAAAATAAATAAAAAAAATTAAAAAAAAGAAATATAATTTTTATAATTAATATAAACTGCCAAAGGTTAAGCATTATGTATGTGCACAATTCTTTCCAAGCAATGACTATTAAGTGTTCATTTATTATAAATTTTTTCCTGGTAATAGAGATGAGTTGCTTCTAAAACAATTTTATGTAGGCCTTCTTATTCCATTTGATTTATATAAACAAGTTCTCAAATACATTATAGCTTTTTGCAGAGAGCTGTGATTGACATGTATAGCCCAGACCCAGTTTCTAGCAGGTGGTCTTAGAGAAAGCAGAGGCCCCTTAAAAGGTTGTAGGAGGCTCTTAGATCACCTTGTAAGGCCAACTTTTCCTTCTCCAAGGGACTGCATTTTAAATTAGCCAAAGCCATAAGACATCCTTGGGCTTTCTTTATTGTCTTCGTTTCCACTTATTGCCGTAAGTGTAAGTCATTAGGAAGATTCACTCCACCAAGGGACCGTGGAGAATTGACTGAAATGGAGCAAAATCATGGGGTGAACTGAAGGTTTTCTATTTGTATGAGTGTTGAATTAGTACATCTCAGAGGTCTGTAAAAATGAACAGATTTGATATACTCCTTTAAGGAGGGCACCCAGCAAATACTGCTGACCTGAGAACTGCAGATTTGGTCTATGTTCCCCTTGTAAGGAATGATCCTCTGGTCACCTGAATGAATAATAAAGGCAGATATGAAATGTGTGTATGCTGGATTTGCCTATACGACCCAAGTTCTTCCCATAATACTGACTTCCATGAGTCACTAAATTGACCGCCCTGCACCAAAAAGAAAACATTTTATGCCCTTCAAGGTGAATATTCTCTGCAGACTATTTCTTGCAGCAGTGGTTAAGAGCTTAGCTTCTAAAATTAAACTCCTTTCAGAGTTTACTTTACCCCTCATTACCTGTTTGACCTCTAAATCTCAATTTCTTCTTTTGTAAAAGTTTTTTTTTTGTTTCTCACTCCAGATTATTTAACCACCGTCTCCATTCTATTATCAACCCCAAGAGGCAAACCATTAGAGATAGAATAGCCATTTAATTTGTTGTCCAAGATGGGACAATTAGGTATAAAGCAGAGGGGTCTATTAATGTTTAAATCCAAAAAAGGGTATAAACTGGTAGTATTCCAGGGAAATCTGCAAATACAGTCATCCATTAAATGGGTTAAGTCACTGGACTCATTTGCCCCATGACTTTTGAGGAGCTGGCAAGATATTGGAAAAAAGAACAATTTGATACCAGGATGTTGGTTTCTCCATACTTCTTCTTTATATTATTGTAAATAGCTAAGTCTATCTCATAGGTCGCAAAAGCTATCAGGAAAATTACTTCATACTGCTCTCTATAGGTTCCAGCCATCGTTTCCTTCCCTCAGCCTTTAGACCTAAGTTACTTGTATTCTCTGTTCGCAGCCTCAGATCTGCACTATCTTTGGGTTCCTTACACCATGCCCACAACTTTGTAAATATATCCTTTATTAAACTCTCTTCAGATGAGCCACATATGAGTGTGCTACTTGTTTATTACTAGGATCCTGACTGATATAAATTTGTGTCTAGCCTCTGTATCTACCTCCTAGAGCTCTTGATTGAGGTAATTCATGGACTGTGTGTAACAGGAATTAACTATTAAAGAGTAACAATCATAAATTATAAATTGCTCTGTGAAAAATGTTTTCAAACTTTATCTCACTTGACCCTCAAAATATATATGAAAGGACTAGGTAAGGAAATTGAAGTTAATTGAATTAAATGACTTGTCTAAGATTATGGCTCCAATTTGATCACAGACACACACACACACACACACATACAAAAAAAATCACATGGTAGCCCATAAATATATACAATTATCATCAGTAAATTTTTAAAAATAGTAATAGATTTGAGATTTGCATTTCAACCTTTTGAGCCCAAAGCCATATTCTTCTGTTACTGTACCACATTGTAACAGTATTTCTACCAAGAAAGTTATATTGGATTTTTATTAATCTTTTCAGAAATAATTGTAAGGCATCACCATTAATCATCAATCATGAAATTACTGTTCATTTTGAAATTTGGAAAAAAAACATGAAATTAATTGTTTGGAATACAGGGGAGGCAAGAGGTGGAGCAAATGCAAGAGAAGCCATTGCAGTGGTAAATTCCAGCTGGCCCCAGGCCTCATGGGCCTTTCCTCTAGACTTGAGATCATGAGTACATTCACACTGTGACTCAGCAATCAATGTGAACATCTCTAAAATGCCTGCTGAGTAGTTCTGAGAATCTTTGAAAAGGTATCCTCAAACTAGTCCATTATCTGGAGTCACTAAGGCTTCTGCCCAGATCCTCCTTCATTGTTCTTGCTCCCTATCCTTGATATCATTGTCTTAGAGCATCTTAGAGAAGCCATATCACTGCCTCTGAAGCTGATGCCATGATTAACAGATCAAAGTCCATGCCATGCCCCTGAATCCACTGTTCTTAATGCTTTAAATCTTTGCAAAGCAGAGAGAAGGAATTCCTCTTTTCTGAACTGTACCTGATCAGCTGGACCTCGAGGCAATCATCTCTGAGTCAGCGTTGACTGGCTGTCAAAATTTTTCTTTCAGTTTCTGGACTTCATCCCTCAAGCACAAGAACATAGATTATGTCCATGAAGCTACATAAGAAATGCACTCCATTCTTTGCTTTCCCCACATCTGTTCAGCCTTCTTACTCCCAACAGCTACCACTCCACCATTTACAAAGTACAATACTGAAATCCCCATGCATAACAAGTGGATGCAGACCTGAGGAGGGGGAGCACGCTACAACCTTGCACCTCAGCTCAGAAACCTCCAAAATCCATTTTTCAGTGGATGTTCTTTAAGATTTACAGTTTCAGAATAGACAACAGCATCAACTTCTGAAACAAAAAAATCTCCCAAGCACATCTCATTAAGAGAAAAAATGCACCCATACTGCAATGAAGGGTCTCTTCTCTCTGAGGATCAATTTGATCATCTTTCCTCAATAACCAAGAGGCTTTTATGAACTAAACAAAGTAGGAACTTAGAACCTCCACATTCCCACCACATTTCTGCTAGTTATTGACTTGATGTTTGGCTTTGGGCAAGTTACTTAACCTTACTGTGCCTTTGATTCCTCATCAAAAGTAAAAATACTTTTCTTGTGGGGGAGTTATGTGGATTAACTAACAAATGATTGAAAAGTTCCATATAAATGCTAAGTAGTCGTATACCATTCTTGCAGCAGGAGATCACTGGTGTGTGCTCAGGGATGCTACACATATCTCTGTGTTACTCAGTCCTTTCTGGGTGCCTCTACCTATTGCGACCTCACCAGGACCACAGCCTGGCTCTCAGATGGCAGGACAGTGCTAGACACTGTGCAGCCTTAGGAGCAATGCTATGAACCTCAGGACTGCTGTCAAACTTCCCAGCTTATCCACTGTCAGAAAACAGTGTCAGCTATTCCTTCAACAAGGCCCTCCAGTAAAGAGCAGCATATTGGAATACCATTGGCACTTGCATCTGTTCCTAGACACCTCTAGTACTTTGAGGTAATGGCAAGGAAATAGGCTGGTATGCTATCTGTTCTCAGATGCATGATTGACATGTATATATTCCACATGCACATGTGTGTTCACTCTGACACATACAGTGGTCTCACATCTGGCAATACCTGAGTGTACGAGCTGTGAACATTAGACATCGTAGAAACCAGTTATATACACTAGTGAGGAGTTAATCCCAAAAGACCCAAAACTCCTAATGCCATTAATATTTAGACTTGGGTATATTACTCCATTCTTTTAGTAGATTTGTTTTGCTTGGACTAATCTTGAAATTTTCTTGCCTTCCTGAGCACATATGAGTTGTCAGGTGGCCAGTGTTCCCATTTTTTATGTCTGTGCTCAATTTTTCCCATTCGCTTTAAACACGTTACTCATTGATCTTCCCCAGTTCCCACCTCCCTCTATTTTTATTGAAGATCTAGTTCAAGTCCCATCTCTCTGACAAATCCACTCTTGATGATGCTGCCAGACTTTGGCATTCACCCCCCTAATATTGCTTTAACACTGAGTCCCCTTCACTTGGTTCTTAATATTTTCCACTTTACATGGCTCTTCGCCTTTGGCCAATGTATCCCAGATGTTAACAAGGGTCTCTTGGCAGCTCAAGATCTAGTGTCAGTTTGAAATTCCATTCAACATCTAGTGAAAATTCAAAGCCCTCCCCCAGATTTCCTCAACGTCTTTCAGAGGCTCACTTTTCATATGGTCACCTCCTCTGACTACATAAACTTGTACCTCTTTGGAAATATTTCAGGAGATGGATCTTATTGTGCCAGAGCACCGTCTGTGTTCTGTTTGTGATACACCTTAACGTAAGATTCAGCCTGTCTCCCTCATTGGAGGCTGCAGTTGCCATCACTAAAGAGATAAGAATAACAGAGATGTTCCCACGTCACAGCATCACAAGCAGCTTTAAATCGAATATAGGAGATGTCTGTTCCTTCAGCCATCTTCCCTCCAGGGATCATTTATTAGTGAGGTCATACCCCTGACCTTGCACCATCTGTCTGTTATTTCTGTTCCCTAATCATTGTTTTCTTCTGTTCTTTTTCATAAACAGAAGAAAAGTTCTCTTATGTTCTCACACTGAGTACTTAAGCCATTGTTTTTGTTGTTTGGCTCCTGGATATTTATGACACCAATGTCTTACCTTGGATCCCAAAACATTAACATATTTTCCTCCAAAAGACAATTCCTCTCCAAAGGAGAATTCCATGCCAGCTGTGGAGATGCCATTCATTATGCCACACTGCTATATGTGTGTGCCCTCCCTGTACAATCATATGATCTCCCTACTTTTAGGCTGGATCTAGACTCATTCTTCTTTCATAATCTTAATGTTCAATACAACCTAGGTGCTAATAGAAGTGATTGATGATACTGATGACTACTGTATGCAAAAAGCCCACACTTGGCATTGTGGGAAGTACAGAGCACCTGTGAAATGGATTCTGTCCTCAAGAAGTTCATTGTCTCATGTAAGACTTAAGAAATTGGGCATCATAATGACACTGACGGCAACTAACAATAGGAGAGAGGAAATGTGAAAGAAAAAATATGCTTTCAAGTTGCAAAGAATGCAAGGGTACCTTGAACAGATAGCCCATTATATAAATACGTGGACATTGGTCATTAGGAGTAAAGTATACTTGGTAATAGACATTTGGTATTATTTTCAAAGTCCAGGATTTCACAATAAGGACCAAATGTAAGCATTTTTTTTCTATAAAGTTCATCATTTTTCATCTTTGAAATAAACATGTTATGTTTATTTCAATATATTTCATATAAAATTAATATGTAAGATTTGGAAAAGCACTTAAAGAATAATATTGCCTACTCCTATTAAGTATCACTGCTTCAGAAATGAAACATTAGTGACACATTTGAAACATTCTGGGCTTCACCCTATCCTCTTTATCTCCACAAGAGGTAATTAATCTATAATATTTTAAGTTTTTCTTTGCTCTTTTCCACATCAAACTAAAATAAAAACTTGTACCACTAGCCTCCTTAGAGACACACTTTGATTTTGCAGGTGTTTATTTAATTCCCATCACTCAGGCCAAGACAGATTCCTAGTTGTCTGTCTTTGCCAGTGGGTATATTTTTTACTAGTCCAGCATTTAATGGAAGGTGTAACCCTTCAAAGGTTCTGGCTCTATAACGGATTATCAATTCCAGCTCTCCACCATGTGTGGGCTGACAGCCTGTCTTGTCTCTGGAGAGAAATGGGATCATTAAAATATAAGCCCCATAGTTACTTGCCCTCCCCACCCTTAGCTCCCTTTCTGTTCCCAATGGGAATCAGAAGCTTTATCTTTAGTTCATATTTCTGATTTTCAGTTCCCTGTTTATTTCTGGCCTCTGGGAATTTCCTTCCTTTTCTTGTGAGCTTAGCTTCAAATTCAAAAGTTATATTTGCTATTTTTATTCAGGGGTTTGTCTTCCATGTTGTCAGAAGTATAAGTGTCCTCCTAGGTTTTTTCCCAATTCAATGGTGCACTTTATGACTCTCAAGAGGAACAAGTTTGTTTGCCAGTCCACCTGTACCATGCACCAACTGGCAGCCACAAGGCTTCTATCTATTTCTCAGTTGCACCAACCACTTTCCCATTCCACTGTTCTTTCCACCTGAGACACTCTTTTCCAAATTCTTCTTATAGTTTAGGTCTCAGTTCAAACATTTCTCAACAGAGAGTTGATCCCTGTATCCAAAGTGGTCTATCCATGAGTCCCGTTGTGTTCTACACTAATCTTATTTTATTGTATTTTCAATATATTTCTTTGTTTGAAAATATCTTGTTTTTCTATTGACTCATTGAATGTCATTTCTACTTTTTGGAATGTAAGGTCTTTGATACTAGGAACACTGATGATCTAATTTACTAGGGTATCATATATGCCCATAATTAGCACAGAGGAGTATTTCAGTAAATATTTCTTATCTAAATTTAATAATTCTGTATTCTTCAACATCTTTCTGAAAAATGGAATTTAGGAACAATTCTAGACTGCCAGATAATCACCAACAAAGCAAGAAAATAGAATCCCTTTAATAAATGAATGAATGGACAGATGGAATCAATAAAAGCAGGTAAAAAATAGTTCTGCCATATAATATTCCATAGTAGTCAATCTGCCTTATTCAATATCTGTCTTATGAAATCAATTTGGAACCATTCCATATGATCAAGCATTGGTAGCCACAAAGCAGAAAAGTTTGGAATCGTCCCAGAAAATGAAACTCTGAAGGGCAATGAAGTGAAAATTTAATGAGTGAAGGAGAAAACATTTCAGATTTTTGTACTACTTGCCTAGAAATCAAACATGAAAGAGAATAATAAGGACTTTTAAAGACAAAAGAAAGGTTTGGGGATTATTGACTTGCCTGTCCATTCATTGAACAGGCATAACTTAGTAGCCATAACATGTATCAGCAATGAGTATATTACCATGATGGAGATGTGAATAGGCATCTATTTTATCCACAATTCTCCCCTTGAACTCACTTAACCACAGTGGTTTTTAACCTCCACCACATATTAGAATTATGTGGGGACTTTCTGAAAATTCTCATGCCTAAAACTGAACACCAGACCAACTCAGTCAGAATCAGAATTGAGTGGGACCTGAGTATTAATAATTTTTGCAGTCCCTGGGTGATTCCAAAGTATAAAAAGTGAAAAGACACTGGTCTACCGCACTTTCACCAATCCATTATTTACCCTGAGCCTAATACTCTCTCATTTTATGCTCTATCAGGGGAGAAAAATACCTATTTTTCTGCACAGTTGTATTCTCAGAATTTAGCAAGCACCCAAGAATTGGTATGCACTAAATAATTAGTGATTGAATGAATGAATCTTCAGTGTCTTCCAAAGATGTATGGGAAGTAGTGATCAAAGCTTTCCCTTACATTGGAAGGGAATGTTTTCTCTCTTTTGGCTACCACAACAAGGTAGTTTTCCTAAATACACTCCTGGACTTTCTGTGCCCAACTTACTTATATCTGAGGAGGCAAATGTAATCTATGAATGTTACATTTGGAATGTATTAAAAAAAAAAGGCATGACTGGCTCAGCCCTGAGGCTTCTGCTCTTAGGAGCAAAAGCTGGTGACATGGGAATGTATATCGTTCCTTCCCCTGGGAGCAGCACACTGTGGGGAGGTCACCAGGTACAGAAAATCTGCCTGATTCTGAAGTTGACTTTCATGCTATCAGTAAACTCCATCATTAGTAAAGATACTGCTTTGATTTTTATCTGCCACTTCTTTATCTAAAACTTGAGAACTCAAATGGGAAAGCAGGCCTCTACTAAATAGCAATTATTAGTATTCAGAATCCTGAATACTTGTAAAAACATTGACTGTGTCATCAACGACATTATACCCTCTGGGGTGCATGTTGTCTGCAGGACACCAAACACTTCTTGGGAAGTTTTGGAATATTTAAGGATAGCTGCCATGCCACACCCCTTGTGTTTTTTTTTTTTTTCTTTAAAAGATGTATTTTTCCAGATCTTTCAATGACATTTGGAGTACCTCTCCATACTTCTTATACTATGCTGGTCAGAAATGAACCCTGTGGTCCCCCTCAACAGACAAAATGAGAAACAGAGACTTGTTCTTGAGTAGACCTAGCATATTCTTTAACCAGATTGGAAAAGCTAAATGTGTACATCTCCATGTTTTGTGTCCATATGTTCATTTGCTTGTTTGTTTTCCTAAATAAAATTAAAAGATCAAGCTATTGTCCCAAACATTCAAGTGTTTTCTTCATTATAAGGTTGAGGAAACTTATGAATCATTCAATAGAACCTAAAAATAAATGTAAGAAATCTTACAGGAAGACACTCATTAGGAGTGCGATGATACAAAAAACAAAAACAAAAAACACATGTTTTTAGACTCTCAATACTTTTTGAAAGTAAATAAATGGTACAAGTTAGATAAACAAATAATGATACAGTCAGGACACCAGTGTCACNTATATATATATATATTTCATGGAAATGGAACCCACATTAAGCAAATATGTAGTAAAACATACTTTTCAATGATGATATAATCTTGGTCTGTTTAAATTAAAAACAAAAACAGTGAACTAATTTCTTTTTTCTCTCCTGCTTTCACAATCCCGCCAGTCTCCACCAAAAGTTACTCCTCCCAGCAAAGAAATTTGATAGGTGCACTGCTAGAATCCTGTAACAGACTTTGAGAAGGGAATTATACAATAAATGATGTACCAAATTTCTCTCTGGGTCTATAAGGTAAATTCTAACTTTCAGAAATAAGTTATATATACCAAGTGTTCCTGAAGAAACAAGGAGCAAACCAGAATGGTTATTTAATAGAACTACAAAACTTACTCATCCTAATTAAAACCTCATACCCTTTGATGCAGTCCCCTTCTGGCAACCACAAACCTACTCATTACTTTTATAAGTTCAACTTTTTAAGACTCCATAGATACGTGATCTTTCTGTGTCTGGCTTATATCACTTAACATAATGTCCTCCAGCCTCATCTGTATCGTTACAAATGACAGGATCTCCTTTTTTTAAAAATGAAATAGTATTCCATTGGGCATATATATCAGTTTTTATATATTCATTCTCTAGTTGATGGACACTCAGTTTGATTGTATATCTTACGGTGCTTCAATGAACAAGAGAATGCAGATATATGTTCGACATGCTAATTTCATTTCTATACCCAATAGTGGGATTGGTGAATAATATGGTAACTTTCATTGTAATTTTTTGGGGAGCTTCCATACTATTTTCCATGATGGCTTTACTAATTTACATACTCATCCCAAATGTAAAGGGATTCCCTTTTCTTCACATTCTCACCTACATTGTCTTTTTAATAACAGCCATCCTAACAGGTGCTGGATGCATTTAATTAGCATTTCCCTGATGATCAGTGATGTTGAACATTTTTTTCATGTATCTCTTGGCTATTTTTATGCCTCCTTTTGGGAAATCTCTATTCAGTTTCTTTGCCCAGTTTTTAATTGGTCTACTCATTTTCTTTCTTTCTATTTATTTGTTTGTTTATTTATTTATTTGCTACTAGGAATTAAACTCAGGGGCACTCAACTACCAAGCCACATCCCCAGCCCCCCCCTTTTTTTTGTATTTTAGTGAGAGACAGCATCTCACTGAGTTGCTTAGTGCCTCTCCATTGCTGAGGCTGACTTTGAACTCGCAATCCTCCTGCCTCAGCCTCCCAGGCCTCTGGGATTACAGTCATGCACCACCACCCCCAGCTCATCTGTTCATTTTCTTGTTCTTGAGTTGTTTTGGTACCTTATATGTTCTGGATACTAATCCCTTGTAGTTGGAAAATACTTTCTCCCTTTCCATTGTTTGTTTCTCCACTCTGTTGATTATTTCCTTTGCCATGCAGAAACTTTTTAGTTGGATGCAGTTGGAGTTGTCTAGTTTTCTCTTTGTTGCCTGTGTTTTGAAGATCATTAAAAACAAGTTATTTTTCAGACCAATGTCAAGAACCTTTCCCCTTATATTTTCTTCTAATAGTTTTACAGTTTCAGGGCTTATATTTAAGTCAATTTTTATTTAATTTTTATATATGGGGCTAGGTAAGGACCCATTTTTATTTTTCTGTATGTGTGTAGTCAATTATCCCATCACTACTTATTAAACAGACTGCCCTTTCCCCATTGTACGTTCTTGGCATCTTTGTTGAAGATAAATTCAGTGTAAATATGTGTATTGGTTTTGGCTTTTTATTCTATTCTCCTCAAATAGAATATCTGCATGTCTATTTTCGCGCCGATAACATGTTGTTTTGCTTTATATAGATTTATAATATTACTTGGTATTAGGTAGTATGATGCCTCTTTGTTATTTTTGCTCAAAATTTGTGTGGATTCTTCCAATCTATCTTTCCATTTATTTGTGTTTTCTTCAATTTACTTCATACATGTTTGATAGTTCCTAGCATAAAAGTTTTTCCCCTCTTTGGTTGAGTTTCTTCCTGTGTCTTTATCTTGATCCTATTGCAAATGAGATTTTTTTCTATACCTCTTTTTTAGTTTGTTGTTAATATATGTAAATACTAGCGAATTTGTACATTTTTAAATCCTAAATATATGTAAATACTAGTGAATTTGTACATTTTTTAATCTTACAACTTTACTGAATTAATTTATGAGTTCTGTTTGCTTGCTTGTTTGGTTTGAGGAGACTTCTGAGTTTTCTTTTTATAGGCTCATGTTATTTGTAAACAGATTTTTTTTTGACATCTTTCTTTCTAATTTGTATGCCTGTCATTTCTTTTTCTTGCCTAATTGTTCTAGCTAGGACTTCTAGTACTCTGCTGAATATGTTATAAGAGTGGCCATTCTTGTATTGTTTCTGATCTTAGAGGAAAAGCTTTTTAACTTTTCACCATTGAGTATGCTGTTAGCTGTGGGTTTGTTATACATGATCTTTATTGTGCTGAGGTACATTCCTTCTATACCTAATTTGTTGAGAGTTTTTAACATGAAAGATGTTAAATGTTAAGTGTCTCTTCTATATCATCTATTCAGAGGATCTTTTTTTTTATCCTTCAATCTGCTAATGTGATGTATCACATTATATATCTGTGTATGTTGAACCATTCTTGCTTCCTAGGGATAAATCCCACTTGATTATGCTGAATTATCCTTTTATGTGTTTTTTAGCTTGCTGCGTTTTTTATTGGTGCTTTCTTCATCTTTGTTTATCAGGGTTATTGGCCTATAATTTTCTTGTCTTTCAGTGTCTCTGTATGGCTTTGGTGTCAGGGTAATGCTGGCCTCACAAAATGAGTTTGAAAATATTTCCTGCTTTTCAATTTTTTGGAAGATCTTGAGAAGGGTTGTTGATAATTATTTAAGTATCTGGTAGAATTCAGCCATGAAGGCATCGGACCCTAGGGTTTTCTTTCATGGAAGATTTTTTTTTTTTAATGATGAAATTTCTTTATCAGTTTTTGATCTTCCAGATTTCCTATTTCTTCATGATTCAACCTTGACAGTTTGTATCTTTCTAGAAATGTATTCATTCCTTCTGGGTTATTTAATTTATTGGCATATAATTATTGGTAATAGTCTCTTATTATCCTTTGTATTTTTATGGCATCAATTCTAATGTTTTCCCTTTCATTTTTATTTTATTTGAATCTTCCCTCTTTCTTTTTCTTAGTCTGCTAAAAGTTTGTCAATTTTACTTACCTTTACCAAAAAAAAAAAAACCCTCTTATTTTAATTGGTCTTTTCTATTGTTTTTCTGTTCTCTATTTCATTTATTTCTGCTCAGATCTTTGTCATTTCCTCTCTTCTACTAACTTTGGGTTTAGTTTGTTATTTTCCTAGTTACTTGAGGTAAAACATTAGGTTGTTTATTTCTCTTCTTTTATGTCACACATTTAGTACTATAAGCATTCTTCTTAGAAATGCTTTTGTAGCATTCCATCATTATAGATATTGTCTTTCCATTTTTGTTTGTCCAAAGATATTCTTAAATTTCCCTTTAAATTTCTTCTTTGGTTGTTCAGGAGTATATTATTTATTTTCCATTCATTTGTGAATTTTTAAAAATTTCTTCTCTTATTTATTTCTAGTTTTATAACATTGTCATCAGAAAAAAATATTTGATATTATTTCAGTCTTCCTACATTTTGTTTTGTGACCCAACATATGATCCATCCTAGCGAATGCTTCATGTACTGTTAGATCATATGTTCTATTGATGTCTGTTAAGTCCATATGATCTAAAGTGTAGTTCACATTCAATGTTTCCTAATTGATTTTCTATCTAAAGGATCTATCCATTGTTGAAAGCAAGGCATTTATGTCCCACACTATTATATCCTTCAAGTCTGTGCTTACTTGCTTTATATATTTAGGTGCTCTGATGTTGGGTGCATATATAGTTACAGTTTTATGTCTCAGTGAACTTATCCATTTATCATTATGTAATAACCTTCTTTTATGACAGTTTTTGACTTAAAGTCAGTTTTGACTACTCCTGCTCTCTTTCTGTTTCCATTTGCATGGAGTGTGTTTTATATGAGTTTATATGAGTCTTAAATGTGGAGTGAGTTTTCTTCAGGCAGTGTACAGCTGGGACTTTTATAAAATTTTGATTTATTACTCTATGTCTTCTGGTTGGTGAATTTAGTGCATTCACATTTGAAATAATTATTTATAGATAAAGATTGGCTGTTGTCAATTTCTCCAATGTTTTCTGTCTTTTGTTTTGGTTTGTTTGGGCTTTTATTTGTATTTGTTTGTGGTTCCTTGACGGGTAGATCCTTCATTCCTTTCTTCCTCTCTTAACATTTCTCCTTGTGGTTTTATAGTTTTTGTGCTTTGACTGTTTTCTGTTTCTTGTTTTTGGTTGGTGGTTACATGAGACTGAAATCAAACATCTTATAATTGTTCCTGCTTATGTTAAGTTGATAACAACTTAAGTTTCATCACATGTAGAAACACTTCATTTTTACTTCCCTTATCACATGTTATGTGTGAGACATAGTTTGGACATCACAGTTTCCATAAAATAAAATACATATATACTCACAAGTAACAGTGAGTATTCTTTGTTTTTGTCTTAATACGTCTGCCTTTTAACCTTTGCATTAGAGTTATAATTGACTTATAGACTACCATTACTGGTAGAGCATTCAGTATTGGACTATACCCTTACCTTTAGCAGAGAGTTTTATATTTCATGTATCTAAGATAATAATTAGCAGCCTTTCATTTCATCTTAAATAACTCCCTTTAGTATTTCTTTCTTTATTAAAGCAGGTCTGATGGTGATGAACTCCTTTAGCTTTCTGTTCTTCTGGTCAAGTCTTGCCTCCTTTTAAAGCCTTACACATTTTCCAATTCTTGTAATTTCTTGAAATGGAAGTGATTCATAGACTGAACTTATCCTGTGTAGAGAAATTGCCAATATATGCCTCTCCGATTACATGTGTAGCACAACTGTGTAAATATATCTTTCTACCATTTGTTCTGAAGTGTCTAAAATTGAAAGCAATAAAAAAGGTCACAATAAATATAGTAGAGAGAATTAAAATAAAAATTCATACTCCTTTCACATCACCAACTACATTGTCAAAATAAAAATACATGTTGCAAAACGGTGTGTAAATTATACTCTTCTTTTTATAAATATGTGTGTTTAAATGTATAATTTTATGCCTAAAAAATAACCAGGAATGGTCTGCATTAAAATGTTTGCAGTAATTGTATCTGAGTGATGTGCATGTGTATGATTTTAATTTTCTAAACTGTTTGTTTTTTTTCAAGGTTTATGACTTAAGTGTTTATGTTTTTTTAGAACCCAGAGTAATTGAGGGTAAATTATAAAAAGACTAGACAGAGACAAAGTAAGTGGCTGAGCTGGGATTTCAACCCAGGCATGCTGACCCAAAGCCCTGGCATATTCTATTGCAATATGATTGCCTCCAATCCAATCCCAAATTCAATAAGGAGGGATAAAAATCTTAAGCATAACTACAATAAAAGAAGGGACAGAAATAAGGAAAATAGTCTGGTAGCAGAAACCAAAAATAAACACATCAGTCATTTATGTTTCCACCTATTATTGCTGTTGCCAGCCAAAAATAAAATATCAAAACCAATTGACAAAATACTCAGATTCATGTGACATCTGTTACTCACCAGCTAAAATATTACAATGGGATGATAAACACATTGGGGGCAAGGTTGGGTTGTGTTGAACATACAGGAAAACTCATACAGCTAAAATCATTAGATAATAAATATCACCTATTAGATCCTGAAATAAACACTTTTTGTTCATATCTTAAAAAAGAACTTTGAAATAAAATTTCATGAATGTATTATTTTTCCTTTGGAATCAAAACAAGTTGTGCATTTTTGCCAAAGATGAGTCTCTGATGAATCAATAGACTTATCTGGTGACCCTGAGTATTAAGCACAATTTCCTTAAAAAATATGTGAGTGTATATTTTATATATATATATATATATATATATATATATATATATATATATATATGTTTTTTTTCCTTTAAACTGATTATTACATAGACCAAAATTGGAGATCAACAGAGCAATATGCATATGTATAATTTTTTAAGATAGCTACAGCTTTTATTAAAATGTATCATATTTCATATGTAGCTTTTAAAATTGAAGTTAAACTTGTTTATATTTTAATGGTAGCAAAACACCATATCCTGTTTTCCTTCCTTCACATGTATATGAAAATAAAACATTTGATCTATAAGGTCTTTAAGTCTATTTAGCTTCCAATCCTCAAATGCTTTTATATCATACTTGCAAAGCTGCTGTAAGTCAGAGGCCACCAAAAATAATCAGTGAAGCTCCATATTCCTACTGGCAAAATGTGCTTAGCTTCAACAATTTCAAAAACTAAAGAGAATCCAACTGATATTTTTTTAGAGAGGACATGAAATTCTTTTCTTGACTATAGCCCAAACTGTATCTGTCTGCTAGTACAGAGAATTTCAGATTATGAGAGAATTCTGTGGCAAATAGCTTGTTGAGGATCAGTAACTATAGGCTGAGTAAAAGCACGGACAGCTATAGGAAGCTATTTTTCTGTGTATGGTAAATGTAGGGCCTTAAGAAAGCTATTTACTTTCCAAGTTCTTATCTATAAGTATTTTAGAGATAGGTGATATTAAATTTTGACCAGATAAATAACATGCACTGGTGTATCTCTAAGTCATGGGTGTCCAAAATGGGGTATGTAAAATATTCAGGAAGAATATAATAGAAAACATAAATGCTTTGTATCTTCATTATTGAATTCCCATGTTTATAAAAATTTATAATGTTTGACATATTTGTTTCTATACCTAGGGTTAGATAAGTATTATATATAGTATATGCAAATAGATTTAAAAATAAATATCAATGTATTTGGGGAGCAAGTTCAAAGGCATTCAAGTTTTATTTACCATTGTGCACAGAGGATAAATAGCCTATTATTGGTTACTATCTATTCTGGTCTAGTAGGCTTTAAGTAGGTAGAAAAAGTATTTGAGAACTAAAACAAATTAATCCCCTGGAAGAAAAGCTGTATCAATGTAAAACAGATTTTCCCAAAATAACTAAATGAAGGAAATGGCAAGATATAATAGTAACAGAAATTTTAAATTCAGGCAGGGAAATCATTAAGTTAACTGATTGGCCTATTTTTCTATGTAGAACAGTTCAAAATCCCTTATCTAAAGGAAATGGAATTGGAAGAAAAAGATTGCAACTTTTTAAAAAAGTTTTAATATATTTGGTCAATTGTTTTACTTTGTTAATTAACTGAGAAATCAATACACATATTGCAACAAATTTTAAAACTTCAGCAGGTCGCACCCTATAATTGTCACTGAGTTTAATTGACCCCCCATTTCTTAAAAAAAAAAAATTAGTAACATCCCTTTCAATGAAACAAATTTCAAATAGTTGAGAAAATTAGAGGAAGCAATAACATCTGCTACAACTAAATTATGTAGGACCATCACCCTGATGATACTAGGAGCCCAGAGAAGAATATCAGGGCATCACGAAGAAGGCAGTGGGCATAGGGGAGCTATGAATGGCGTTTCACCCTTAGACATACAATTCAGAAAACAGCCAACTAAAAAGCAGCATGGGATTTGTTTGTAAAGTGTAAAGTCCTTCAGATGAGGAATGCTGAGGCAGACCATATAACTGGGTAAGGTCCCAGCAAGAGTGGCAGGTCCAATCAATTGATTAGAAGTATGGCAGTAACATTAATATCAAGAATCCAAGCTAACAGCTTTCGGAAAACTCTCCAATATAGCAGGGATGCCCCAAGCCCAGCGACCTTGATAAAGCTAAAAATTCAAATTCTATACTCACATGCTGGCAAGTATTTTCTTTTTAAGTCAACGTCTTGAGCTTTAACAGCTGAAACCAAGTCATTTTAAAAGTACAATAAAAGCTGGAACTATAAAGACTGTGGAAACTTACTTAACAGCATGAGCTAAAGATAACCAGGAATTTGCCACTGGGAACTACTTAATGCTTTTGATGGAGCTGCAGCATATAGGGCCTAAGGTAATTGATGTACAGAATGAACAAGCTAATAAATACTAGTTCTAGAATTTCTATGATTTAAGGGGGACAGAAGTGTTAAGTTGATGGATAAATCCTGCAATGATTTTCTTTTATAAGGTCTGTTAATCCTACTTGACAATCATATTTCAAATCCATAAGGTCCCTATAGGAGGGAAAAAAAAATAAAACAAGTGTCCTAAGTTTGGACAGACACCAAGAAATAGAACAAAGGTTGTGCATACATCGTCAGCATTAGGGAATGTGGTAGACCATTCTTCTGATGAACCCATTCAGTATGGCTTCCTTAGGCCTAGAAATTTAGATTGTTTCTAACCTGCAGCTTTAAAATAGCTTTTAATAAATTCTGATAGAAAATGAACAACATTCTAGATGTGGTGGTGCACAGCTGTAATGCCAGCAACTCAGGAGGCTAAGGCAGAAGGCTGGCAACTTCCAGGCCAGCCTCAGCAACTTAGTGAGACTCTCAGCAACCTAGCCAGACTCTGTCTCAAAATAAAAAAAATAAAAAGGGTTGGGGATGTGGCTCATCAACAGAGTCCCCAAAGTACCACCCTTTACAAAAATAAATAAATAAACAAATAAATAAATAAGAAGCAAAACAGTCACACACAGAAAATAGAATGCTGAGAGTGAGAGTTACTAATCCCTCTTGGTTTTTCTTTATGATTTCTGTTTTATTTTGCTTTATCTTAGTTTTTGTTTTATTGTGTGATAAGGAGGAAGTTGATTCAAGAGTTTTATATGTGGAAGCTGCCCGGCGCCAAGCCTGACCGGAGGAGGAAGCCTGGCCCCGCCCCGTGTGCTAGTCTGGAGGAAGCCCATCAACCCTTAAAACCCATCAAAGGGGGTGTGGCTACCAGCACGGTTCTACGGCTGATCCAGGTACCCAGTTTCCAACTCCCCCACCCTTAGCTGTGATAATTCAAAATATTTCCCACAAGCTTTTGGGGGTTGTAGCTATCAACGCAAAACAACAACTGTACAGGCACCTGGTTTCTACCTCAGAGACTAGAGTAGGGAAGATACAGGTGGAAGCTCATTTCCTTTCACACTGGCTATACCCACCACCCTGAATACAGAGGCTCAAGCTAGGAATAGACAACGCCACCTACTGGAAGCAAGGAAAACAGTGTTCTGAGAGACTTTTTTTTTCTCTTTCTTTCTCTCTTTTCTTCTCTGTCTTCCACAATTTCAACATATGTGAAACCAAGAACTGTGCATGAACAACTGAATTATCAAAGTAATATAATATAGAGTAATTGCGTATACCCCACCTTCCCCCCATTTTTTTCTTTATTTCTATTTTACTTTCCTTTTCCTTCTCTTATTTCTCTTTTCTTCCTTTTTACTTTTTTTTCTTTTTTTCATTCGTATTCTCTGTATCCCACTTTCAATCTCCTAACTTTTGCTATCTATACATAGAGTAACTATCTAAATACAGATAGGAGGTTGGGTCTATACACTCTTCCATAAATTACCAGTTTATTGGTTACAGTTCTCCAAAGGTGCTAAGTTAGTTTAACCTAATACCCTCACTCCTTTCCCTCTAAGTATAACATCCTTCGTCTGAAATTAAGTTTTCTATATGCCACCAGATATGGTATGCCTTTTATGAAACTAATGAATATATTCTTAAGTAATAATTAAAACCAATATCTATAGACTTAGAATCTAACTATAAATGTATTAATAATGAAAACTTGTGCTTAGATAATGTACTGTTGATATTAGGAACTGTTAACATTGTCTTTCTCCGCAAAAGAGGGATTTTGGAGCTATACAAGAACAATACAAATATATAGGGGGAGAAACATTAACACAACAGTTTCACAAAGCTAGAAAGAATCATGAGCAGTATGAAAAGACAAGGAAAGAAAGGACCACAAACAATACAGGTCAATTCAACAATAGACGAGGTAATATCTGCAGCTGATGGAATTTCAGACAAAGAGTTCAGGATATACATGCTTCAGATGATCTGGAGTCTCAAGTAAGACATTATACAGCAAATTCAGACAATGAAAGATCACTTTGACAATGAATTACATAAACAAATCCAAGAAGCAAAAGATCAACTCTATAGAGAAATAGAGGATATAAAAAACAAACAAACAGAAATCCTGGAAATGCAGGAAATGATAAACCAAATTAAAAACTTAAATGAGAGTATTACCAGCGGAGTAGAACAATTAGAAGATAGAACTTCAGACAATGAAGACAAAGTTTTTCAACTTGAAAAGAACATAGACAGCTCAGCAAGAATGTTAAGAAATCATAAGCAGAACATCCAAGAATTATGGGATAACATAAAGAAACCAAACCTAAGAGTTATTGGGATACAAGAGGGTATAGAGGTCCAAACCAAGGGAATGAGCAATCTATTCAATTAAATAATACTAGAAAAGTTCCCAGACTTAAAGAATGAAAAAGAAATCAAAATACTAGAAGCCTACAGGACACCAAATGTACAAAATCATAAGAGATCCACACCAAGACACATAATAATGAAGATGCCCAACATACAGAATAAGGAGAGAAT
>NW_025999998.1:3143034-3216670 GCF_001458135.2 Marmota marmota marmota | reverse complement strand
TGAGAGGTGGGAGGGAAAGGGAGAGAGAAGGGAAATTGCATGGAAATGGAAGATGGAAGGAGACCCTCATTGTTATACAAAATTACATATAAGAGGATGTGAGGGGAAAGGGAAAAAAATCAAGGAAGAGAAATGAATTACAGTAGATGGGGTAGAGAGAGAAGATGGGAGGGGAGGGGAGGGGGGATAGTAGAGGATAGGAAAGACAGCAGAATACAACAGTCACTAGTATGGCGATATGTAAAAACGTGGATGTGTAACCGATGTGATTCTGCAATCTGTATACGGGGTAAAAATGGGAGTTCATAACCCACTTGAATCAAATGTATGAAATATGATATGTCAAGAGCTTTGTAATATTTTGAACAACCAATTAAAAAAAGTTTCAATGCAAAAAAAAAGAGTTTTATATGTGCTAGAACTTTGTAATAGAGCGCATAAACACCCTGACTAAAATGCCCCCCATCAGATTGGTGCTGTATTGATTAATTATTTGTACATTGTGAACTGACAAAAACTCTAACTTAAAGTAACAGCCTATATTCCTTCCTTCCTTCCTTCCTTCCTTCCTTCCTTCCTTCCTTCCTTCCTTTTTCTAGTACTTCTAGAAGCTAATAAAGATGTTCTGCTGAGTGGGGCTGGTCTCATCTCCTCTCTGCTGGGCTTGCTCATGTCTACAGTCAGAGGCCTGATCAGCTAGAGGCTGGTAGTTCCAGGACAGCTGACGCATGGATAACTTAGCTTTATTCAACATGGCTTTTATTCTTCCAGCAGGCTATCTCATGCTGGATCTCACCGGAGTGGCAAGGTTCAGAAAGAAAGCTAAAGTGGAAGGCTTGATGATTCAAGAAGACTGGGCTAAGAACTGGCCCATCATAGTCATGTCACATTATATTGATGAACTCAAACCATAAGGCCCAGCCTAATGTCCAGGGAGGATGAGGAAAAAAGACTACAAGAGTACCTGCAAAGGTTTTTTGGTTTTTATTTTTTTATTTGTTTTTTGTTGTTGTTGTTTTTGATTCTGAGTATTGAACTCAGTGGTTTCCCTACTTCTGAGATACATCTCTAGCCCTTTTAATTTTATTCTGAGACATGGTCTTACTAGATTGCCAAGGCTGGCAATGCTCCTGCCTCTACCTTCCCAGTTGCTGGGATTACAGGCATGGCACTACTGCACCTGGCAGCTGCAGAGTCTTTAATAGGGGATCTGGATATAGGGTGAGGTGGAAAATGTGGGTCATTTTTTTGCAATTGTTCTAAGAAAGAAAGAAAGGTGGGAAAGAGGGAAAATGAAGGTGTGCAAATCCAATCTGTATATTCTTATTTCTATTAACATCTTAGTAAGAAAAAGAAAGCATCAGACAATGATACTCTTGTCTCAAGTATAACAGGCACAGTGGGCAGTGGGAAGCTGATGGTTCAAGGTAGGTACTCTGAACCCACTTGCTTGATTCAAATCCTAGCTCCAAAATTTGCTATCTGTGTAATCTTGGAAGATGTCTTACCTTCCAGTAACTTCCAATACCTACATAGCTTTATCTATAAAATAGTCTCATCTATAAAATATCTTCATCAGAGTGTTCATAGAAGTATTGAATAATGTATATAAGGCTCTTAGAATAGAAACTGACACATAGTCATTGGCTAAATTTATGTTATATTTATTACTAGCACTGAAAGGAAGATACTAACAAAGATACAAATTATAAAAGATGTGTAAGTCCTTTGGTTTTCCAGCTGGACTTGCCAATGATTAAGCTAAGCATCAATAATTTGTGAAGTAAAATATAGTATCAAGTTCACATGTCCTAAGTAGTGTAGGTTTTAACTATCTCTAAATTATTTTGTTGAACTTTTGCTGAATCCTTCTAACTAGTAAATGGGCAAAAGGCATAAATGCTCTGTACTGACTTCACTTTTTGAAAAAATTGGCATTCTGAATTCACTCTAGTGCATTTTAAAGAAAGCCTTTATCAAAGCAATCTATAATTACAGCACTGCTCTCCAGATAGGACCAGAGGGAAGTAGTTTAAATCGGATTTTTTACATGGAATTACATAGAAAGGTTCCCATTCCTTCTTCTCCAAACCTTACTTCCAATCCTTTTACCCATTCCCCAGTAAGCCATAAAGGAATAAGATCAAAAGTTCTGCAATCTCAAGTTCATGTATCATAAAAAGAACATATTCCACCCATGGGCTGCAAACAGGAGGCAAAACCATGTCCTAACCACAGATCACAGCTAGGGAGTATGTATCAAGCACCTATCACTTGAAAGAAGGATGGCACTGCTTCTGTGAGAGGAGAATAAAAGAAAAATCTGGGAAAAGAAGATGCCAAGTCACCAGAGAAACCAATTATGCTTCCAAGCAGCCAGAACATAAGCATATGCCTGGGTGCCCAGGGCTTAAAAGAAATCAGAGAGTGTTGAAAGAAAATCAGGCTTCAGATCTAAACGAAATCATCTTCTTTGTATATCCTGCCTGCACTTTTGATTTTTTTTTTTATCTCAATGGAATTTGCATGAACCATTTCAATTCACTCCTTGCACAGATACAGCCCATTTACCAGCAGGCTGACATTCTGGTGAAAGAAGTAGAATTCGATATATGCCTTTTCATCTCTTTCAGTGGGATGGATCACTGTGATACTCAACAAACTTTGAGCTTTAAGGAGGAAGAAGTTAATGTTTATTGAGCAGTTGATAGGTGCCAAGAATCAGACAAATGTCTTCACATATGGTCTGTACACTTAAATATCACCATGATCCTGCAAGGTATTAATCCCATTTTACAGATGAGAAGGCAAATTGGGGAGGTCATGTGATTTGGCCAAGACCACAGAGCTACAGTTCCATTGAAGCTTAACCAGATTGCTTGCTTGCTACTATATAGGGAAAGGTTAACAGCAGGTCAAATCTCCTGTCACCAATCCCCCTAACACCTTTTACTCACCTTTGTGATACTTCCTCAAAACAATTCATTTCACCTCTACCACATTCATCTCCATTCATACAGCACAAGTGTCTCAGAAAAATCCAGCAAAATTCTCAACACCATTATAAGACCTCTCTCTCTCTCTCTCTCTCTCTCTCTCTCTCTCTCTCTCTTACACAAACACACATACACAAACACACACACAAATTCAGGACTTGAAGAGAAATGGGAGTAAAAATGAAATTCTATGCATGACACAGATTTGAAAATAAATGAAATTTGGCCTGAATCTTCTGTGCCCATTATCCTGTTTTTCAGAGACATATTTTTAATTACTGGTTTATTTCCCTATGCTAGACAGTGCCTATGAAAGGGAAACCTTCTAGACCACAAGGAGCCCTGTGATTTGTTCAATTTCAGGAATAAACAGTGTACCACTTACAATGAATCACCAACATACAAATGCAAATATCTTGTGGACCTAAATGGAGATTAGCCTGGGATTTTAAAATTTCTTTACAAGATACACAAGTATCTTGTAAGTTGAGTTTGATGTACTTCTTCCTTTTAAGGAGGTTCAGGTGGCTTGGTTCTTATTGTCATATCTGCACTTCTGGAAGTGAAATCTCTATAAGGAGACTGAGAATGAGGAAAGACACTCTAGACCTTAGGTAACTAGACTATGGCATGAGTGAGTATATGCTACAGGTAGATACAAATACAATCTGTAGGGCTGGGGATGTGGCTCAAGTGGTAGTGCGCTCGCCTGGCATGTGTGCGGCCGGGGTTAGATCCTCAGCACCGCATACAGACAAAGATGTTGTGTCCGCCAAATACTAAAAAATAAATATTAAAATTCTCTCTCACTCTTTCTTAAAAAAAAAAAAAAAAAAAACAAATACAACCTGTATTCACTGTTAGGGTCAAATATGTTATTTCTCTAAGAAGTTCCAGGAGGGCTATAAGTAGGACCTATGTCCTGGGCATAGTTTGATACAGGTTATCTCATTTAAGTCAATTTTATTATTTAGGTTCATTAGAAGCTGCTGGAAAGGGTGGTTTGCAAAAGTAGGTGTGACGGTATTCACCTGTTTTACCTCAAAAACTGAGCAGAGAGCAAAGCAAGCAGGGTGGTTAAGAAGAGCTCTGACACTAATATTATGTTTTGATTTCATATAGATACACGAGAACACACAGGCCTTGTGGGACTGTTTCTCAGTGACTCTTCCATACATGGAGAAAGAGAAGAAGCCACAAGCTGCAGAAGTACTGGTTATTGATGGGGGCAGAGTTCCAGAATGTGATATCTACATTTGTTGGTCTAAAAACTAATTGAAGTTACTTACTGAAGACTGAAAGTCAGAGAAAATGTTTTTTAAAGAAAGATACATTAAGATAATTTGCTTTTGGAGAGAACATCAATTCCTGTGAGACAATATCTATACCAGCACCGTTCTCTCTTCTTTTTATTCCCTGAACACTTGCTCAGTTTCCTATCCTGCTACTCGGATGACATAGGTGGAGCTGGCCACAACCTGTACTAGGAGGAAATCAGCTTCACTGCCAAGGTGTACCCAGGAAGATATTACCACTGAGCTCATTTCACCAAGCATACAAAGCTATATCTCAAATACCAGTGTGACTCTGTTAGGTCTCCTCCCGGTAGATAAAAGCCTTCGAAGCTAAATATTGAGTTTTCCCAATCGGCCCACATTTGACTCACATTAACAAAGACCTCTCTCAGCTCGATGCCATGCTTATTGATTAGGAAAAAATATCTGCATTTACTTAATGACGGGTTTCTTCAGCTTGTGTTATTTCAAGAGGATTTCATTTTTTATATTGCATAAACCGCAAGTGATGGTTATCTGACACATTTATTTTAAAACACATTCCATGTTAGTGGGGGATATCAAATTGACAGGCTCAAAGAGCAAACAGAGTAATCAGAGCAGAGTAAAATCTCAAATATTCCTTTAGCTTGTGGCCCTAAGAGCTGCCAGGTGACCCTGATGTTGCTGTGCAGAAAAGAATGCACAAGCAAGTTAGTTGGACTATATCTGGAAGGAATTTTGTTATTTGGAATGAAGAAATTCTTAGAGCCCAGTGGATAGTCAAGGAATCCTGAGCTTCATCTTTATCCGTTGTTTTATAAAAGGGGACTATTAAAGTATTTGCTGTCCCAAATGTCTTTATGTTTTTTTTCCATTTCTCTAAACCCTGGCAATCCTTTAAGGCCCAGGTTCAATTTCACCTGCCCTGCCTGTGAAGATTTGCCACAGCACTGCAATTGGCAGCAGCTGCATCCTCTTCCAAACTCCTGCAGCTCCAGAAAGAAATATGTAATAGAGATAGAGTCGTGGCATAGGCCTGAGTTCCAGCTGAGATTCAGACTGATGGCTTTGGGAAGGTCACCTCTCACCTCTGGTTCTGATTTCCTCACACATAATTCTCCTCTAATAATACTTTACCCCATTAAATGGTTATGAAGATTAAATTAAAAGTGTCTGAATAGAGAACTGACCCCTAAACTACCAAACAATGGATTACATTCTCTCTCAGTTCATTATTTACTATATCTTTATTTTTTTTTAATCCTTAAGGAGATTCTGAGCTCCACTGGGATCATGTGTCTCATTCACTTGTGTTTACACCTTCCAACATCTATTTTAGTCCTTTGTAAATCTTAGCTACCCAAGCAGTGCAGACTGATGGTTTGAGGTTGTGATCAATGTGGATAGCCTACAGAGAAGGAACAGAGCTCTATCCTAGAGAGAGATGCATCCTGTAAACACATGTTCTGTTTGGTTAGTAGATGTGGCCATGGTATGGCACTGACAAGGCAGAATGGTTTGGACCAGAACTCTGGCAGAAAGGAAAAGGCTTATAAGGTGAAAAGAGAAAAATTACCATAGATGAAAGGCACTAATAGGCTTTGAAGAAGTAATTTTATATGCAGATTTTTCTGGTTCATTCTGGTCAAAGAAGATAGACAAATAATTCCTTGCAGATATTCCACCTGTAAATCTGGGGATCCTGGGATTGGAAGGGTGGAAAGACCAGCAGCTTCTCTCAGATGTAAGTAATGGGTGCCAGGGTCCAGAGGGAGATAGTTCTGTTGGTGTGAAGCTGAAACAGTTTGTGTGGCAAGTGGTAGGTATTGCCATGGTGATTGAAAGACAGCAGGTTGCAAGAGGTCAGACACCCTATCCCAATACCTGGGGCAAAGTTAGAATCCCTTCATTATAGCTGGGAATCGACTAGCAAAATGATAGTTTTGGGGTTATTTGGTCAAGTGTCCTTGGTTAGACACTCACAATTGACTAACTGATGCCAAAAGATGGCCTGCTCCATATTTAAGCATTGTAAATCACTCAGTCTTATATTCAGACTTTGTGTGATTTCTCTCTCTTCCCCTGTCCACTCACCCTGCTGGGTCACTTCCAGAGAGTGCCCTCTCCTGTGGATTTGCCACATTACATTCACTCAGTTCACCAACACTGCCTGCCTGCGCACCTACTAGAAGCCAAGTATTAAGTGAAAAAAAAAATAATAGGTTTACTTTGATAAAAGACAGAGGCTCTGATCTTAAGAAACAGGCAGGTCTTCCAGATAAGACAGATAAGGAAAGAATCAACTACAAGCCGTGTGATAAAGTGCAGTGGCAAAGCCATGCATTAAGCACCATGGTAGGAGGAACACCTAAATTACATAGCTGTAACGATGGGAGGTCAGACAAACCTCCTCAAACAAGTCCCTCCAAGCTGCGTTTTATAAGATGAGGAGGTGTTAGCCAGAGAAAGGCAAAAGAAGGTGCATTCTTTAAAAGGGGTGCCTCACATACCATTGGAGGAAAGTCTGAGGCACACTCCAGTCTAAGATTCATCAGATATAACTACAGACCAGGACATTTCAGGGGCAAAAGAAGACCTAGAGAGGTGCTCGTGCTGGACCTGAAACACCCACGTGTCCTGTTACAGAGAATGGACTTGAGGCTGAACTAAAAATATTATGAACAAAGCTTGATCAGTTATGAAGGTCCACGTCTGAAAAGAAGGTGGGTGGAAAAAAGTGGGGAAGTTTAGAGGATTGGGGGAAAGAATAAATGATTTTTTTATCATGATCAGATTGTAGTACCTGTGAAAGGTTCAGAAAGAGGTAACTAAAAGAGAGTTTGATATAAGGTAGGAGCCAAAGATGCAACCCGGGAACTTATCAGTAATTAATGAAAACAGGAGGATATTGTATCAATCAAAGAGAGCAATTAGGGTAGATACTAATATTCTGGGATCATCATCCAAAGAGTACTTGGTAGACACATCAAAAGAATGGCCAGAGAGGCACAAAGAAAGTCACAAGAAATGTATATGGAAACAAAGGGAGGAGAGAGTTCTCCAGAAGAAGGAAGCGATCCGCAGTAACAAATGTCACTTGGCTGGCAACTGGCTTTCAGCTTGGCATTTTAATCTCATCACAATTCTTTAGTAAGATACCCACTTCCTAATTTGAATGTTGACAGTTGCCTCGCCCCACCCTAATTATAATTTCAGATCTTCTGTGACTCAATAAGGGAGGCAGAACTGCCGGAGCATAAGCAGATACAAGTTGAATTGCAGCGTCCGTCTCACATGAGAGAGGCACCAACAATAAAATTACGGAGGCAGTAATTAGAGATGAGGTCCAATGTGAAATGGTCTTCAGCTTGGTGTTCATCCTGAGAGTTGGCTCAGTGCTTCTTCCTTCCCTGAGGGGAGGAAATATTCATAGCACTTCTTTTCAGTCACCTACACTACAGATTCCTCACCTCACCCCTGAACTACCCAGCAGCAGCTTGAAAATTTCAGTGTCATTTACGCCGTGCCCACCCTGGAAGGTTTATTTCAGTGTGTCATAGAGTGACACACTAACAATGTCTTAAAAGGGTCAGTTCTTTCCCCCCAAATTTCCACCTTAATACAACAAACCTGAGAAAACTCTAGAGTCTGTTCCAGAGGAATGTCAGATGTCAGGTTCTAAAATCTAAAAGAAGCTAAACAGTTTTTATAATGAGAATTTATTAGTTTCATACAAAAAGGAAAAAAACAAAACATTTCCATAATTTCCCTTAGAGACATCTGATAATATTTGGTGCACGTCAGTTATCTATTGCATTATAACAAATCACTTAAACTTTGGTAGATTAAAACAATAATGAATTTTTATTTTTTCATGACCATGTGGCTTGATTGGTGATTTCTATGTTTATTTCACCTGAACCCAAGCATATGACTGCACTCAGCTACTGGGTTGGTGGAGAGCGACTGCCCAAGTTGGCCTCACTTACATGTCTGGAAGCTTCTGCTGGCTGGAGCTTCTTCATTCTCCTGCACATGGCACTCATCCTCCAGTAGGGTAGAACATCTTCCTTGCACAGTTATCTCAGGGCAGCATTCCAGGAATGTGAGCTCAGAAGCTGCAAGGCCTCTTCAGCCCAGGCCTCAAAAGCCACACAGAATTTCTTCCACTGCATTCCATTCTCAAAGCAATTCACAGACCACCTTGATTTCCAGGGTGGAGAAGTGGACTCTATCCCTTGATGGGAATAACTGTATGATGTTTTTCTTCACTACTATTTGTGTATGTCTCTGTGTGTATGTTTAGTAGTATTTTAAACTAATTGTCATCTTACTGAACAGGCAATATAATAAAAAAAATTAAAAGCAGCTCCTACAAAACCAGAATACTTGGGTTCAAATGCCTACTCCTCTCAGCTCCAATGCATTTACCACTACTTACCTCAGTGGGTTATGTATTATAGTGTTTCTTTCTAATGAAACACTTAGAGGGGTACTTAGTATAAAAAAGGACACTCAGCAATCATTAACCATTTTTAATTATTAGCATTCTCCATGTCCTATTTTTTTTCTGTTATGTTATATAAATATTTTCTGTGCTATTGCAGATTATTTACATAAATAATTAAATATCTACCCACCAGTTTTTATGTGACTGTGTCATAGTTTTCTTAACTATCTCATCTATAATTTATTTAGCTTAATCACTATTATGACTATAAAATATATTAAATTCAGTGATTGGTTTTAGGTAATAAGCTTTGTAATTTGGGGGACTATTCTTGCACCTCTGTATATTTGCATTTTTATCATTTTCATAATATAGAGATACAGGGTTAAATTTCTGGAAAGGAAGTTCAAATCTTCTGATGCATATTACCAGATTCCTTTGCAGAAGAGCACACCATTACATCCCACCAGCAATCTAAGAGATGACCTCAAACTAGCTGTCACATCTTCTCTGGTTGGAACAAGAAATCTGGACTATTTTATTTTCTGATCCCAGGTATTATGGATCAAAGTTCAGGGAAAAGCAACCCTAGATGCTGTCCAAAAAGGTTGGGGAAATATGTGAGAGACAGAAGCAAACATGTCTAGTGAAAATAAAAAACTACAACATTCACATTTTAAAAAAAACATTAGTTGCCATCTGTTCTTTCAACAATAAACTAAGAATTATGCACTTAAAATAATAGTTAAAATTATCATTTTCATTTGGTGACTAGCTTGATTTTCTTTATAGTAATGTCTAAATAATGGGAAAACAGAGATGCCAGCATTTAAATTGCCACTGCAGCCAAATTGTCCAGTTAAGGCCCTTTGCAAAGCAAACCAGGATAACAGGTGGATTTGACATTTACAGAGAATTTTTACTCCCATCATTAGTTGTATGATTCTAACACAATGACAATAAGTCCTTATCTTCCAATCATATTTTAATAGAACAAATTTGCTGTACTCATGAACATGAATAGTCACTTGGCAGTTCAGGTTATTTTAATGGACACATCACTTTAAGCTAAACCTTCTCCATCTGTTCTGCTCTCTAATTACCAATGAATAAAGTACATAATTCACAATTACATCATAAAAATAAGATCTACATTATATCGACTCATGTCAGAGCTTTTTGATCTGCACAATTTGGCATCTGTTAGAGTATTAATATTTGTTCCCTTCCAACAAACATACCACTGTCTCAATTAGGAAAATCTTAAACAATTACATTTGCAAGAAAAAAAGGGAATTCTCTCTCATAGCATTTTATTTTATAATCATGCCTTATTATTCAGTATCACTTATCTTCCACTCTAATCAATCAGTCTTATGCAGTCCAATCCCTCTCTGAATTGGGCCTTCACAACTTTCATCAGAGAGAGTAGAAATTAAGTAAAAATCACAAAAAGTCAAATATTGCACATGCTACAGTGGTAAAGTCATTTCTCAGATCACTTTAGGAAATAATTCTCTCAATCTCCAGTGAAGAAACATATAAAGTATCTCAGCTTGGGGCAGATTAGATTGGTCTGGGGATCTTGAAGGAAAACCTAAGAGGAGGCTAAGAAATATGCAAGATGAGTGGCAATATGGTGGCTAAGCCAGCCCATCCACTTGCCTTTCCACAACCAGAGAGTCTCCCACCTTAGCGCATGGAGATTGGGCCATGTGTGGAATTTCCTGAAGACCATGTCCCTGGCTCCCCTCTAGCCTTTCGCAGGGCTCCCATAAGCTCAGCTGTTCCCTTTACTTAAACTTGACCTGGATGCCATCCTTCAATTTGTGCAATTACCAGAACATTTGTCTCTGCATATTTGGTTCATCCAAAGAGAGGATACTTGAGTTCCTTCATGCAGTGCTACCAAGGTGATGCACACATGTGGGCAGCTTGTTTCCGGTGATGATCATAAAAACACAAACAAAAGAAACCAACCCTGCTAACACCTTGGTCTCTGACATCCAGCTTCCCAAACTGTGTGAAAATAATTGTTTTTGTTTAAGCCTCTGAGTCTGTGGTTCTTTGTTATGACAGTCCTATAGACTCATTGAGTCAGGAGCTAAGTTTTATTATGTTTCCATCTCTTTTCAGTCTTGCTTGGTGTCTGATGTGTAGTCTCCTTTCAGAGTGAGTGTTGAATGAGTTATTAGTTTAATTGATTTAATTTTATTGTTTAAAAAGCAGAAGCATTCATCCTTTGCCTCAGTTTGCTTCAGGAGGCTTACTACTGCTAGTCCTCCAGTTTTTACTAAAGCAGTAACATAGAGGTTCAGCTAGAAGAGCTCAGGAAATTTCCGGAGACAGAGTAACAAAGAAACTCAAAATTTCTGAAGTTTCCTGTGTATTTGTATGATTTCTCATTCACTCCTCAAGGGCATTCCAGGTCAACACAGGATCCAGGCTGGCGGAATAACTGGATCTGTTCTTCCAGAGACAAAAGGAAAAAAGACATGTTGAACAAGGGGTTGGTTCTCAAAGCTTTTTCTCTGAGGTGACATCATTACTGCCCACATCTTATTGGTCAAAGCAAGTCACATGGCCACTCCAGAATTTATCATGGACAGTATATATAATGTTTCCAAAGTAAGGGTCTTTATAAGGAAAGTTTGGAGATGAATTGCATGATCTATCACAAAGTATAACAGAACAAGAAAGCTGAAGGCTAAACTTCATTGAAAATACTTTAAAAACATAAGCACATTATGTTTTCTTTCTACAAATAATGAGTGTTAATTTACTTTAAAATTAGAGCAATACATAACAATAATATTTATTTAAGTTGTTAATTACTTCAAATTCTAAAGATAAGCTCTCTCAACTTATTGGTGAACATGTATTTATATTTTCAGTCTTTCATTTAACAAAACAAGATATTTTTCTTTTTTTACCCACACATCTAGTTCTTTTCCCATCTACATTGTATTTAATCTCTTGGGGAGATTAACAGGGCCTGCATAACTCTCCCTGCTCCCACGATACTTCTCACTTGGATTCAGTTCGGTTTCACCTGAGATTAGTTCTTACGTCTATCTTGACTCCCTGCCCAGAACCCTCTGTTCTGCGAACTCTAGTGTGGGGACTGTGAAAGGTGGGTGATGAATTGGTGAGGCCCCTTGGAAACACTTGGAGCCTCTTCTGTGGCCCTCCTTCTCCCATAGTTGCCCACACCCAGCCCACCCCAGCCTCCTGCTCACACTTTTTATTTGCCCCTCCCCTTTCCCTTTTCTTCCTGCAGGTCCATTTTATTGAGTATCAAGTATTGAGGAAGTGATGAAATAACCCTGTAGGTTTCCTTCCAAGGAAAAAAATCCATGTCTAACTGATAGAGATTCTTTCCATTCTTTGTTTCTCCGTCCTCACAGGCTTGGGAAAGTAAAATTAGTTTGTGGGGTGGGAAAATGGCTCTGAGAATACAACTAAGACAAGAGAAGAAATACAGAGAAAAAAAAAAAACTAGGCAATGAAATCCTGCCTTCCAAAAGAAGGGGGCTATGCTGTGTATATGATTGTCCTGTTCCAGCATTTGCATGGGTATCCTTTGCCATGCTGGCCCCCTTTTATTTGGGCCACTTTCAGTTTCCTTCTGTTTCCTTCTCCCACTCTCATGAGGAAGGCATTTTTCTATCTGTGATCAGCAAGACATGTGCCATATTGAATCAGGTGAAGACTTTGTTTGTCTGTTGACTTTTAATTTGGAGAAAGGATAGATGGGCAGACAACCCAGAAAGGGTTTACATAGCTTCTTGCTGAGAATAGCTAAGGAAACATTGCTGTATTTACCTATTCACGGTTGTTGTACCTACCCTCCTCCTTCCCAGTTTCCTGACACCTTCCTAGCCTCCTTTGCTGCTATTATCTTGAGCAGGACCTAAGTTTAGAAAATGAAAATAGGAATGGTTTCCTAGTATATTAGCTGACAGGATCAATCACTTAGCAAAATTGATATTAATGGTATTAAATAAGATCTCAGCTAGTATTTAGGAAAGAATGATAACTGAGTCAACCATCAACATATCCTCATCTTTGACAGCATTGTGCTTTACAAAGTAAGAGAATTCTGTATCTAATGTTGGTTTGTTATTTTAGGTTCAGTTCACTTATTTCCTATTGTTCATTCTGAATACTAGAAGTATTTTGTTGTGTTTTCTAGAAATAGTTTTGGAATAAAGAAAAACAAGATCTTGCAATACTTGCAAGTATTGACTGGAAAAGCTGTAATTAAATAGTTTCCCAAGTTCTTTCTTGGCTTTAGCCTCATTCTTTCTTTTCCCATGCTAGAAAAGTAGCTTTCAGAGTCTTCTGTCTGAAATCTCAGTTTTAAATATGCAATGTGCTGTGGATAAATAGCTGGGATCGAACCAAAAGAAGCTACATTGCAAGAAATTCCTGATTATATATTTACTATAAATTGTAAAATGTCATCCTTTACTATAAGAAAGGATGACACACTTATGGGATATTACATGGTTTATAGGTTATATCATAAATGATAATCTGGGTTCCAATTACTCTAAAACAAAAATAGTAGACTCTAAATTATTTAGTAAATACCATCCCACATATGATGCCTGGCTTTTAAAGGATCAATCCAACCTTGTATCAAAAACTGCAGTTATAAGCAATGAGTTTGATTTCTTGCTTGCAAACCTTCATAGACACTCCTTCTGTAAAGTTATTTCAGAAGACTCCTGCTGACATAGTGACATAGCCTAATTTACTTTTATCAGTCACTGTACCTGAGATTTGGTCTTTGTATTTGAAGGGGAGGCCATTCTCTAGCTACATTGCAGTGAGATTTGCCTCTCTTTGTTCATGCTTGTACCCATGACTATTTCCTATCCTTTACTTCCTGCCTGCACCACTAATATATCTATGAAGTATCCACTCATCCTTCCAAGCCCTGTTCAAATATAATGTGTCCTTGAAGACTGGCTCCCTAGTGACTGGCTCACTTCACTGATCCCTTGGGGCTCTTCATAATGGAATAATTGTTTCATCTCCTCTAAAAATTAGCAAGTCCCTTAACTATAGAGACAATACTCTGCTTAAAATATTCTGTACCTCCAAGCATGGTGCCTGGCACATAACAGACTGAGCTCTTTGGACCAGTGGTCACATTTTAGAGTCTCTTTGTAGCCTCAACATCTAGCAGAGTGTGGATTCACAATCGGTGCTTGGAAAATGTTAGCCGAATGAATTGAATCAAAGAAAACTGAAGCAGACGTTCTACTTGCCCTTTTTACGACCACCAAAAGAAAAGACCTGAGGGTCTTTATTTTTTTTTAAATTGTGTGGTGTCTTTAAAATGAATCCTTGCCATCCCAGAAGGTTAGCAATGTCACTCAGCACAGAATACAGAGTGATCATATCAATATTAATAAGCTCAGTGAAGTGCCACTGGCTCCAGTTCAATTTTGTCACTCTGCAACCTGACTAATAAAATAAAAACTAATTCTAAAAATAATTTACCTCCTGGAGACCTTAAAATGGATTTTACTAATGAAGGGAAAAAAAACTAGCATGGATCTTTCCTTTTTGATAGGTGAATCGAATGTGGTAACAGGCCATACGTCTCAAGTGACATATTCTAAACTGCCAGTGTCTCCTGCTAGAGGACATTTTGCACACTTTTCATCCAGGTTTACAAGTTGAGCCATTTGAGAAGCCAATTAACGATGAACAGATGAGGGTGAGGGAAATGAGGAAGCCACAGGAATTAGGCTTTGTTTTTATTTAGTCCATTTTAGCTAAAAGGGCTAAGTTTTCTTCCCATTTCAAAGTTTCAAGTTGTCTTCCAATTAGCAGATTAGTGTATGGGGAGACTGTTGTAGGATGGTGTGTGCAGAGCAAAAAACATGGGCTCTTACCAGATAGCAAGATAGCATCTTTTTATCCATAAATCCCTTTACCATCTGAGCAAAATCAGAACAACTTGCTGTGGAACAAATGGACAGTGAGAAAAAGAAGAAAGACACCATTCTTTGGGTCCCACTTACTGGCAGCCAGGTAGAAAGATCTAAGAGCTTGTGCGGTTTTCAATTTCTCCATTGTTTGGAGGTTGACCCTGAGGGTTTTTTGGTGTAGTGATGGTGGTGGTGAGTGGTGTGTGTGTGTAAGGGACAGAGAGACGGTCAGACATGAAGACAGGAAAGAAGAGATTAAAAAAAAGAGAGAAGAGAGAAAATACCTTTGGAGCTTTTAAATTCACATCCATCAGTTAAGCAATCTCAGATCAGCATCTAGGCAAATAAATAGGCGTATCTGGAACTATTTAAGAAAAATGGGACCATCATTAATCCTTTGTATTTTAATCCTCTCTCTTCCTAAAGGTATGGTTTTGAGACAGATACTTTAAAATATTTTCTTCCTGTTCTATTTTTGGAATTGAAATTATTTCTTAGCTCTCATATGTTGTGATTCTTTCATCTCATGAAGTTACTAATAAGTTCCGTAACTCACTCTAAAAATACACCTTCTTAATGGAATTATAGAATATGTCTCCAAAAAGCACTTTGGACATAATAGCACTTTCCCCACCTGACTTCCTTCTATGCTGAGGAGTCTAGCGTCCAGAGAGGCAAAATTCCTAAGGCCCCAGAAAGTTAGTGAAATTCCAAAAATAAGACTATACATCCCTCTGTCCAGCTCATGTTTTCTGTTTGCTTTGCTGTATTTTAATTTTTTTTTAATTTGCACCCTACTGGCTCTAAATCAGTTTATTCTAGTATACAAATACATATTGGTTTCTGTAATTAAAAAAGGAAAACTAAATATTTAAGTAAAAGTCTGAGTGAGCCTTGTATTTCTGGAAGACCCCTAAAGATTTACTCAGACATTCATTTATTTCATTTATTTAGTAAAATTGTATTGAATACCTACTTTATAGGGAATATAAATTCCCCACATAGAATTTATAAACAAATACATATGTTTGTTTACAAATATGTTATAATTATTATCTGGCCTCATATTAAATGGAAAGAGTAAGGAACTTTTTTTCTCTGCTGTAAGATTTGTTTGTTTCTTGTTTCTTTCTTTTGAGAAAGAGTCTTGCTATGTTGCTTAGGCTGGTCTCAAATTTGCAATCATCCTTCCTTAGCATTCAGAGTAGCTGGGATTTCAAGTGTGCACCACTGAGTCCTGCTCACCTATAAGGTTTTTAAATGTCTGTGCTATCTACATCTCACTCTTGAATATGCATGCTCTGTCTATCAATTCTCCCCTCCAGTGAAGGGCAGCCAATTAGAATCAGGAAGGCTGGTACATACCATATACACACTTCCTCCATCGCTGATACACCTCATTATGCACTCTGCCCCCTTTCACCATAATTGTATCCATTCCCACCCTCTTTGCAGCTTTGTGCTGATCTGACATCAATGCAAACAGGCAGCTTTCAGCTCCAGGTTGTGGAGTTCACTAATGGAGACACTAACACCTGGACAGATTTTGTTGTTCGGTGCCATAAAAAGACTGCCTTCAAATCCATGATTAATTTCCTCTTCAAGGAAACATGTTAGACTTAGTGAGTGCCCCTGCTGCTAAATTAACTTCTGACCCTTTCTATGTCCTTCCCGATGACTCTTAGAAAGTTTCGGATTTCTTCAATGAAATCAATAGCTTGAGAATGAAATCTCGTCCCAGGGAACCAACTTTGAAAACTATGAGAGCCCTGCACAGCCTTAGACGATCCAGCCCTCCACGACTTGGCTGTTTAAAACCCCAGTGCTGAACTGGCCTTGGCAGCATTCTGCCTGAGTTCTTTATTGAATATGTTTCTCTTTTGATCTGCTTCTAATTTACCTTGCTCTTTGTGCTCCTCCCCGCTCTATTGGGGATCGATGCGTGTTTATTGTGCCACTGGTTGTATCACTAATTGCTTGACTATGAGTCTGTTAAATGTGGTCTGTTTATTTCTCCACAATATTTTTTGCTTTCTCCACCTTATATATTAATATCTCCAGAGCCCAAGAACTGAGTAGAAGAGCTTGAAGACAATTGTGTCCCAGGGGAAACTTGAGCCTACTGATGACTAGGTTCCCCACTGAAATGACTTCCATTGCATCTGATCCATCCCTTGGAAAAACTGAGGTTTGACCTGGTTCTCCTGCAGACTGTGGGTTCTGACTCATTTCAATATTCTGAAAGACATGCAGAAAATCTTGCCATCTCATACTTATCCTGTCTTCACCAGTGGCTTTTAATTTCCTTTGCCCCTGACTATTCCCCAAACTCCTGGAAACCTCCTAAAATGATTGGTTGTTTTGTAGTCTTCATGCTGTTCCCATGTACCAGTGATCATTTCTATTAAAAATGGATGGCAATTCATTTATGAATTAATCACATCAGATTGAGAAATATGCTAAGACATAATCGGATGGCTTCCATGTTTCCCTGATAAAATATTCATGACATGAAGTTTTCACCTTTATAAATCATGGTTACTTTATTGATTTTTTTTCTTTCCCATTTTCTAAATGAGCTCATAAATTTTTTAAAATGTGGATCAAAGAAAACAACATGAATGAATAGATGGATGTGCCTTTCATTACATGCATTTCTGGTTTTATTGCTGCCTTCAGTTTATGTTAGGAGAATGAGATGCCACCTAGAAAAGGACTCTTCCAAGCCTGATAAATATGGAAGCTGATTTCTTAATACAAAGATTATTGATCATGATGACTTAATTTAAACCAAAAGATGAAATTTTAAAAATTTAGTCACTTAGGTCTTGACAATAAAATTATTATTTATGAATGTACATGAACTCTAAATTGTTGGCATGTGTGTTTAGTTGGCTTCCTTTTTAATTCTTGTTAGAGAAGACACACATGACGAGAGTGGGAAGGAAAATGGTTTCGGTTACGCATTGCTGCATAGCAAGCCACTCCAAAACATAGTGGCTTAAAACCACAATGACTTATTATTGAGACTATGAGTTGGACAGGTTCAGCTGGGCGGTTCTTCTGGCCAATGAGGGTTCAACGAAAGTCATCGCTAGCTTGCATTCACATGTATGGTTCTTGATGCTTCTCCATCTGATCTTTCCACATGACCAGATACTCATAGCATGTTGGCTCCTGGCGTGGTGGCCTTGTCTTTGTAACTGGTGGGCTGACTTCCAAAAGGAAGAAAGCAGGGTCTGTCAGTCTTCTTAACATCTGGCCTCAGAAAACTCCTGAATCACTTTCACCGAATTCTCTTGGTCATAAGAAATCTGGATGCCCATCCAGAAATAAGAGGAGGGTTAACATACACTTCTTTTGAATAGATATAGTGGAGTTCTGCCATAGAAAGAGCTACTGGCTACCTTTGGAGATTGTTGGAGACTACCACAGAAAGTATACTGTGCTGTTATTATAGGAATATGTGACCCCAAAGTATTTTGACTTTACTCAGCAAGCCAGAAAACTACCTTTGTCCATCCATAAAGGATCTTGACACATGATTGAAACAATCATGCCTGAAGTGTGTGGTGGCCAAAAGACATTCTTATTTGTATGTATTCCTCTTTATTACCTAACACACATTCAAATGGTAGGTTATGCATAGGTTACAGATAATGAGTAGGATTGCACTGTTCAATTTGTCAAAGTATCTGTGGAGCTGGTATGTGTGTGTCTCTATTTATGTGCATATTCCAGAAAAATCTCAAGTAAGACTATATATTATGTCAAGTGTCTCTTTAGTTATTTGGAAAGCAGAACATTTTTTCCAATCCAGGAACAGAAGTACTATTTAGTTACAGTTATATGGTAAAAATATTTAAAAAATATTTCAGTGTATAGCCAACTATACATTGAAATATACATATATATTTAAAAATATATTTAACTACAATATACATACATATTTAAAAACAAATCACTTTACAATCCAAGGGTTGACAGTGTTGACAACTATAGGTAGGAGAATAGGATTCTAGTTACCCTAGTGTCTTCTTTGTGCATCTTTCAGTCCTTTATAAGTGATCTCCACCTCTCCCTCTCATGTGTTCCTCTTCCCTACTCTGGCCCCCTCAACAATAATTTGTAAACTTGCTCTGACTGAGGTATAAGTGACCAAAGAGGTTGAACATGCGAACGTCCCAGAATCATCTGTGTTTTAACGTAAGACCAGGCTTATGATATAATATGAGAACATTTGTTTTGTTTGGGGGTAACATTAAGCAAGTTGAAGAAGTAAAATTGCACAGTGAGGTTTCCAACTTCCAGAAGAGGAATCCAATATATGTCAAGGTCACTGTGCTACCACTCAACCTCACTGTCCTTTGTTGAGTTCTCAGAAAATGCAAAGTAATGGCAATGACATAAGCAAAATATAATTAGAAAAGCAATCTTTTGGAAAAAGAAATGATAATGCTTTCCAAAATGAAGTACTGTACCATGTAGAGAATTTGAGCACTATCCATTGTTTCAGAGGATCCATGCCATGGTTCCTCACCATTAGCCCTGATATTGGAAGAAAGTAATTTCAAATTTTTTTTTTTGACCTCCAAACTGGCTGAACTTTCTACACTACCAAATAATGCTGCTTAGAGGAGTTTTCGGAACTTAATAATGTAATGCTTTAAAACAAATTACAAGGAAGGCGTTTCATATATTATTCCATGCATTCCTTATTTTTGTTTGTAAATGACATTCTTTGATATTTCAGATGAGGAAAAAAATAGAAAAAAGTCAAGCATCATGAATAAATCAGGAGTGAGTGATGATTGAATTGTGTGCTGTCATCTCTTTCTTCCTGGCCTTGACAAGCACGGTGTGTGGCTGCCATTAAGAGGAAACATGTTATGGAACTAGTGATTGAAGCATCAGTGACAGGAGCAAGTGGAAGGATGGGATGGCGTGTGCCCACAGCAGCCATGCTGATCCTGGGTGGGAGACGGGGCAAGCCCAGGCATGAACTGTGGTTCTGAAAGAGTTTGTATGGACTTGGTGGAATACTAGATGGATCCCTGACACAGCAGTGGAAAATATGTTGCTGTTATTTGCATGAACTTGTGATTTCTCTTTGCTGAAGGTAAATTCAAATCAGGCACTGTGCTAGGCAATTCACCCAGATTACTTCACTTCATCTTCATGACAACTTGATGAGGTAAATATTATTACGATGCTTGTGTTATAAACAATGACTCCAAAATAAGCCCAAGTAAGCCAAGTCATTTGCCCAACGATTTACACAAATAAGAAGTAAAAGAGGAAATATTTGATTTGAACCTAACAAAGGCAGACTTTTGAAAACAATACCATTTTTTTTTAGTTCTAATTTATATACTGTAAAAGTCATCCTATTTCGTGTAGGGTTCTGAGTTTTTACAATTATGTAAATCCCATCACAATCAATCTCTAGCAGGTTTTGTTCTGTTTGTGTTTTTGTTTGCAGAATTGAAAATTAAACCCAGAGTCTTGCACATGCTAGGCAAGATCTCTACTGTTGAGCTATATCTCCCACCCTACATTCAAGCTATAGAAAAGTTTCATCACCTCCCCCAATTCCCTCAAGCCCCTTTATAGTCAATCCTGCCCTATTCCCAGCTCCTAACAACCTCTCATATGTCCCCTTTCTTAAGTTTTCACTTTTCAAAAATGCCACATAAATAAAATTATACAGCCTTTCTTTTTCTTCGGTACTGGGGATTGAACTCAGGGTCTGCTTATGCTTGGCAAGATCTCCATCACTGAGCTCCAGCCCCAGCCCATGCATAGCCTTTGGAGTCTGGCTTGTTCCTTTCCACATAGTCCACGGAGACTCACTCCTATTGTGCAATAATCAGTACCACAGCCACGTACTGTTTAAGTCTATGTGTGTATCACAGTAAGCATATCCTTTCACCTATGGGCAGACATGTGGGCTGCTTCTAGGTTTTCAGATCCCAATATCTTTTTTAAAAAAATATTTTGTTGTAGGTGAACACAGTACTTTTTATTTTTTATTTTATTTATTTTTATGTGGTGCTGAGGATCAAACTCAGTGCCTCAAACATGCTAAGCAAGCACTGTACTGCTGAGCTACAACCCCAGCCCTCAGACCCCAATATCTTAACCATAATAAAATACTACCTTCACTCAGCCAGATCATCCCTGATTATCACAGACAAAGTTCCCAAAGATGTCTTTGCTTTTGTGTTCTCTTTTGCCTTTCCTGAGAAACTTTGCCTGGAGTCAGAAAGAAACACCATGTCCATGCTGGCTCAGGCACAGCTCCATGCTGTCGAAGTTTCTCTCATGCAGAAATGCTGCCGTACTTTCATTACAGCCATCATGCAGCACCCAGTACCTAGCTAGTGCTCAAAGCCAAATGGAATGAGCAACTGAGCCAATGAATGGAAAATAAAGTATCCAAATTAATCTTCTAGCACCAGAGGTAAAGAGGGTGGTAAAATCAGGATTCCCAGTTCAACCTTTGTGTAGAAATATACAGAGTTTAATAAATGGTTACAACTATATTGAGAAACATTAGTAGAGGATTCTAGAAGTCCAAGGTTTATTTCTCCACACTGTGTCAACACTGTTATTTGAAAGGTTTAAAAAGATAATGTGATGATTGCTGATCTCATTTCATTACATCAAATAACTGCTTTGGCTGCACCTTTTCCCAGTTTTAAACTTTTTATTTCATGTAATTAACTGGCAATTAAATTGAGTTTACAAATGAGTCATTGCTTTGACATTGACATTTTTCTAAAAAATTGTTTTCTTATAAGGCTTCAGGATATTTCTACTCAAGCAAGTTGAACTCAGGTTTCAAAAATATGGTTCCTTTTAACAAGGCAGATTACTTACTGAATTCAATTCATGGCAGTCAGATTAACACTTCTTACTAAATTCAACTTTGTGACATTGTTTTCTTTGCTTTTTCACAAAAGATGTCTATCAACAGAATCAATTCATCAAAAAAGGAAAGGTCTTGGAGTCCATTCTGTGTTCTGTAATTTATAAGCTGTGTGAATTTGGCTAGATGTAAAACTTCTCTGTGCTTTCTTTCTTTATCAGATGAGTTAAGTAAATAATAACTTCTGTGTCTTCTGTTTGGGGTATTGTGGGGATTAAAGGAGATCATGTCTAGGAATACCCTTTGTATTCTGTGTAATGGGCAAGTGTGACACCCGAGTCCTGGTTCTACAATTTTTCTGTGCATGCAACTGTTTCTCTGATAACAGAGACTCCCCATGCTCCATAATCTGAGGATTATGAACATTCTGGATTGTTTAAAACAAGCAAAGTTTTCTCAAGGGGCAGGTGACTCAGAGTTTAGTAAAGTCTTGCGGTGCTGATGAGCTTTTTTTCTCATGACGTAGGAGAAGACCCTCACCTCAGTGTCCACACAAACCTCTGCCCAGGTGATGCATAGGGGTCCCTGGAACAGTGGAAAGTTCTTCAGACATCGTTAGGGCTGATATTCTTTTGGCTCAATTTCCAATCAGCTTTATTTATCGGCCCCTTAGAGATGGGAAAACGCTAAACTTACTCCTTTACAAGTGCCACATCCTTTCCCCTATCGGGCCTGATTGCACAGAATTCAGAAACCTGTCCTTTTGCTCCATAACCCACATTACCCAGGTTGGTCTCCCAAAACCCCTGGGCGGATGGCCTTTGTGTCTTTCTATAATTGATCTTTCACTTTTTGTTTTCAAACATGTACTTTGAAATAAACTGAACACTTCTAACTGATCAGGAGAAAAGTCCTACATGATGAAGCTTTTAAAAAGACAGCATAAAACTGGAGATGTCGAGATCTTGTATTTCTAGAAGTATAAAGCTGTATACTAATAAAAAACAATGCTCATTGAATGTATTCTCTAACTTTGACATTTTTTCTAAAACTCCCATGATAGGAGAATTCCAGGTGATAATCAAAAAAAGTTGTGAGAAAAAAATAGGTAAGGGGGGCTGAGGTTAAGAGTCAACTAATAGATAGCTTTTGAAAATATTCTAAATTTGACTGAAATAATATATATAAAGAATCATAAGGTAATATTTATACATCTAAAATTAATACAAATTGAGACTGTACCTATTCTCTTATTATCATTTTGTCCACTGGTAACCTTATAGGATATACCCACTACCACAGTGTTTATGAGATGCTTATAAATTTGTTTTGCTTGATGGCAGGTAATATGCATACTGCAGCATATGGTAGATATTAACTCATTCAACTCTGTTCTGGTTCCCCAGTGTTATGCCTTATCACATGGCTGCCTTATAGCTTGGATCTTGCAAGTACTTTGTTCCCATAAAGCAGATGTGTCCATGCAAGAATTTGCAGGTATAAGTGAGTTGGGAGTCTTTTGCTAGTGAGCGTAGCCATTGAAGCATTTGACTGTTGAGCAGCAGCAGAAGCAGGGGTCTGAATATTGTGGGAGTTGAGAGTGTGATGGGATATCCAGTTTGTGATGATGTGGTTCTGGAGCCAGATGTTTAGACAGCAACTTCTTGATCCTCCGATGATGGCAGAAGCATGGTCCAGAGCTCAACTGCTTCCTGGTTCCCCAACATGCTCATCACCCCCACCTTCCTTATTATGGCAAAAACAGCCGCTCCTTTGGTGGGTCAGTTCAGCAATGTTGCTTTCAGATTTATTTTTGGAACTCCTGCCTACAGGCAAAGGTCTCAAGATTTTCCATATTCTTAAAGCAAAAATTTAGTAGACTAAACCTCTTCTGTAATTGAACCCTGATCTATACATATACTAAAATGCATGGTTATAATTTTCCTCCATCTTTGATATCTTTCTGATTTATGATTTGAAATTGTTAGCTTTCTCCTCTGGAGTTCTCTAATCCACCCCAAGGGCACAGCACAACTTATATACCTGAGATGGAAAGAGACTTATGAAATCCTTATTTAATAAGTTCACTTGTATTTCTCAGATGCTATCCTTGCAGACAGGATTACTTATAGTATCTGCTCTGTTCATCGTAACTTCAAGCCAGAATACACTGAAACTTTGCAGCATTGTATTAATTCTTCATATGCTCTGTCCCTTAAGGTTCAATCCCACTCTATAAATAAGCAGCTGGAATGAGTTATAAAAGGAAAAATCATTCTCTATGTTTTCATATCTTCAAAGGCTGTATTGAAGAAACATCTTATACTTTGTTCTGCTCATTTTCTTCTAACTATTCCTAAATAATAGAGTGCTTTGAAATTATAGAATATGCAAAGCTAGATTATTATAAATCCAGAAAAGCTACCCAGAAGTAAATATGTATAGAGTAGAATGTGATATGAATAACAATCTTGCATGAGAAAAATTATTTTAATAGTTGAATTTTTATCCAAGTGATTAAAAGTTTTGTTTTCAATATAGTAAGTTTGTTTTTTGACAGGACAAATAAAATTTGTATATATTTATAGTGAAAACCATAATACTTTGAAATACAGTAGTCCCTCTTTATAAAAGGCTTTGCTTCCTTGGTTTCAGTTAACCATGGTTACTCATGGTCTTAAAATAAAAAGTGGAAAATTAAAAAAATAAGCAGTTCACAAGTTTTAAATTATATGCTTTTCTGAGTAGCATGATGAAATTTCATGCCATCTTTTTCTGTCCTCACCAGGACATGAATCATTCTTATATCCAGTGTATCCACACTGTATATGCTACCCTCTTGTTAGTCACATATTATCCATCAATCCCTGTTATCAGATTAGCTGTTATGGTAAAACAGTATTTGAGTTCAAGTAATTCTTATTTTACTTAATAATGGCACTAATACACAAGAAAAATGATTCTAGCAATTTGGATATACTGAAAAGAAGCTATATGGTACTTTCTTTAAATAAAAAGGTGAAAGTTCCTGACTTAATAAAGAAAAAAAAATCCCATATGAGGTTGCAAAGATTTAACATGAAGAATAAATATTTTATCTGTTAATTTGTGAAAAAGGATAAAAGAAATTTGTATTAGTTTTACTGATGTACCTCAAACTGCAAAAGTTATATCCACAGAATATGGTAAGTTCTTAGTTAAGATAGAAAAATCATTAAGTTTGTGATGTACATATAGAAGAAAGAATAATAGAAAAAGAGTTAAGTAAAGCACTGTCTACACATTCAGGCATCTACTAGGAATCTTGGAATGAATCCTTTATGGATAAGGGGTGATACACATATACCTGCATACACATTAGTTATGTCATGCCAATTAACACATGCATTACTTCATATATTTACTATTTTTGTAATGAATATTAATCTTTGTCTTATGGAAAAAATCACAGAGGCACTTAGGAGATAATTTTTTAAATTTTTTTTATTTTAAACTCATCCCATATCTATGTCTTGATTATCTCTCAAGAAAAATAAATATTTTTATTTCATACAATTTTATTACATATATTCTTTAAATTGACTTCCAATTTTATGGGAATAAAATTTGAAGACATATTTTCCTTTCATTTTTTATATCACTCTCTTCTGATACTATCGAGAAAGTAAAATGTTCATAATACGTGTTTATACTTTTACAAAATTCTTTTGCCTCTATTGTCTCATTTTTTTAAAGGTCCCTTATGAACAAGGAGTGGGTAGAAATGGACGTGGGGGCAAAGGGAAAGAAGGAGAAGAAGGGAAGAAGAAGAGAAAGGAGACAATGATGATAAAACCTTTTTTTTTCTCTTCATTGAATGAAATAATACTTGCTGACAGTACAATTACAAGTTGTGGGCTAAAGACTGGTAGAAACATTGCACCTACCATCCTTGCCTTTGAGAACACACTCTCTGCTAGTGTTTAATAGTCTGGCATATAAGTGGTGAATTGAAGTCTATAAAATATATTTGTCAGTTTGCTTTGGATTCACTTTACTTTTTCCTATATCTGGATTTGGAAAAAAGAAAAACACGAAGGGGGTTGGCTAGAAAAATAGTGGGAGAGAAAGTTAAAACAATTGAAGGCAAAGGAAGCACCTCCACAGAGGGACATTATTCTGGCACCAGCTACTGTTTCCTCTTCAGTGAGGACATCACAAAGCGTGCACGTGGGTTGGTTGTACTAGTTAGGGAGCTGTCTCCACGGCTGAAAGGGTCACCCATGATTCTCACCAAGAGATGGCCTTAGATGACAGTATCTTACCCATGTCATCTACATGCTTATCTCTTAGAATTTAAGGGGGTGATGTTTGCAAAACATTTTAAGTTTCCTAGAGGAATTCAAATCTCTCTAGTAATAAAAACATTGTTTTTATAAATCCCAGAGTAGACACAGGTATAAAAGTTTCAACTTCAGTCAGATTTGGGATTTCGGTGTATTTTATACCCAACGCATAAAGAGAATCCTGGCACTTTTATGCTGATGTGTGATTTTTTTCAAATGTAAGCCTTAACTCAGTGGGGAAGAAGTGACAACTGAATCAGAACAAATGGGAGATATAACCAAAAATAAGATATCATTTAAAATAGGAACGAAATCCTTAAAGTTTTTATGAGTTAATAAACACAAACTTCCTATTAAAAAAACCCCTCTATTTGAAAATAACAGAATAAAAAAAAACTCATTAAAACGGAGCTAATGCACATTCCTCCATAGGCAACTTGATATTGGTTTTATCTCTCAAGATAGAATGTGAAACATAATGTCATAAATATCATAGAAGATAGGATAGGATGATTTTAAAACCAAAATAAATGATTGCTTTTATCACATTAACATGAAAGAATCCTGTTTGATGAAGAACAACAGGACTAAAACTAATATGCAAGTAAGAGACTTGGAGAAGACCTAAAAAAAAAAAAATCCTGAATGACCCAAGGAAATAGCAATAACATGAAGCACATAATTCCATTTGTAGCCATTAATATTACATGATTCATATTTTATATAAGTATATGCATATATGTGTGCATATGTGTACATAAAAATAAATATATTTAAATATATAAATGAAAGAATACATATATATATATATATATATATATATATATATATATATAATTAAAGAATACAGATCAAACATGCTTAAATGGCTGCCTGTTTGTTGGTGAAGTAAAAAATTGAGAGGAGGGATTTGGCACAGTAAGGAAGGGAGGAAGGAAAGAAGAGAGGAAGGGAGGAAGGGAGGAAGGGAAGGAGGGGGGATAACAAGGACCTGATACAGACAAGGATGACAATGTGCCAACATTCCTTCAACTCTTTCTAGGAAAGTCCAAACAAATCCAGAAGGAAAAAAAAAAAAAACATGAAAATCAGGCAGCCCTCAGGGAATGCAAACACCTTAGGTATTGGTCTTTTTTTAATTTTTTTTTTTTAGTTATCAATTAACCTATTTTATTTTTTTATATGCAGTGCTGAGAATTGAACCCCGTGCCTTGCACATGCTAGGCAAGCACTCTACCACAGAGCTATGACCCCAGCCCCAGTATTGTCTTTTCTCCTTCATGCAGACTGTATCACTTAGCTGTTTCCCCCCTAACTGATCTTAGTCTAGCAGCCCAGGTGACTCAGGGGATCTTCAAAAGAGATGAAGAAGGGAAGCCATCCTCCTCTTCATAGGTGCTCCTCTTTAACCCTGCTTCTGCAAAGACAATTCTCCTCTGTTTTAGTCAGGTTTTTCACTGCTGTGACCAAAAGACTTGACAAGAGGACAAAATGTTTATTCGGGGGGCTCATGGTTTTAGGGATCTGGTCCATAGATGGCCAGTTCCATTGCCCTGGGCCTAAGGTGAGGCAAAACCTCTTGAAGGAAAGTGTGTAGAGGAAAGTGGCTCAGGATCTCTCACCAGGAAGCACAGACTGCTATCTTCATCGCAGACCTAATATAAACTCGGAGGGCACATCTTCACGGACTTGACTCTTCGAGCCACATGTTAGCTGCCTACAGTTACCAACCAGGTAATCCTTATCAGGAGGTCAAGGCACTGATTAGGTTAAGGCTCCCACAACTCAATCATTTCACCTCTAAACTTTCTTACGTTTTCTCACTCACAAGCTTTTGGAGGGTAACTCATATAACACCCTCCTTTAGTTATGGGGACTGAGTCAGATGGAACTGAAGGACATAGCAAACTGGTCACTATAATCTTTTTTTGTTTGTTTGTTTGTTTTCCTGTGCTGAGAATTGAACCAGGGATTTATGCATGCTAGGCAATCACTTTATCACTGAGTCACATCTCTAGCCCTGGACATTTTAATTTGCTAAACTTTGTGTGTTTTCCCTTGGCCATTTGGTCATGGGATGAGCTCCAGGAGGAAGGAGGATTCTAGGGCTGGAAATCATTTTGGTGCCTCATATTTTGCCATAATAAATACTCCATATCACTCTTTTATGTTGGTTATGATGAAAAACAGCATACCCTTGCAGAAACAAAGGGGGAATTTTGCCACTTGGAGGGTCATCCAAAATACTGTTTTGAAAGTAAACCTCACAAGCCCATTCTCTGTTTATTTACAGCTGTGCAGCTATCAATAACAAAGACAATTAAATTAGCTGGGTCAAAAGCCCATTTGAACTGAAGAACTCTATTATAAAATTAAGGTTTGTAGAAAGTGCCCCTTACCAACCCTTCTCACATGAAATTGATGGAGAGGCTTTTTGGGTTTGTTAAAATTCGAAAAGGATTAATAGCTTTCACATTGGAGAATATTACTCAGAAAGAGTGCACAGAGTTTAAAATACTTCACCCATGTAAATGAAGAGTGGTTTCATTGTTTTATTTTAGATATTGTAGGTTTTTTGTAGAATCAATAGAGAGCCACTTGGGAGAGGGGGAGGGAGCTGTTCTCAGAGAAGCATATTCTGACTTCTCCATGATGGTATGTAATTTGCTCTGTCAAAGCCAGAACAGTCAATAAGTCAAGATGTGGCTTTAGCTGCGTCTCAGAATAAACACTGGATTTCTTCATTAGCTGATCAAATACAGAGTTCAAATGGAACTGCAGTGATCTTTTGTGTGGGTAAAAATAATGGTTTGGAACAAATATCTTGGGGTTTTAGAAGACACCCTAAGCACACAAGTTAGCAAGACATTTTCTTTGCCATCCTCAGATCACACAGCATACACACAATGGAGCCTGCATTTCATTAGCCCCCTTTACTGACTCAAGAGAAGAAAATATGTCCCTTGGGTCCAGTAACCCTCAGTGTAGCTTGACAAGTCCTGTAAACTTCCTTTCTCTCTCCCTCTCTCCCTCCTTTTCTTCCTTCCTTCCTCACCTACCTCAACCCCCCTCTATCTTCCTTCCTTTCTTTCTTTCTCTCAATTAATGCAATCATTTGTTTATAGAAATTTTCTTTTAGTAACATTCTAAATTCCCAATGAATTAATGAAATATTTATCTCCAACCCAGATCTCTTTCTAATGCTACTTTAGAATTTCCCCATTTCTTGGAGTCTCTTACCCAGTCATCTGATATTTAACAGTTCCAATACCAGTTATACCACTCTCCTCAAACACACTCCTCTTTTGTATTCTCTATCACTCATTTTCTACCGGCTCACCATCCCAACTGGGAATCCTGGAAGGTCATCTAGAACTTTCTCATTTTATCACAACTTTCTTCAAACAGACCCTCTCCATGTCAAACAAGAAAGTAGGCAGCCCAGTTCATACCCTACCTCCACCCTCTGTCAAATTTCATAAACCCCCTAGCCTTGTTTTCCTCATCTACAAAATAGATCTCATAATGATACCTACCTCACGGTAGTTAAGAAATAAAAGCAGATACCCATGAAACTCACATATCACCCAGTGCCTGGCTTGCAGTGATAACCAATAAATGTGAGCTATTTTTATTTTCTTCCAATTGCCTTTTAAATGTGGGTTCTACTTTGTTCCTATATCAGCTTTGGTATTGATTTTTCTCACCCTTTAACTAATAAGGAGATTCCCATCTGGCCTCAGCTTCCCAGACAAATTCAAGTCTTATCTATTAACTGCCTTGCTACCAGTGTTATCTTTCATTTTTTTTTCCTGGCAAAAATGTTCATTTCAGGGCTTTGTAAATTGGAAATTGAAAAATATATAAATAATTATGTATTCACATGATGGATTATGGTGCAGTCATCTTTTTTGCTTACTTTTTCCTGTTTATTTGTGCTAATTAGTTATACATGACATTAGAATGCATTTTGATATATCATATATAAATTGAGTATAACTTCTCATTCTTCTGGTTGTATATGTTGTAGAATCACACTGGTTGTGTAATCATATATGCACATAGGATAATAATGTCAGATTTATTCTACTATCCTTCCTGCCCCATGCCCCCTTCTCTCCCTTCATTCCCCTCTGCCTAATCCAAAGTAACTCTATTCTTCCCTAGCCACGCCCACTTATTGTGAATCAGCATCCATATATCAGAGAAAACGGTCGGTCTTTGTTTCTTGGGGGAATTGGCTTATTTCGCCTAGCATGATATTCTTCAGCTCCATCCATTTACCACCATCATTTCATTCTTCTTTAAGGCTAAGTAATATTCCAGTGTGCATATATACTATATTTTCTTTATGCATTCGTGTGTCAAAGGACACCTAGTTTGGTTCTGTAATTTAGCTATTGTGAATTGAGCTGCTATAAACATTGATGTGTCTGCTTCACTGTAGTATGTTGATTTTAAGTCCTTTGGGTATAAACATAGGAGTGGGATGACTGGGTCAAATGGTGGTTTCATTCCAAGTTTTCTGAGGAATCTCCATACTGCTTTCCATAATGGTTGCACCAATTTGCAGTCCCACCAGCAATGTATGAGTGTACTTTTTTATTCACCAATATTTATTGTTGCTTGTGCTCTTGATAATTGCCATTCTGACTAGAGTGAGAAATCTCATTATAGTTTTGAATTGAATTTCTCTAAATGCTAGAGATGTTGAACATTTTTTGCATATTGATTTTTGATTTTATTGATTGATTGCATTTCTTCTTCTGCAAAGTGTCTATTCAGTTTCTTAGCTCATTTATTGACTGGGTTTTTTTTTTTTTGGTGTTAATTTTTTGAGTTCTTTATGTATCCTGGATAAATGGTAAAGATTTTCTCCCATTCTGTAGGCTCTCTCTTCATGTTATTGATTGTTTCCTTTGCTGAAAAGATTTTTTAGTTTGAATTCATCCCATTTATTGATTCTTGATTTTACTTCTTGGGCTTTAGGAGTCTTGTTAAGGAAGTTAGTTCCTAAGCCAACATGGTGATGATTTGGGCCTACTTTTTCTTCTATTAGGCACAAGAGCTCTCTTCTAGTGCCTAAGTCTTTGATCCACTTTGAATTGAGTTTCATTCATGGTGAGAGGGGTTTAATTTCATTTTGTTACACATGGATTTCCAGTTTTCTCAGCACCATTTGTTGAATAGGCTATATTTTCTTCAGTGAATATCTTGGGCACCTTTGTCTAATATGAGATAACTGTATTTATGTGGGTTTGTCACTGTGTCTTCTATTCTGTATTATTGGTCTATGTATCTGTTTTGGTACCATAACCATGCCATTTGTGTTACTATGGCTGTGTGGTATAGTTTAAGGTACCAGTGTTATATTTCTAAAAGGTGAATGTGACCCTGTAATTCCCATGGCTTTGAAGCATTAGTCATGTTACCATGACTTTAGACTAAAGTATGGATGTTTTATAAAGACATATAAGACATTTTACACTGACCTCAATTATTATCTGACTCATTTGCCATTCGCCCCAACCCCCACGAATCACATGCTACTGATACAGGAATCTCTGGTAAGCCCATGAACAGTCACACTCTTTCATGCCCTCTTTCCCTATAGTCGAGATCCTACATCACCCATTCTATGAAGCCTTCTTCACTTTCCATGGGCTGGATTAGCTCACTCTTCCCCATGTTCCTAAGCCATTACAATTACATTTGCTCCATAGCACTAAGCACATAGCATGGTGATGACTTGTTTCCAAAGTGGTTTTGAAGGCATGTTTTCACAAAACAGCAAAGAGGCATTTGTTCTCTAATTTAATGGTCTACTTTTCCTGACATCTTTCTCACATAATTTGTTCTCCTTCTGAGGACCCATGACGTCTGTTTTTATCCATAGTCTTCAAGTCTCGCACACAGTTGCCACATAAACCTCATTCCTCAGTTTATCAACAATTATATGAGAACTCTGTAAATTCTAATTTTCATTCATTGTAATCAAAGACAAAACTGTCCACTAAAAGTCAAGGCAATTTAATAGTAATAATCAATGTTAAGGAAACGCTAGCTTAGAAATTTCCGTATCCCTATAATAGTCCCAGAGATTGAAAGAGTTAACCATCACTCTTTAATAGGAATAGGTCTATCATATGTTGTTTTAAACTTTCCAAAGCATTTCTGTGCACATTTCATCTTCTCAACAACTCTCAGTGGTACACAGGGCAAATATTATTATCTCTACTTTTCTGATGAAGAAATTGAGGCTCAGAGAGGTTAAATGATTTTTCAAGGTTACAGAGCTAGTGAATAGCAAATCCAAGAAATCACATTGTCTTATGCATAATGTACTATTCTTTCCATATATTTTTTCTCAGACTGCCACTTATATATTTCTTCTGCTAGATGTCATGCCATCATCAGAGCATTCATAAGAATTGTGTATGTTAGTCAAGATTTTATGAAAATTTTCAGAAAGTCCTTGAATGAATACTTATGTATTATTAAATTGGGTTTCTACCGCATAATAATAATTTAAAAAGAAAACTCATTATAAGAAATTTAGGACATGAAAATCCTTAAAAATAAAGCATAATTTTAAGCACCTAGTGACATTTTTAATATTTTGGTTAATTTCCTTCCAGTATTTTTTCTGTTTGATTCACTTCATTTTTTTGTTTGTTTTCACTATTATCCTTATATTTGTGCTCAATACTTTTACTCCACTCTTCCCATAAATTTTTTCATGAACATCCATATTTTGAGAAACACAAGACTATTAGTAATATTAATGTGTAAAAAATATTCCATCTTATTGCTGTATCAGAATTTAATTAAACAATCTCTTATTTTTTGGTCATTTTCTACAATCTGTTACTATCTTTTGATTAGTTTATTTCATTTAACACTAAATGACACATACTCAAATAATGATTAAAATTAAATATATCTTTCCTTTTTATAACCTATTTGCCAAGGTAACCAGATTCAAACTTGAAGTCACTGGAAATGACTATTCAATAGAGGTCAAAGTACTTTGAATAGGAGTATCATTCCACCCCAGGCAGGCATTCAGCATCTGACCCCTTGAGAGACCAGTAGTATGCAACAGCAACTGTTCTCTGACCAGTGAGGTTCTGGGATTAGCCAGAAGATGCAGCTCAGATTTCAGTTCAGGTTCCCCAGACACACCTTCTCCTATGACATGTTGCCTATGAATCCATAGACACTTCATTTTGGCTCTCTAAAAGTTATACTTATTTAAATGCTTTGTTTCCCTTCTGTGAGTCTTCCAAGGGTAGAGACAGGGTATTCAAATGTCTCTACTGGCCCCATGGAAGAGATAAGCAGTGAGTCAAGAGTATCAACCTAGTAGAACTCCCAGGATATCTAGTTCAAGGAATTCAAAGTATATGGCACTGGAAGTTTTGATCCCAGGCTTTTCAACTATTAGTTGTTTGACCTCAAAAAAAATGTCTGAATCTCCCTGTGCCTCAGTGGTCTAATCTGTAAAATGTCAATAACAATAGTACCTATTTAATTAGACTATCATATGAATAAAAAGTGGTAATCTATGTAAAGCTCCAAGAACAGTATGTTACCCAGACTAAGTCTTGAATAAGTATGACCGATGATTGAGTTTTATCACTTCTTTTTATTGAGCAGGGATAAGGCCTAAGATTAATAACCCAAATCCAACTATTTTTATATTAAGCCAAACTTATAATAATGTATTGACCATCTATTTTATAGACATTCCCAGCTTAAATTGGGAGAAAAATCGTTGTACTATGTTTTGGCAAAGTTTTGCTTTCTATTTTTTTAAATTGGATATCTTCAAATTGAGCTCTTCCCTGAATTTTTAAACCCTTGTGTATTACAGAGGAAATTGAATCAATAAATTTCTGATTCACATACCTTTAACTCATCAAACCATCATTAGTTATTTGATATCTGGGGAAGTCTTACATGCCTGTGTGTGTGGAAGTGTGCATGTCTTCTCCTTCTAAACCAATAAATCTTTTGCAGCCATCCACAAATAGCAATGAAGTGCCAACAGTTAGAAGCTGCTATAAACTCAGAATGCTTAGAAATCAAGCAAGCCTATTCCAAGCAACCCATGGTCCCTCAGTCTGACTTAACAACTCCCAATTTTAATAGATAAGCATTTTCATCTCAGAATGCATGCATTTTCCTCTAACATTTATTGAGTGTCTACCATGTGCTAGGCAGTCTTCTCTCTAAGAAGGAAACACGAACTGCTTTTTTTCTGTTCCAATCTGATTGTTATGGACATCTTCTCTGAGTCAGCACTGAGATGTCTCTAGTTGTAACTTTGAAAGGGCATTTGAGATAAAGGGGTTCTCCAGTGACCCAGCTTTGATCTCATGGTCTTTCACTCTCACTCCTCCAGCTACTTTTTCTATGCGTTTGGTCTTGACAAATCATATATCAGTTTGGACTGCATATTTTAGACTACCACCAGGTTCTTCACCTGGATTTTATCTGGTTTATATTACTGGTTCTGATACCAGTTGAAAACTGGCACTGTTCAGAGCTCTCATTTCCCAGATCTCCAAGTCAGACATGGACTGTTGCCAGAAGAATAGATACTCCTAGATTTAGTATGCATACCTCTGAAATAGACACTAGAAAGAAACAGCAACAAGCATGTTAGGGGAGGAGAACTAGAAACAGAAAGGAAGTAAGGAAATAAAAGGACCACCTGTTTCCCAGAGAACAATGAGCACAGGATTCCCACAGAACACACCTAGTACTGGTGGCTAGTGCTTTGGAGACTGAAGTACCCACAATTCCAAGAATATAATCAAATTAAGAGATACATAGCTTTTACAACATTCTGAGCAGATTTGCCTCCAGAGTGATATAGCCCGAGAAAGATTGGTGTTCATAGATATGAACCTGGAAATCCTTTTTATTCATTTGGAAACTTTATTTAGCTTTCCTAAACCTCAGTTTCTTCAACTGTGAAATTAGGATGTAACTCATAGGATTTGTGTAAGAATTAAATGATTTTTTTTGCATGTGATTCATTTAGAACTTATTAAATATTCAATTAATGTTAGCTATTAATATTACATTTTAGTTGCTTTAGAGTAATAGGATATCTAAGTAAATTCCAAACAAGAAGGACTATGGAGGAGAACTTAGTTAAGAGAATCATCTACTCCTTGAGTTTTGAGTTCCTACACTGTAGACAGGTGAACACTGCCATAGTTAACTTCTAAGCTAAGGAAAGCTCAAACAGACATACAAATAAATAAAGGAGAGGAATTAAAATACTGGACCAAACCATGGAGTCTGATTAGCAGCAGCATCCAGGCTGAGGCCAGCCTTTCAACCTGCATGCTGCTAAGGAATGCATATCTGCTAGCAGTGAATTAGAACATCAAGAGAGAAGCAGAGCTCAGACAGGCAGTGCCTGGTGGAACTGTGCTCAAAACCTGACATAAATAAATAAGAACATCTCCCTTTAAAGATCTTGAAATAAACAGCATAATGTGTCAAGAAAAATAGAAATTCACTCTCTGCTCCCTCTGGGTGCAAATATATCTCACTGTGGCATTAAGGGCTCCTGTTTAATTTGGCAGGAGGCTTGGGGGAGGGGAGAGGAGACTCTGATTTGGGGGTTTTGTTCTGAGAGGGTAGGAGGGCATAATCAACACGTTGATAGTCTATAGGAGATAACAGGCCACCCACTGATTTAATGAATTATGGATTTCAAATAACTAGCCTTGTGGAGGGTTGTCGCAGAGGTCTGAAACCAAACCTCAGTTTGGGGCACAGTGAGAAAAACAAACATTTGGCCCTTTTCTTTGTGAGGATGTTTAGGGTCTTTCAGGCACGTTTTTGTTGTTGGGTTTTTAATATGTCTCTGTACAAATCATATTTACCCCTATTTTATATTGACCTACACATTTATATAAATACTATATAACCTTGTAGAACCCGGAGGATCATACAGAAAGTTGAGCTTCCAGGATCAGTTCCAAGGTAGTATCATGGAATTAGTTGACAGATTAGAAAATATTTCTGTCACCATTAAGAATCTGGAGAATAATCCAGGAACCAGAGTATTTTAAATCCCCCACCATTACTAACTTCTAGAACCCTTCCACGTCTACTATGATAAACTTGTCACAAATGTCTGAATTCTTCCCTGCATGGCAACCCCATTCTAGACCCTGAACAATCTGCTTCTTTAGGAAACAAGGACTGAACTTGCTACAGAAGCAACAGTCCAACAAGACTCATCATTCTCTGACTTCTAAATCTCACGTACATGAGATCTTAAACTACATCTAGACCTCCTGCTGCAAGGGAGTCTGGGAAACCCTCTAGCTTAAACACATAGAAAGCCACAAAAAAGATGTTGGAATGGGTATGGAAGGAAGCTATCCCATGAATGTGCCACAGCACCATACCAGGCAGAGGGAATAGAAGAACAAAGACAAGATGTCAGAAAACTTCATATCATCTTAGTAATAGGAAGAAGTTCTTGTGTGGTTTGAATGTAGAGTGGATATTGGGGAACTATGGGAGAAGTCACTGTAGGGGAATTTGACCAGATTATGAAAGGAACTTTATAGTCTTTGAAGGACTTTGTATCTTAGCTAGTAGGCACATAATTTGGTAGCTATCTGATATTTTAAGTTATAGAACTGGCACAACTTTCACCACGACTCTATAATATTGTATACTTGGTATTTTTTCCTTAGAGTGATTTTTTAAAAATTTGATGTTTTTAGTTGAGTGATGACATATTGCTTATTCTCAGCAATATATCTGTGAAATCACAGACTTGATGTGAAAGATATATTTTTCCCAATGCAAATTATAATAAATACAAAGCTTTTAAATAAAAAAGTACACATCCCCCAAATCATATTTTGTGTCACTGAAATGTTTTATTTCTACAGTTTACATAATAGAGCAATAGACAATGAGAAACATTGAAAACTTTACATATACACAGAGGTGGCAAAATCAGATAAATACTTTCAAAAAATAACTGACAACGAATAGGATGGATTAGAAATAAGTTTGTAAGCATGAGTCCAGGTAAAAGTGCAATATCATTTGAATTGGAGCAAGGGCCATAGATATGAAAAGGAAAACACACACCAAAAAAAAAAGAAAAGCACAAGAGTTATATTTTATATATGTGTATATATATATGTGTGTGTGTGTATATATATATATGTATTTAAAAAAATGTTCTAATTAGTTATACATGACAGTAGAATGCACTTTTCACACCATATATAACAGAGTTAGATTTTAGAGCCAGAATGCAAGAATTTAATGAGTGACTGATTCAGGAATTCAGAACGAGGAAGGAATTTAGATTGACCATAAAGAGGTAGTTTAACTGACTGCTGTTTGGTGGATTGTGTTTCAGTAAGCTGAGTTAGTAAACATGAAAGATTTGATTTTTGAATATATACTTGAGAAGTCCAGTTGGATCTGTCAAGTTCCAAAGTGCCTTTGAAGTATCAACTAGAAATAAACTCTTTGAAAGCTGTAAGTGTGTGTGTCTGGAATCCAGGAAAGCAGTCTGGGATGGAGTTAAGTTTGTATAGTAAAGTTTGTTTAGAGTCATGGAAGTGGACCTGAGCCTTCAAGGAAAGATGAGCATCCTGGAATTTAAAAGTGGAAGAAGGAGAATCAGCAAAAGACACTGAAAAATAACAAGGAGAGTTGTCCTTGGAAGACTTCGAAGAAGGAAGTTTTAATAAGAAGTAACTACCTACAAAGTCAAATATCAAAAAGGTGAGAATAAAAAGAGGCCATTGGATTTGGCCATTAGAATATTGATGTCCTCTAATTGAGCAGTCTGCATAGAGTTGTCAGAGCAGAAGTTGTATTACCTGAACTGAATAATAATTGGGATATAAACAAATGGAGATAGCAACTTTAGAACAGTGAGTCTCAGCCAGGGATGATTTTGCCCTCTAGGGGACATCTGGCAACATTTAGAGACATTATTTGTTGTCACAACTGAGGAAGTATTGTTAATATCTAGTAAGCACAGGTTAGGAATGCTTCTAAACATCATGAATGTTTCTAATGCTTCTAAACATATTCAGTATAGCTCCCACAAACAAAAAATTATATGGCCCCAAATGTCCATAGTGTTAAACTTGAGAAACCTTGCTTTAGACAAAGACCTCAAAGCCTCACTCTAAAGAGAAATAAAATGATGGCTTCTTATGTGCAGAGGGGGAATCAAATGTTTTCTTCAAGAAATGAGATTTAAACATGAGAAAAAGAGTGAAGAGGAAGTAAAGAAATGAGAAAGAAGAAAATAAAGAAATGATATTTGGTCAAGTAATGTTTAATGGAGACAGGAAAGAATATATTTCAAAGCTTAACTTAGGGACAAACTTAGACAGCAAAAAGGATTTCCAGTCCCTTTCCCACTGCTTCCCCTTCTAATACTGGAAGGAAGACAATAAGGAAAAATATGATTAGAATCAACAGGTAGATGAGGGAGGACTTGGTGTGTTTATGTTGGGAAGCATGAGGCTAAGGCAGGCATCATGAGCACGTAGAAAAACACAGAAAATAATAAAGAGTAGATCTTAAAGAGAATAGTAAAATTTTGAGAAATAAACATTGGCAATGCAAAAGAGAGATGTATAACTTTTTAAAAGCATTAAAGAACAAGATGAATTTTGAAATTACAGCTTTTTAAGGAAATCAACTTACATAGCAAGCAAAAATATGATTTTGCCATGTAGCACCCAGAGACCCATAACAGTAGGTGGGGGGAAGGTGTTTGGGGTTATCAGGATAAGGGACTTCTGAAAGAGGTGCATAAGTTCATGGGTTAAAATACGTTTGAAATGATTGTGCCTGCCACAAATCATGTCTTAAGAGGTTCCTAATAATTGATCATTGACTAATTTAAAATTAGGGTCTTGATAATTATTCTTCAGCAATAGACTTTAATCCATTTTAAAAATTGTGTCTGCTTAGATACTAAATAAATCAGGAATAATTGGATGAAGAACCCAATGAGCAAAACTGAACTTACAGTGACAAGGTCCCTTCATTCATTGTTCATCTTTGGCTTTGCGTTTATTTTATTGTACTTTAGTTTTTGCAAAGCCAGAGCCTTGGATTCTCTTTTCATTTCTCGTCTCCTCAATGTGTCTTAATTCACTGTGCCTGATTTGCTCATTTTATTCCCTGTGCTTCATTTGCTCTTTGTCCAGAGTCTCTAAGCTCTTTTTTGGCTCTGGGTTTTACATTGCAAGACCTATTAATGACACTAGCTCATTTTGTGACTAGTGCTACATCCTTAAGACATTTACAAAAACAGCCCTCAAATCCTCTGTTGTAATTAGGTCAAATAATTCTAGAAAATTTCTTTTGTTGACTGATTCTATAGACTCATCATGGCCTTTTAGTGCTTTTTTTTTTTTTTCTGGCATGAAGATAATTACTTCTATTACCATCCTCAAATAACAATGCTTTTCTTCTCCAGTCTTTGTCTGGAGCTGTCCATTAGCTCACTGACACCAGAGTTTCTAAAATGTTGCCTTTGTCTGTAATTTATTTACCCAGAAATTTTCAGCTGAGTTGCGAGCATGTGGTTTTTCAGCTAAGGTCAGCTATTTTCTAATTCAGATTCCTTATCTTTTCAGTTAAACATATTGGAAGTTCGGACACATTCTAGATTGTGTGTGCAAGGAGCCAATTTGAAGGCATAAGCCCATAAACTGGTTGGAAGATCATTTTTATTATTTTTTTAAACTGCTGATTTATGTTGATTTGTTTCCTCAGATTCTCAAACTATGAGGTACCAGCAGGTCTTGTTCAAATGTTTATACACCATGTTATTGCAGAATAAAGCTCAGTAAATACACCCTTTGAGTTTTCTTCAACCAGGGACTAGCTATTTCTACAAAGCTCAATTATAGAGTGGTTATAAAACAATTCCAATTCTAAAGTTTAATCAACTAAATCCTCTGGTCCACCTAGCCAAGGTTAAACAGTTGATTTCAGCTAAAATGCCGATAGACTTCCTCCGATCAGTGTTACAAACAGCTGTCAAACACGAACAAAAATTCCTGTTTCTCAATGGATTTATCTAGCATTCCATTTGTTCTTTGAACACATGGAAGGTTTGATGTCTAACTGTTCTTAAAATATCTTTTTGGGTTTACAAGACACAGTGAACAGCTGCTCTCTTTTATCCACTGGACTCATAACCACAGCAGTATGCATCTGTGAATCTGCTTGGCTGTCTATCCTATCATGATCAGATCACAAGGTTTTCAGGCCTCTCAGCACCAGGTACTTGGTCCTAATAAGACTTAAATCAATCCTCACACTCTAGCCACAGGCTACCATGTGTGACCTGAATGAGCAATTAATTCAATCAGGCCATTGAGGTGCAAGGAGATATTCACTTGGTTCTTCTGGAAATAATGTTTCCACTTTATTCTTTAGGATCTAATACAAGAAAAGTCTTATTTCTGATATAATGATGGAGAAAGTATTGTGGTCAGCATCAGAAACACTGAAGACAAATTACCTGGGTTTAAATCATGGCTTTTCACTTCTTGTGATCTTGAACAAGGTATCTAATCTCTGCCCTCATGTTTTCATATGTTCAATTGAGATATTAGTAATTTCTACAATTGGGGTTTGTTTTGAGGGTTATGTAAGCCTATACTTCTTAATCACTGAAAATAACACTGGCATGTAGTAAGCACTATTATAGAAAATGAATATAGTCCTAGGAAGCTGCTGACAGTCACTCTTAGGAAGGGACAAAAATTGTGGAAGGTAGAGAGAAGAAGTAGAAAGTTGAATTTGAGCAATAACTTTGACCCTCTAAAGTGTGCCCTAACCTTGGACTTTCCAGTTATGTGAATCATAATTACAATTTTATTGATTAAGCCAGTTTGAGTTGAGCTTTCTGTTACCACAATGAAATGTCTTCAGTTTTAATTTAATAAAGACTGTAAACCATCTATTGCCTTTGGAAATAAAAATTACTAAGGCATAGATACTATCTTATATTCAACACATATTTATTAAGTTCCTATTTTATCTAAGGTAATGTGCAATCATTAAGGGCATTTCTCCAAATTCTAGGTAAGACGATAAGCATTTACATAAATAATTGCAACACAAGCTTTCTAAGAGAGATAGAGATGAGTTGCACAGAAAATACAAAGAAGACATGAGTAGATTGTATTATTCAATAATACAATCTACTTGAGAGAATGCCATTTCTAAGATTCAGAAAATAATAACATCTTCTCTAAACATTGGTCATAAATTCATTTATTCAAGAAATATTTGAGTATGAATAGTGTCAGATGCTGTCCAAGATGGAGAAGAAATGTTGAGCAAAGATATGATTCCTGCTCTCATAGAGGATCAGTAGGGGAGGAAGTCACTAATCAAAGAGTCACAAAATAATAGTACAGATACAAGGCTCTGAGATGTGGCTCATTGATAGAGCACAGGTTTAACATGTTAGGACCTGAGTTAAATCCCCAGCACGACAAAAATAAATAAATAAATGAATAAAAATTTTAAAGATTAGTTCAGATACAATGATAAGTGCTATGAAGGAAAATTTGGCCCAACTCTAGGAATATGGGATAAAGGAAATGTGAAGTCAGCAAGCAGATTATTCACTTTTTCTAGATGAGGAAACATCCTATCAAAGAGGCTCACTTGTTCAAGATCTCCTAGCTAGTTGATGTTAGAGCCAGAAACAAAATCCAGGACTCTTGAACTCTTACCTCCTGCTTTCTTCACTATAGCAAACCTGGTGCTCTCAGGTAAGGTTATTCCTTCTGGTCCAGAAAGATCCTAAACCAACCAGTTCCTAGTGAAAGTTTTCCTCTCAGAAAATACAACATCTGTCTTTCTTGACCAATTAAAATAAATGCTTTCTAACAGTTATGCCAGTGACAGTCTTCTTGCAGTAAGGTGAGAGTGTCATCCAGCTAGAAAAAGGTATTTTATAACAGCAGAGGAAAGGTTAAACTCAGGAAGCAGGGAGGGAGAAATACATCTGTAATATATTTTTGGTACTAAATTATTGTCACTTCCAGTTGTGCTGGCCTGATTCCTTGCCTTTTCTTGACAGACTGACAAATAATGAAAAGCAACCCAAATTATGCCTATTGGAGGTCACATGTGGCTTAACTGGACTCTTCCGCTGAAGTGTTGACATGTGGCAGTTTTGTAGAAACAAATGATCATTATAGAGGGCATGACAGTCAACACAAATAGGAGGCAATTAGCATGTGTCACCACTGGCTTCTGGTAGGAACATCTTAATAGACAACAAATAATAAAAGTTAGTGTATTGAGACCAGCTCAGTTAATTAGTTTTTCATGTTTCTCAGGGACCAAAGTAAACTATTTTAATCTTGTTTTTCCTCCTCTTTTCAACAGATACCACTGTTCCCCATGGGCAGAGTCAGGGTCCCTTTTATTCTCTTTGGCTCCTCACTTCTGTAAGGAGAGCTTTAAAAATGTCCTTATAGTTTACCACCTACTTTGCAAAATAGATTTTGTTTTTTATTGCATTTTTCATGCTCAAGGTATCCCAAAGCAATTTACAGTAATGAGTTTCAAATCTGGATTGACAGTGGCTCGGTAGGCAATCATGTTAGCCATTTCATATTCAAGGCTAGTTTACACCCAGCCCTGAAATTAAAATCTATCTCATCACAAGAGGCACTGTCTCCTGGGAGATTTAGATAATTCTCCCCCTTTTCTCTCTTACCCTCTTCCCCCCGACTCTCCCTCTTCCTCAAACTGCCTTGCACTAACACTGACAGTTATCCAATGGATATGAAATGATTCCATATGTATCACCCTAATAGGGACAGGAAAGGGCTTAGAGCATCTTGGCAAAGTCAACAGAAAGAACCAGGTTACACTGGGCCTACTATGTCAATTCTGCCAAGCCTCCAATGCTGAGCATGCTTCAAGAAGCTGAGAGATTGGATGTCATTTCCCCCAAACATTATATGCTTGAATTAATACACTCTCCTAAATGCTCCCAAGGAACTCTCTAAATCCCTTATCATAACCTTTTGTGACGTGCATGGTAATTACCTGTTTACTTGTGTATATCTCTCAGTGGTGGTAAACCCTGATGCCTACTTCATTCACTACTGAACTCAACAAAGATTACTACATTGATTGACCCATAGTAGTTGCTAGGTAAGTGAGAAGGAAGAGGAAAGAAAAGATGGAAGTGAGAATAAGTGAGCAGAAGTGAAAGAGAAGAAGGGAGAAAAAAAAGAGAAATAGGTAGGGAAGATAAAACAGTTTCTTGCACATTCAGAAATAAGAGGATTGGTCAGAATCTCTGTAGTCATTCTAGAATATTCAGGTTGTAAACAGGACAATAAATTTGTCTGGTTTGCTGTCTTAGTACATTTTGGGTTGTTAAAACAGATTATCATTGACAGGGTGGCTTATAAACAACAAAAATTTGTCACAGTTCAGAAGGTTGGAAGTCTAAGGTCAAGATGCTGGCAGTTCTGAGCCTGGTGAGTGAGAGCCAGCTTCCTGGATGATGGATGGCTGTTTTTTTTCCTGACCACCTCATGTAGTAATAGTAAAAGAGGTGAGGAAGCCCTCTGGTTTCTCCTTTTGGGGGACCACTCATCCCATTTTGTCACTAATTCCTGTTTTGAGGGCTCTATCTTCATTACCTAATTATTTCCAAAAAGCTGCACCTCCTAATACATTCACACTAGGAGTTAGATTTGAACCTATGGATTTGGAGGGGACATTCACATTCAGTCAATAGCATTTACCGTGTTCTTGATACAGGAATCATGTCTATTACAATCTGATGAAAGTCCATTCAGTCTCTGCCCAAACTCCACAACTTGCCTAGGTAGCCTTTGATATTTTCAGAAAGCCTTAGTTATTAGAATATATTTGTCCAAAGCTGCACAACATATCTTCTTCAACTTTTATGTAGTGTTTTTAGCTTACATCCTCTAGCATCCAACAAAGTAATTTAATTCCTTTTTTTATACATCAGAGTTCTTAGATATTTGAAAGTTCTTCCTAGATCTAGATTGGTCATTATTGTATTGTCATTATCTTGTGGACATCCTCTGTTTCCTCTTGAGTAATGGCATCTATCATTTTGAAGAACATTTGTAGATGTGCCCTCGCCCTAGAGAGCACATAGTACTCTATGTTGATGAGTACCCTTTACCCTTTACTTATATAATGCAAGGCATTCCTTCTTTGGTTTCTTCGAAACCTGTGGTCTAAAACTTCAGATATTTTTTACATTAATTTTGTGAACTCATGAATCCTGCATTGTTTATTTGTAATGGAGAATTTGGGGGTTATTTTTGTGTTTCTTTTATTTGTATTTTAATTGGAATTTTGCTTGATAACCACTTATTTTAACTCATCTGTTTGAGCTTATCATGTGTGATTACTGATTTTCCTAAATGTATTAACTGGGTCTTTTGCTAATTCAGTATATTACTCAACACAAAGTAGTCTTACAACAAGACAAGATATAAACAAAACAATCAAAGTGCTGGGGTATATATACAGTTATACCATTCCTTGGTTTTTGTCCTAAAGATTAAAGTTAGCATGTTATAGGAATACATGAAGACCCATGTTTATAGCAGCACAATTCAGAACAGTCGGGTATGGAAACAGCTTCACTGCCTGTCAACAGAGGAATCAATAAAGAAAATTTGATATATACACAATGGTGTTTTAGTCATAAAGAAGAAAATTAAATTATATAATTTGCAGGAAAATGGTTGGAACTTGAAAGTATCAGGTTAAGTGAAATAAGACAAACTCACAAAGTCCAGGGCCCCATATTTTCTTTTCATATGTACAAACTAGAAAGGAAAAAGGCAGAGGAAGTTCTCATGAAAACAGAAGACCAGTAGAATAGAGGAAGGGGACTGGCAGACCAGTGGGTAGGAAGAGGAGGAGAGTGAAAGGGGAGGCACCGGGGAACAAAACTGACCAAATAATACTGTTATATTGCAGATATGTAATGATGAATTACACTGTTATTTGTAATCATAATACATCCATTAAAAAAATGCTAAGGTCTAAAGATACACCATTGAATAAGATAAAGCATCTGCCACAAGAAAAATTACAGGCTACTAGCTAAAAAGGATAATTTAATTCAGATTATGAGAGTGTATATGAACACAGGAACACAGGAATGTTCTGGCACTAAGAAAATGAAGAGAAAAGTCATTTAAATCAGGACAGAAGGCTTCCTGGAAGAGGTAACGAATGAGATGAATTTTGAAAGATGTGTACAAGTTAGCTAGATGAAAAAGAAAGGACAAAAGAATTTCAGGCCAAATAAATGACATGAGCAATAGCTTCGAAGACTGAAAGTGAAATGACATACTCTTTCATCCACTGTGTTACCTATACCTTTCACCTTTGTCTCTACCACAAGTTTGAAAAACAAATGCCCTGTGATAGATAATGTTAGGTATCAACTTGACCAAGTTGCAGACAGCTGTTCAAGCATTTCTGGGTATATCTTCAAGCATTTCTAGAAGACATAAGCATCTGAATCAGGGAACTGAGTAGAGAATATTCCCTTCCTCAATGCGGCCAGCTCTACCCAAGTTGCTGAGGACCTGAATAGGACAAAAACACAGAGAAAAAAGTACATTCATGCTGTCTTCTGGAGCCCGGACATCCATTTTTATCCTGCCTAAAACATCAACTCTAAGTCCTCAGACCTACAGACTGCAGGACTTATTATACTAGTATTGCCCTCACTCTACCTACACCCCCAGTTCTAGAGACTTTTGCCTCAGACTGACAGTTACACCTTGGCTCCCCTGGTTTCCAGGGCTTCAAGTTCAGATTGAATTACACCATTGGTTTTCCTGTCCCTCCAGTTTGCAGACAGCACACTGTGGGACATTCCAGCTGCTGTAGTCAAGTGATCCAATCCCCCAAATAAATCTCCTTTTTAAAATCTCTTGGTATGTTCTATTGGTTCTGTTTCTCTGGAGAACCTAATATATAACTCTATATCATCATGCAGGTCATTGATGAAATATTTAGTATATGCCTGTGCTATTTTAGGGCTCTGGCATGGCATGATATGGCATGAAAATGATTCATTTGGGGCAAATTAATATTCAAACACTTTGTAACATGTGTTTTCAGAATGTACTGTCTCAAACTTTCTAGAAGATTTTAGCACAACACAAAAGCCAAAATAGTTTCCTCTCCTGATATTTTTGTAGCTGGTAAAATTGAAGAAGAGGGAACAGTTGTCCTGGCAACCTTGACCTTCCAGACACTGGGTCATCCATTTTTTAGTGGGTGAGAGAAGAACTGTCACCAGCTAGATCTTGTCACCAGAAAAGCACTAAATCTAGAAATCAAGATGCTGTCAGATTGTCTGCCCTGGTTTAATGGTCAAAGCAATGACTTTTACAGAGCTTTGACCTACATTACTTAGAGTAATACAAGCTCTGATAAACACAGAACAAGACAAAATTTCAGTGACTCAACACAACAGGAGTTTACCACTCACATAAGAGTTTGGTACTTACTACAAGTCAGTGGGCACTTCTTACCCCATGATTCAGGAACCCAGGTCCCACCTATTTCTGGTTCTATTCATTGTGAAAAAGGTCATTTCCAAATTCTTCATGCTCATGTTCATCAAACTGGTGAAACTGGAAAGAAAATATAGAGAAAGAACATTCATTTCTTGACCTCTGTCTGGGAAGTAAAATGTTACCTCTTATCACATCCCACTGGACAAAATTAGTCATGTAACCCTGCTTTATTCCCTCAAGAGTTATCTGTTTCCTTGCTCTCTGAAGGGGGATATCCAAAGGTTGGGTGGCTTACATTAGCCACAGGCCTTGCTAGTAGTGCCATGAGCTACATAGTGATCTGGTCATCTTTTAATATTTTAAACACATTATGTAACAACCAAAGCAAATACTTGAAATAGTTAAACATTTTCAACTGATAAATATATAAAACATTTATCCAGCACCCTCCAATTATCTCTCTCAAAAGAAACTTTCTTGCAACTATTAACCTAATACTGTTAATTAGTGAATTCTCACCAATACACAATTTAAAGTATTACTTCAAAATAACTTGCTAATATTTATCAAGTTCATGAAATTAACCTCTGAAAATCTAATCACTTGAGAAGTATTTGTTTCTTGTCAGGAACAAACAGCATTTTAAACAATAAAAATAAATTAAAAAACAAGAGGACTCTAATATGATATATATACTGTTTTTTTCAATATTGTAATCAAACTATTTGATAAAATAATTTATCAAGCTCTGCATATCCTAACAATAATTAATTAATCTTACCATTATTAATTTCTTATGTTGTCCTAAGGACATCAAGATATCTACTCTGCCAAATGTTTTGCAGAAAGTAAGCAACTCAAAATCCTATTTTATTATAAAAAATGTGTTTAATACATTTATGGGTTAATGAGTGGGTTTGTGCCTATCCCATTTCCTAGCAAGAATTAGTTTTTGTCAGAGTGTTCAGGAATTATTTATTGCATTTAAAAGGTGACTATAGAATGCAAAGAAATTACCAGGGTTAGAGATCCTAGAATCCATTAGCTATTCATTTAAAGATCTTTAGGGACCTGTGGTACTATTTTTTAAAATGCAGTAAATTGGAACAGTCATAGCATTCAAATTTTTCACTGTTCAGGCATATCAAAGAACATTTTAGGGAAGTGAGTATAAGTATTTCATACTAAGATCCCAGGTAAAAGATATGGTATCGTTATTATAATTCCTGTTATTATTTTTTTTCCTCTAACTAGTAGCATTTTCAGAGGGTCTATCCCTTGAAAAGACACTTCATTCACTTTTAATGGTGCCATCAGAAGAAATGCTTGCTTGTCTATTCAAAGCTGCATTATATAAAAAGAGATACTCTGGCCCTTTCCTTTGGGACACTACTAATGGAACTAATGTGTTAAGGCAGTATTTTTATGGTAGCAACAAAATGGAAAAATGAATAATTTTTGATACTCTGTCAAGGTGATTCTGTGGCAACCTGTGTGAAGTGAGATGTCTTCTATTTCTTGGGCTCCTATGCAGATGCCAGAAGTACAGGGCCAATAAAGGGAAAATTGAAAACGTTTGGAAAACCTTGTTGTCTTTCAGTCTCTTTATTTTGATGGCTGCTCCTTTTTAGAGCTCTTCAGAATATTGGCAATTGGGATTCTTGAATGATTTGATCCAGGATTTTTCTGTCATGAATCCTCCTCTGGAAAGCCTTGGAGGCAGAAAAACTTGACTTGAAACCTTCCAACTGTTTCATTGATTCCCAGTGGGAGACACCATTTAATTATTAACTTTCATGAACTTCTGATTTCTCAGCTGCAAAATGGAGATGATAATATTGATCGACCTTGCAAAGCTTGTACAAAACTTAAGATAAGCTATTAGAAAGCACCTAAGTTTTTACTCTTAGGAATATTTCCAGAAATGGGAAGATCTCACTTTTTCCATGCAAGCAGTAGGTAAGCAAAGAACTTTCCTGTGAATGCAAAGCCCATTCTCATTTATGGTCATGATAATTACTCCGAATATATATATCTCAGTTTCTTTAGAAAGGATACTTTTTATGTCTTTGTTGTCATTGCTGTTGATTCTTCAGAAACAGAAGCAAATTTTATCAATGACTGGAGTTTGGAGCCTGATGGTAAGGAGAAGCATGAATGACACAATGGCTTTGTGTCCGGCAGCTGTCATTTCTGAATTGATGCATCATTATCAGTGCTGGAAAAAAATCACATGACATCTGTTGACATTGATTAAAGCTGATTTTCCCCTGAAATGCTCTCTCTCACATCTATTGCACAGTAATGAGTCATGCCCAATGTCAGCCTTTCACTTTCTGACGGTTTAAGTATACATCCTTGGATAGGCTCCAGCCAGGCTGACATCTGAAATATAATGAACAACGCCATTCTAAATTGCCAGTGAACGTAAAAGTAAATGTGTGAGGGGCCATATGGAACTTGATAGCGTACTGAATGCTACAGAACCTTGTTGAGCATTATTTAGCAGTGGGAAATGTGTACAGTAAAGGATGGATGACATCATTCTCAATGTGATGGCAGATTCCACAGAACAGGCAACTTGGGAAATAACTGTCACCTAAAACAGTCTCCACATGTACTTCCATGTAATTCTCTGTCAGATTCTCTCATCTAGAGCCTCCACCAGATAAAAAGGATCTACTGGTGGCTGCCCTTTTGAGTCAGGTGGGTTTACAGTCATATGACAGTGCCTTCTCTGCGCTAGCCACTCTCCTAAACTTTCTTCTTGCCTTCAAGAACCCTATTCTGTAGAGAAGCCAGACATTAAACTCATTGTTACAATGGGGTACAAGAAGTATTCTACCTGAAAAATGAATAAGATGCAATGAGAGAGGAGAGGAGAAAAAGAGCTGAGTTTACTGGGTGGAATGAGAGGAGGAAGAGGAAAAGTTACAGAGAAAGCAATACTCAAATAACTGTCCATATGGAAGGGTTCTGCATTGACAGATACAACCAATGGTGAATTGACAATACTAAAAAAAATATTGTGTCTGCACTAAACATGTACACTTTTTTCTTAACCATTATTCCCTAAATAATACAGTATAATAATGATTTATTTTTTTATTTTTTTAAAGAGAGAGAGAACTTTTTAATCTTTATTTTTTAGTTTTCGGTGGACACAGCATCTTTATTTTATTTTTATGTGGTGCTGAGGATCGAACCCAGCGCCCCACGCATGCCAGGTGAGTGCGCTACCGCTTGAGCCACATCCCCAGCCCCAACAATAATTTATAATAGCATTCACATTATATTTGACATCTTAAGTAATCTAGACTTGACTTGAAGTATATTGGAGGATGTGTATAGGTTACATGCAAATAATGCACCATTTCATATAGGGGGCTCCAGCGTGGGTAGATTTGGTATTTGTAAGGGTCCTGGAACCAAGACCACAGACACTAAGGGATAATCATATTTCTTTAGAGAGTAGGGGGAAGACAAGATTCCTAGAACAAAACAGAATAAATAGAACACAACCTGTTTAGGGGTGGAAGCTGAAATCTGGCCTCTGTGCTTAGCAGCTAGCACTTTGGATGACTGAAACCTGGACAGCATGTGAGAAAGGAGTGAGAACTAAGGCTGGACAGATGCCAAATCACGTACCACAACATTGTGAGAGCTAAAGACAATATATAGTAAATCTAACAGAATCTTGAAGTATTTCCAAAAATTATCAAGCATACAGAAATGCTGGCTAGCCCACAAAAATGTACCTTGGCTAAAATCACATTGCCCAATGACACTTTTCTCATTAACCATTTACCAATAAGAAAGTGGTTTCAGGTCATTGGGTGCTTCTAGCTCTGAAGGACACAAAGAGGTACGCTTCTCAGAAATATTCCTCCAGCTGGGCATGGTGGTGCACGCTTGTAATCCCAGCGGCTCCGGAGGCTGAGACAGGAGGATCACGGGTTCAAAGCCAGCCTCAGCAAAAGCAAGGCACTAAGCAAGTCAGTGAGACCCTGTCTCTAAGTAAAATAGAAAATAGAGCTGGGGATGTGGCTCAGTAGCCAAGTGCTTCTGGGTTCAATCCCTAGTACCAAAAAAAAAAAAAAATCCAAATTTTCTTTAACATAAAAACCCATGAAATGAATGATTCAGTAGAATTTCATCAACAGAGAACAAGAAAATGTCTATGGATCAAGACATGGATTGAATAAATTAGAGCATATTTAAATATGTTACTCTCATTGCAGTTAAAATAAATGAAAAGTTTTTTACACACTGATTTGGAATGATGATGAAAATATGTTGCTAAATGAAAAGTAGATTGGAGAACAATATGTGCAAAATCCTTTAGGATGTGCACCAAAATATTATTATAGCTTTTTCTAAATACTGTGCTGGAGTAATGTAGAAGAGATATCATTTTTCATTTTATTATATTTTTTTACTTATTTGTTTTACAATGAGTTTATATTATTTTATAATTTCTAAAGTTGCCCAAAATTGCAACAGTACAAATGAGATAGTGAGGAGAAGCAGGAGAGATAAAGGTAAAATTTTCACAAAAGCCTTCTGCTTGGAAATATTTTGATGGCACCACCTCAACCAATTATTCAACAAATTGCTTAGCTAATGATTTTTTTTATTGACTTGATTTAATGCTTGACTAAATTAATCCAATTGTCTGGTTGTTTTGGATCCAGAGAAATAAAGCCCCATTTTTAAATTAATTTTTGGCCTCACAGTTTTATTTTTCTAGGTTTCTCTGAGTTATTTTTTCCCTCATAGAACTTTATTGACAGAAAATGACTCAGTTTTTTAATTCATATTTCAAAAAAATTAAGGAAATTGGGACGGCATTGAGATTGACATTCTGATGTCCTGTGAATCTGTGGAGGGTTATGTAAGATGGCCAAAAACAAAGTTTTCCTGAGTATTTTATAAGTTAAAGCACTTTATGATTATTCTCCAAATTAATATTCCCAACAAACTTGGAGGTATGTATCTATGGTTCTATTTTAAAAATAAAGAAGGATTAAATAATTAAGCAGGATGAGACCTAATAAATGACAGGTTTAGAGATTTTTTAAATAGTTGGCCTAGACAGAAATGTATAGCAAACAATTCCATAGATATGAAAAATGATCCTACACAAATTCATACCACACAGCAGCCAAAGATACTGCAATGCTGAACTGACTCATGTTGGAGGAGGCTCTTGAAATATAGTAATTGGGCTGCAAAGGAATCCACCTATGCCCCTCCTGAGCCCATCTGACTTGCCATCATTCCTTTAACTTTTACATACAATATGAAAGTATGTCTCCCAATGCAGTAGAATGGATTTTTTATGCATAGACAATATTTTCAGGAAATGCCTCTCTGGCTCCTAGAATCCTCTCAGGCATCTGTGCAGGCTGTATCCTTAGGGACTCAGATGACCATACATCTTTGCTTCTCTGATTCTTATGTTTCATTTGTCTCCTTTTAATAGTTGCAGCCAATTTGGGTTTGAAATGGTTCAGTTCACTGCAGAGATTAAGGAATAATTTTGTTTACTCTTAATTCAAATAAATTCCAGAGCACAGTTAGTTATCTCAGGCCTAGGGCCATACTCCAGGAAAGAAAAAGGAGATTATTTCCAGACTTTGAAAACCTTAAGCCACAGATCTGTGCTCTCCCACCCTTTCATTTCTCCTCCTCAAGCAACCATTGTTCAGCAATAAAGGCTCAAGAGTTGTCAGTGGTTAACCCTGTTGCATTAGAATAGGGAATTTCTTGGGAGGAAGGGATTTCAACTCACATGGAGGAACAAGGAGATGGAAACGCCTTAGAACTCTGGGAATAATAACTGTGCTGTAATCACTTTTGAACTTGAAGTCCATGGATCAGTTCATGCCAATGTTAGTAATGTCTACATAGTTTCTACACTTATATAATTTTTTGAACTGGAAATAGGAAGGAACCTAGGTTGAATTCCCCCAGATGCTGAGAAGATGAAAGAATCATATACAAAGGAATCGCTCAACATAATCACACTTAAATAAAGGGGAAATGTTTGGATCAGGTTGACTTCTTTCTCTTTCTTGACAATGCAATTAAATCCAGGGTCACTTAACCACTGAGCCACATCCCCAGTTCTTTTTATTTTTTATTTTGAGACAGAGTCTCACTAAGTTGCTCAGTGCCTTGCTAAGTTTGCTGAGGCTGGCTTTGAACTTCTAATCCTCATGCCTCAGCCTCTGGAGCTGTTGGAATTATAGGCATGCACCACCATGCCTGGACTGACAATGGAATATTTATTCCATTCTTTGTCACTAAGAAAAAAACACAAAGGAGAAGAGTTTGTGTTTTGTTTTGTTTTGGGGGAGTGCTTGTTTGTTGTTTTTACATTTTCTTTTATCTTTCTCTAATCCTAATTCATAATGTCCTTTAGAAGCTCAGCTAAAGATGCCCATGCCCTTGTTGTTTCAACATTCAGATGGACAGTTAGTCTGTGACCCAGATGAGCCTTTCCTCTTCAAGTTATCCTGGGTTTCTGAACCCAAAGTTACTGAAACGAAAAAAAAAAAGTTTTGATAGTTGGTAACATGTATTAACATGTATTGTAGAAAATATTTTGTAAAACAAGGGCCACTTAGGACTTGACATTAAGAACCATTTCAACATCTTACTTTGTTCTATTTTGAACAGTAAGTGATCTTTCCTCTTGATCTGTTAAGATGGGTTTCTGCTACCATCCATGTTCTCAGAGGGACTGAAATACCAGCCCTCCACGATACATTGGGGAAAAAGAATAAGACATATCACTTTTACTTCTCAACCTCAAGAAGAAGGGAGCGGAACTGAAAGTCAATTGCCAGTGGCCATGGATTTGTCAATAATGCTTACCTGAAGAGTCTTCTATAAAAAGCTAAAAGGGCAGGATTCAGAGAGTTTATGGAGAGCTGAACACAATGAGGTTCCTACAGGGTGGCAGCCTGGAGATAGCTGGGAATCTTCACAACCCTTCCCCTGTACTTTACACTATGCATCTCTTTGTAATACCATTCATAATAAAATAGTAAATTCAAGTGTTTCTCTGATTGTGTGAATAATTCTAGCACATTAATAGAACCCAAAGAGGAGATTGTGGGAACACCAATTGATAGACAGTTGGCAGTTGATCTGAAGTTCCAGAGGCCCACACTTGTGACTGTCTTCTGAAGGAGGGGAGGAGAGTGTAGTGGGACTGAACCCTCAATCTGTTGGACCCGAGACACTACTCCAGGTGAACAGCACCAGAACAGAAGTGAATGAGGACACACCCACTGGTGCCCACAGCTGCAGCACTGAGTGGAAAGCACAAGATCCTCCATCTTTCCAAGTCAGTCAGTCTCCACTCAAGTCTGATCAGAACAGGAAGCCATTAGAAAGTGTGGTGGTTTTAGGAAGGTGAGGGCAAAGAGTTCACACTGGTGAGTGGGAGAAAATCCACTCACATCTGGTGTCAGAAGTGTATTGTGAGAATAAAGTGGGAGAATCTGAATATGAGGGGGTTTTTGTCTGCACACTGTACTTTAGAAACTGGATTCCATTCATGCTGTACTTTTGGTAATTGGCATCGGGATTTTTCTTAAAAAGTTTTAAATGTGTGCTTTGATTTCATTGAAGTTCTGGTTGCAGTGCTTTTAACAGTATTTCCTGGGCAGGTAGACAGGATAGAACTTCTTTACCAGATGAGAGTATCATTTCAAACAGATGACTTGAAGTGAGTAGAAATAAATAATAATGATCATGAAGAAGGAAATGCACCAGAGCCATGGATGATGCATCTAAAAAACACCACCACTTTGGCATTGCTCTGTCTCTAACCTGCTGCATAATGCCCATGTAGATCAATATTTCTGAACTGAAAACTCAGGACGAAAAGAGACATACCAACTCAATTGGCCATGTGTACTTACTATGCAGAATAGAAAATTGGCCTTTACAACTGAGGGCCCAATTCCTTAAACACTTACCAAAATGGAAAGGCAATAGTAGGCCCTGGGCCTATAAAACAATTGAACTGGAACAGAAAAAATCCCCAGCCTGAGATAATGAAGGTCACCACAAAGATGGCAAGGTACGAATGAAAAGGATACAACCTTGTGAGGGAAAAATATGTAGATCATGCACCCCAATATGTGCAAATGTATTTATCTCTTAGTCTTTAATGTGCCCTATATCAAACAAATTTAAAAGGCTAACAAAATTTCTACTATAAATTAAAATGCATACATATTCTTCCCATTGGAGCACTTTGAGCAATCCCCTGGGTGAATGTCCTTTAATTCATTCCTGGTGCAAAGGATCTCTTTCTGCTCAAACACAGCACTCCCTCAGGCTGTAGAGACTATCTAACCACTAATCATATAATTGGCTTAAAATGGTCTTGAAATCTATGGTTCAATGTAAATTTGACTCTTGGAACAAGTAAAAGATAAAGCGACTATATTATCTTTGTAATTTTTTTACCATGCAGTGCCCAATTTTGAGGTAGATCCATCTCAGGTAGATGGATTTAAATGATCACAGGTTTAGGTACCTGGTTGTGGTATCAAGAGATGCTGAGATTGCTTTTGACCCCTGGTTCTTAGAAAAGAGGGTGTAAATGAAGGAGCTTGCAAAGCCCATATGTTAACCAACATCAAACATCTGTGTCTTGCTGTGGTTCAGTCCTCTCCCTTCTGAGCAGCTACCATGATTTCCCTGCACGCTGTGAGCATCACTTCCAGAAAACAGCCAATATGGCTTCAAAGAGATCCTAACTACCCTCCTTAAAATTCTTTGCCCTCACCTTCCTGGAACCACCAGGACATTTCCTAATGGCTCCATGTTCTGATCAGACTTAAGTGGAGGAGACTAACTGACGTGGAAGGATTATAGGAGCTTGTGCCATCTACTCTTCAAGAAGATGGATGCATTTTTAGTTCTCATATTTCAAAAGGAACTCAGATGTTTGAATTTGAAATATCATAATAGATGGTGTAATTTTAGTTCACTTCTTTTTTCCATCAGGTTAAAAATATCTTTCAAATAATTCTCATTGAATTTTCTTAGTCTCAGCTTCTCTCAAACTCACATTTGGGGCCTTTATTAGTTGATAGTGTCTTCTTACTATTAATCATGTTCTTTCATATATATTAAATTTGACTTGATTTATTGAGAGATTGATACCGGTGACCTTAGAATGAATAAAAATCATAATGATGTTTAATACTAAAGCCTAATCATGCTAGCTGCATACTAATAGCCTGATGGATTTGATGATGCATTTTAAGCTGAAACATTAGAGATTTTTCTTTCCATTCTTCTGGGTTCTTATGGAGAAACTCCACACAAATGCTTCTGACAGACCACTAAAACATGACACCAAAACCTTCTGATAGATGTTCCTTCTGGAGTGAAAGAGAACAGGGGTATATGTTGTAATGGTATTGTCCACATTCCTGAGAAAATATGATTGCTGTGTTTTATTATTTTAGCAATTCCTTTTTAATGGTATCAAACATCATTTGTATATTTAATATGTGTGAGGCACTTGGCTAGGAGCTAGATACATGGATGTATGATATGATGCTCACCTGGGAAGATAAGTCTAATGCAATATAAAAAATTAGAAATGTCTTTCATTATAACATCCTGTATTTGTCTGCCTAATATTTATTACTGAAACCCTCATAAAAACACTGCTGAATTATTTTAAATATAAAATCGTGCTTCTAATAGAAAGTGATTGAATACAATAATAGCTACTGAGTCTTTGAGGTTGACAACATCCATTCTATCCTCAGAAGATTAGTCCAAGTCAATCATAGAAATCAGAGTCCCCTTGTCAATGGCTGATTTAGAAATAGGAATATAATCTAGTCTTGGACAAGGAGACATGAAGGACACTTTCCTGAGAGAATGTCTCATGAAAGTGAGGAAAATATCCCATGAAGCATCTTCTTGCTTCTAAATAGTAAATATGGTGAGAGACTCTCCTTTTGAATTTTCCCTGGAAACTAAGTATCTGCACATGACGGCCAGAATTTCTGGAGGCCTCTTGCTCTCTGCCCAAGATTGAAGCACACACAGGAAAGAGCAAAGAGCCCAGAATGCTCCAGGATCAGAGTCAGTGCTTTCCCATCTCCCTCTGTAGCTGCTCTACACTTAGACTTGTCATATCAGCTATGTATTTTTCTTTCTGCCCAAAGTAGTTTTTGTGTTTTTTGAAAGAAATTTCTGAGAGCAATTTCTCTGTTAAAAACAAACCTAGGCCTTGAATCTAATCCTCATTCAATTACCTCACCTGCAATTATCAAAGGAGCTCTGCAGAGATAGAATAAGACCAAGAAGAAGCGCACCAGATGACCTAAGGTGGAGCATGTGGCAAATTCCTCTGTCCAGGCAGGGCCACATATGAACAGCCTCCTTTCCCCTGTGCCAGGACTTCTTATGAGTGTTCTGTGGGCTCCTTGGCCGGCTGGTGACACAAACAGACCACTTGTCAGTTACATATTTAAAAATTAATAAAAGAAAATGCACATAGTTATAAAAAATTACATCATTGTTAGCAAAATATGCTTAAAAACTACATATGCTGTTTCATTAATGCTTAACATTAAAAATCATGATCACAGTTTTCACTAATTCTGGAGATTACTACCTTCTATACATGACAGAAAAAAATACTTAATTTCAGTTACAATTAGTGAAATGATAATGTAATGGCTTTATTATCCAATTTCATAAGCCCTCTGAATTGTATCCAAGGATTGCTTACTTAGGAAGTCCTGTCCCTACCTTTTAATAAAGAAAATATTCTAATCCACCTTGAAGTCAGCCTTTTGTGTTTGTTGATTGGGCCTCCATAGATTGGTGTACTCACATGAAATGTAAATTAGAGTCGCTGTCGTCTTACATCTTGCACAGTTACATTCAAAAATCACCTCCTAGTTACTTTTTCCTAGCTAATTATGATGTTGGCTGGGGATTTTCTAGACAGTTACTAAAAAAAGAACTTTTTTATTGTAATTCAGGGAGAGTAATTCTAATCTTTCAGAACTATTTTCCTTTTCTGTATCATCCAATAATTGGAAGGTTGCCTGATTTCTGATTGGAAGTAAGCCCTCTGGCTAGGTGGTATTAGTAATCTTGGCGAGTGTAAAATTAAGAAGGTGAAATTTGTTATCTACTAAAATACCTAGCCTATGGATCCTAATTCCGTAAGTTGAAGTCCAAACTTCACTGTAATTCTCTACAAATTGCTTAAGGCTTCACTTCAAACCTAATTAGCAATTCAGAGAACAAGAAAACATACTGTTTTAAGAATTAGAGTCTTCTCAGAGAACTACACTTAGTTTTAGAACAAAAATATATGTTTATACTAGGGAGGTAGCTATGACTTTCCCTTTGTTCTAACTCCCATTGCCAAAAGATATCATTCGGGGCTTTTCTTTGACTTATCCTGATCAACTTTGCAAAACATTTACATCTTGTTTCAAGTAGGACTTGGTGTACAAAAACTAATGGTTTCTCTTTGTTGAATAGTAGGACAGTTAAATGAGTAAAAATATGTAAGGGGTTATGAACTAAAAGCGTATAAAGAATAATGCATATATGTGGAACTTTTCAATTAATTGAATTCTCATTGTCAGTGGAAGCTGTAAGAAACTACTGGAAGACAGCCGCCTTGGAGTTTCCATTTGATCAAGTTTTCACCATTTTCTGAAATGGCTAAGCTTCGTTAATGGTTACTACTACTTTCTAAAGAAACTGCCCCGAATCTTCACCTGGAGCTCATCAGGCTTCAATAATGAACAATGTGAAAGAAACTTCTAGACATTAGCATTAGAAACATCATTAGAGATAGGAATTATATCACTAAAAATTATTACAGCCAGAATGAAGATCAGGACAACAGACGAATAAAAGAGGTAACAGAACTGGTTAGAGGGAATCACACAATATTGGGTAAAATGGGAGCCTTCAAGTTTTCAACTTGCTTTCTCAAAAGAATCTGAATTCAATTGATTCCTTTTTTTTTTTCTGTGAGATTCAGGGTGGAACCAGATCTACATTAAGAATAAAACCATTAAATCCAATTCTATTCATTAAGTATTTATTCATTTATGTATTTATATTTAAATAAATTTCCTATAAAAACAATATGTCCTAGCGCTTTCTCAACCTAATAAAGGAAAGTTATGAAAAAACCCACAACCAATATCAACCTAATGGTGAAAGACTGAATGTCTCCCCAAAGAGCAAGTACAAGACTTCATCGCCACTCTGGGGCAGCAAGGCATGAAAATAACATAAGGGTTATTCCGATTGAAAATGAAGGGGTCAAACTGCCTCTGTTATAACATAATCTGGTATATAAATAATCCTAAGGAATCCCCTAATCTATTAGTTAAAACTGATAAATTCAGCAAGATTGTAGGACATAAGTTATACAAAAGACAGTTACACAAATTCTGAAAGTGAAATTAAGAAAACAAATCCACTTATAATAATAAAAATGAATAAAATACTTAGATACAAATGAAGCAAAAGAAGTAAAAAAAAATTGGAACTCTGAAAACTACAAAATATTTTTTAAAGGAATGAAAAACAGAATAAATGGAAAGACATTCTATGTTCAGGGATTAGAATACTTAATGTTAGGATAGCAGAACTCCCCAGTTTCATTAACAGATTCAGTGCAATCTCTATTAAATCCCAGCTGGACTTTTTGTAGAAGTTAACAAGCAAATCTTAAATTTATACAGAAATGAAAGAGATGAAGAAAAGCAAAGAAATCGACAAAAAAAAAGAGCAAAATAGAAGAACTCATGCTTCTCAATTTTAAAATTTACTACAAAGCTATAATATATAATCCAGATATTGTGGCACCAGCATAAGTATAAACATATCGATCAATGGGGCAGAATTGAGAGTCCAGATATAAAACTATCCTTAGTCAATTCATTTCAAAAGCCTGCCAAGATTATTAAATGAGGTAAAATAGTCTTCAACAAATGGTAATTAGAATAATAGAATATCTATACAAAGAAAAATGAGGCAGGAGTCCACCACACACAAAAATTAACACAAAATTGATCTTACATCTAACTGTAAGAGCTAAAACTATAAAACTGTTAGAAGACAACATAAATCTTCATGAATTTAGGTCAGGCAAAGTCTTCTTAGACACAACATGAAACACATAACAGAAAAAAAAGCAAATACAGGTAAACGGAACTTCAACATTAAAAATCATTTTGCTTCAAATGACACCATCAAAAAATTGAAAAGACAACCCACAGCATGAGATAAAATATTTGCCAGTCATCGTCTGGTAAGTGACTTACAAGCAAATATATATAAATATAAATATATATATAAGTATATATATATATATATATATATATATATNAAGGAAGGAGAAAAGATAACCAAAAAAGGGGTTTAATCCAAGCTTATATGACAATTAAAAAGGACATTTAAAGTGATCCAATGTGATATTTTGGTTTTTAGTTTGGGTTGACAAGTTTAATTATTGTTGTTAGTTTATTTATATAAGTTTACATATTTTATCACAATATAAGTATCTATAAAAAATATTGTCTTATCATGGAGAAGTTGTAATAAAAGGAATATCTTGAAAACTATGGATCCAAGACCTATCTTAATAATTCAGGGACTACTAATGTAATCTTAAAGTTATTAAAACTTTCCTCCAAAGATATTTTTAATTAATTCATTTCATTTAATAAATAAAATTGTATATATTTATTATGTACAATAGATTTTAAAATATGTATATATTGTAGAAAGGCTATATGAAGTATGTAACACATAGTATCTCATACTTATTTTTTTGAGTGTTGAGATCACTTAAAATCTACTCTCTTAGCATATGGAACAACAAATCCCACCATTATCTAAAATTATAAAGCACCAATAAAAGTGTAGAAAAATTTTAAAATAAAATAAAAATAAAAATTAGTATTTGTAAAGTTTTCAAAAAATCTATAATCTATTCAGTAATTTTCAAGAATAGAGTACACTGCTTTAATTGTAGTCAACATATTGTACAATAACTCTCTTAAGTTTAATCCTTACTTAACTTAAATTTCATCTTTTACCCAACATGTCAGAAATGCCAACCTTCTCCAGACTCTTATCCACCAGTCTACTCTCTGCTTCTGAGTTCAGTTTTTCTTTTTCTACATGAGATCATACAGTACTGGTCTTTGTGTGCCTGTCATATTTTATTGAACATAATGTATTTTATGATCATCTGTGTGGTCACAAATGATAGGATGTCTTTGTTTTTGAGGCTGAATATGTACGTGTGTGTGTGTGTATGCCCCATTTCTATATCCAATCATTTGTTGATGGACACTTAGGTTGTTTCCATATTTTGCTTTTGTGAACAAAGCTGTAACAACATGGGAGGTTTCTCCTCATATACTGGAGATATAATATATACATGTGGTTAGCATTTCCCTGATGGTTAATGACATTGACTATTTTTTTTCATATACCTGTTGACCATTTATATGTCTTTTTTAGACATAGCTACTCAGTTCTATTGCCCCTTTTTTAAAAAAAATATTTGTTTTCTTTTTATTGAATTGAGTTCCTTATATATTTTGAATATTAACCCCCCCATATCAGATAGAGGATTTGCATTACTTCCTCCTATGTATAGGTTGTCTCTTCACTCTGTTTTTTCTTTTCCTACACAGAAACTTTTTAGTTTGATGTAATTCTACTTATCTATACTTTGCTTTTGTTGCACATGCTTTGGGATCATATACAAAGAAAATCATTGCACAGATGAGTATCATACAGTTTTCCCCCTATTTTGTTTATAGTAATATGCTTTTATTTCCTAGTGTGAGTCTTTAATTAAATTTCATTCTCATGCATGTGATATGTACTTGTTCTATTATCATTTATTGAAGAGATTTTATTTTTCCCATTGTATATTTTTGGCACCTTTGTAAAAAAAAATTGACTGTAAATACATTGACTTATTTCTGGAATCTATTCTGTTGTGTTAGTCTGGGTCTATTTTTATGTCGATTCCATGCTGTTTAAATGACTGTAGCTTTCTAGTCCATTTCAGGGTCAGGTAGTGTGATGCCCACAGCCTTGTCCTTTTGCTTTGGCTGTTTGGTGTCTTTTGCTATTGCATGCACATGAGATCTTAGAGGTTAAAGGAAGCTATTGTTATTTGCTGTTTTCAGATTAGAAAACTAGGTTGTCAATGATTAAATGTCCAAGGTTTCCTAGAGAATAATTAAATTCATCACTGTTGTGCATCTTATTCTAAAATTTTTTAGGCCAGAAAGTTGAATTAAACACTCCGAAAAATATAAAGTCATATAAACAAGTTATGTATGTTGAGTCTCATCTCCACTCCCCCATACTGATCCTGGACAAAACTTCCAATATTCCTAATTACATCACTTTTTTGTATCCAAAATTTTCTCAATGACTCTGTCTCCTGTCCTGAGTGTTTAATCTGCTGTATAATTTTCTTGGTGATCTGAAATACAATCTACATTTCCAAAAGTATAATCTAAACTCATATATTTCTGCTATCACATTCTCTAAGGCCAAAAGCAAAGGAACTATTACTGTTTTCTACTTTTCACACATTCTTTCCACTTTCTTCATTTTGTGGCTTTGATCATGTTCTCTTAGCTTGCAGCGCCTTTCCTCTCCCTTGACCCCACAGAGCCACGTCTTTCTTACACCTCCTGATGAACCTTAAATGCTTGTGTCCAAGGGGGCAGGGCTGTGGAGGGTATTTTCTCTTTTCTGAAATCCTCCAGCACTTTGTTGGTATATTTTTATTGCCTTTACCAGTTTGTACCATAGAGTTATTTGTAATTTGTTACATTCCATTTCTTACAATTAGTTCTCAAATTTTGAAATCATAAAGAGCTTTATTTTGGCCAAGATCAGTCTGTAACTTCTGATATTCTCCTCTTGACACTTCATTTTTCTGTATTCCAGGAAGGGATACCTTGTGTCATTTCATGTATTTATTCATCATTTCTCTCAGTTGTTCTGCTGCACCTTTTATTAATTATTCAGTAGCATGTAAATGAGTCTCATGCCTTAACCTATCATAGCAGCAGTGGGATGGAGCCACTGAATATTCTTTGGAAATCAGTTATTTTTGTCTGTAGGAATCCTGTTGAGGTTCCTTGAAGTGAGTGATGGAATATCAAAAAGGAATATAGGACTGGGGGTGGGGTAGTTTCCTTTATTCCATTGCTAAGACTAGAGCAAGGAATCACAGGATGGTTTCCACTTGCTGCCTCTGAACTGAGAAATGAATCTAAAGTATTTGCATACATTACAGAGAGCGGGAGAGTAGTTCCAACTTCCAGCAGTGATTCTTCTCAAAAAAAAAGAAAAGAAAAGAAAGAAAGAAAAGAAAGAATTCACAGAAAACCAAACTGCCTGGTAGTGGCATATGCATTTCAGATTAACTAGCAGGCCTATAGAAACTCCTTCAGCAAGTCAGCTGACAGCTTAGGCCTCCAATATATCGTCAAGGAGGACTTATTGCAATTAAACTCCCACTCCATTACACTGGATTCATGTTCATGTTCTGGATTTATAGGTGCAGTTTAAGAACTGGAAATAATCTGACTTCAAATAAAACGTTTAGGTAACATAAGAAAAATCCTTTTTTCTTTCCATTTTACAGTAATATAAAGTTTTCATCCAACCCCATAAAACTTAAATCCTTGTACTGCTGGGTCAATCTATAGTTCAGAAAACTCAAGTTGTAAGGATTGGAAATGAACTAAGTTAGTTTCCCTGACTCTGCAATTGGCTGTTTGCATGCCCATTAGGTTTACTTCTCCAATGTACTGTGAGTTCAAAAGCACTGTGTCCTGTAAATATAATCAGCAAATGCCACTGGTGCATGAAAGATTCCAGACAACGACAACTAGCATACTGTGGGATAGAGAATTTTATTTTACATTTGTCTTTCTTTCCAGTTAGAATAAGAAGACTAGCTTGAGAATTTTGTCCTATTTCATTTCTTTATGTAATGCCTAACTCCATTAGATTCATTAAATCATGGAAATTGTTGATAGCACATCTCAGAGATAAAATCAAATGAGCCAGCATTCCATAGTTAATAGGTACCTGTACTGACTAAGGACTCACAGGACCTAATGGGTCAGTTTTCTGTGTTGGAAGAAGGAGAGGTGGGTGTCAATCCTCCGATTCCTGCATTTCATTGTTTAAACAGTACAGCAGGCTCAACCATGAGAAACCACTGCATTCAAAAGGCAAATAAATATTCACAGATAGAGATAACTAAGATTTCATTTTGCTTCCATGGACTAGCATCAACTAGCAATTCTTTGTACCAGTGAATTTGTGGTTTAGTATGTGTCTGTTTAAATCATCTTTTTTTTTTTTTTTTGCTGTGACCAAAAGATCTGACAAGAACAGTTTTAGACAGGGAAAAACTTATTTGGTGCTCTTGGTTTTAAGAGGTCTCAGTCCATAGATGGCTGGCCCTATTGCTCTAGGCCTGGGGTCAGCTAGAACATCATGGCAGAAGATTGTGGAGGAGGAAAACAGCTCAGGAGATAGCAACCTGGAAACAGAAAAAGCAATGTCCACTCACCAGGGACAAAATATAAACCCCAAAGACATGCCCCTGGTGACTCATCTCCTCCAGCCATATCCCACCTGCCTACAGATACCATCCAGTTGATTCGTATCAGTAAATTAATCCACTGTTAGGTCATACCTCATAATCTAAACATTTTACCTCTGAAAATTCTTGAATTGTCTCACACGTGAACTTTTGGGGGATACCACATATACAAATCATAACAAAGGCCATGGGAAAAAATTTTGAATTTCTAGATTAACAATATCTAATCTCACACCCAAAGAAAACCATTTGGTCAATTCATTCAAATATGTCATAACTCTAATAAAAAGAATGGAAAAGTTACTAACTCAGTGGTTTCCAGTTTGGGCTGACCATGGGAATGCCTCAGGGCAGATTTTCACAACACTTCAAATTTCCTTAGAAGATCAGAATCACCAGGTTTGTGGTTGATGAATTCACACATGTGAAAATCACCCTCAAATAACCCTGATTTGCAGCTGGGTCTGAGAACCAATCAAGTAAACTACCCTTGTCCGGCTAATGGTCCAGGGAAAGTGAGTATTGTTTCAATGTTTTTTTTTATTTCCTCAAATTTTTATTAGTTTATTCCTTTTATGTGACTATGCAGAAATAGTTGGGGAATTCATATTCTAATGAAAAAAAGAACAAGTTAAAAATGTTATATGATTTTATGTAGCAATAAGTACAATAATAATAATAGTAACTTTTAAAATCAATATAAGAAAAAGTGATAGAAGTGATGGAAAAAGTATTTCTGAGGAAGAGTCAATTCAGATGAGAATCTCAGCAGTGGAGACATTATTTGCCATATTTTTTAGAAACTGAATAAATATTAGTTGAATAGATAACAAGAAGATAGGTCTTAAGGGTCTAGGGAATGAACTTATACCAAAGTACAATCTTGGAATCTTTTAGAAACAGTAAAAAGACCAATGTGGCTAAAGATGCACAGTCAGAGGAATAGGAGGGCGATAAGATATCAGCTAGGAGAGCTAGGTGTATGCCCAAGGAAGTGGGCCTGTAAGTATTTATAAAGAGTTAGGACTTTATTTCAGTTACTAAGGGGAACTTATTAGAGTTTCGGTCAGAGAGGTGATATGATTTAATGTATGTTCTGTAAAGAAGGCTGAGGCTCTGTAAAGAAGGCTGAGGCTTCTATGAGGAAAATGGATAATGGAATCCAAAGGTGGAAGCACTCGACCAGAGGTTATTGCAGCACTTCTGAGGTTGAGCACTAGAGGTTGAAGACCTGCTGAGAAGGACCCAGACTCTGAATATATTTTAAAGGCCCTGGAAACTGATTGAAGCCTTGCTAATGGACTGGCTATAGGAGAAAGAAAAAGAAAAAGGTCGATGATTGACACATATTCATTTGCTTTGAGAAACTGAGAAGATGCTACAACCTACACTATTAGCAAGACTAAATAGAAGCAGGGTGAGGTAGGGTGGGGAATCAAGAGCTCAGTCTTGGATTTACAAAACTAAGATTCCTATAAAATTTAAGGAAAGCTATAAGGTGGACAGTTGTATTCATAAGCCTGCAACTCAGGGCTGTGGTTGGACAAAGATATTTGAAAGTTATCTGGAAAATGCACATTTGAATTGTCCTTGCTCCCTTCAATTTATCTTTCTGCTTTCTTTAATCTCAGTAATTCTTTCCACCTTTCGTCTTCTGTCTTCAAGTTCCTCTCCTTTGCAATACATTCAGAACCCACTGTTCTCTTATTTTTTCTACATTTGCCCTACATTTTTTCACCATGGGATTTTATATTTTTTTAGCTTAGAAATATACATTCATACCAGAAGATTTGAACTCTACTGTGTAATTCCTTAAGTTACTCCTTCCTCTCTGGACTTCCATTTACTCGTTTGTGAAATGTGCGGGTGGGTTATGTCAATGGATGGGAAGACAGTGGGATGCTTGGATGTTCATCCTACTATATGCCCATAAGATCTGATTTTGTTGATACCATCATTATTGTTGTAAATGATGATGTTCTGATAAAATTCCATTGAGCAAAAGTGTTCATGAGTAGAAATGAAAAGTTTAGAAACTACTGGCTTGGAATGACAAATGATCATTTACCTTCAGTTACCTTCTGTCATTGAATTCAATTTTCCATGTGACTGATGTGAGCTAAGGAAATGTAATCAGAAGTTATTGGGACTTAAGTCCTAAAATTACAGCTTAATACTATGTGCTATCTTAACACATGATAAAATCGGTAGGACTTCAAAGCCTTAACCTCCAGCTCCCCTCACAATTTTATCCCCACAGATAAGTTCCCTGAACCAAACAACCCTCCTTATCAAAGGGACCACGGATAGTCCTGCTTGTCCCTGAATAATGGCTCCAATTCCTTGCCAGTCTATGGAGTTAATCAAAACATAATTATTCAAACAGCCTCCTGTGTGAACCAGGGTGCACCTCATCTTCTTGACAACTGTATTGTTCCTGTTAGTCCCACAGGCCCTCTTAGTCCCCTTTGTCCCTGAGTATAACCCCCATGTGGCCTTGAATCCTGTGCTGTCATCTTTCCCCAGGCCAGGAGTGTATGTGACTGATAAACTGCTGTAGATTTTGCCCATCAGATGTGACATACCATGTGTTAACTATCTTCATCACCCTGGAGAGGGAATCTCTCCTTCAGCAATGAGGTAAATGAGAAGCAATTAAAACTCTAATGTAAAACATATGTGTGTCGATGTTGGAAAAGCCAAATAAGTTTTGTCTTTTTTTCTCATCTGATATCACAACGTCACAGACAGAGTCTGGATATGATTGCAGGGCTGGGAACAATCCAGGAGGTAATTATAGAATTGAGAAGCCAGCACTAGAGAGTTATGGAGTTATGGAAGGACTCAACATAACTAGGCCTAAACTAAGATGAAGACAGATTTGTATAGAAGAATAGAGAACTTCCAGATACTGGGGTCCCAAAGAGAAGATAAAGGAGATTATCTTGGGGGAAAAAGGGGGAGATTCTCTTGGTTCTTTATCTAGTATAGGTATTCTAATTTTTTTATTTTAATTTTTATCACAACCTTACAAAAGCAATAGTTACTCCTCATCTTGAATGAGATTTAGAAACTTGCTTAGTATCAGCCAGTGAGGGGAGGTCTCTGGATGTTAGCACTACTCCCATTCTAAGCTGGATAATGCTTTGTTACAAGGTAGTAGGAAAGAGGCTCTTCTGTGCATTGTAAAATGTTTAACAAGGTCCTTTGTCAAATGTCTCCTGGGGATCAAATGGACCCTAGTGGAGAACCACTACAGTAGTCAGAGACCTGAAATCAAACAAGTCTACCAGATCCAAATGTCTATGGCCTTTCTGTCAGGCCTGTGGGCAGAACTGAGGTAGGCAAAAGAGGAAGACTCAGTCAGCCCCTTCATGACCCAGCCAGGACATACCTGGCCTGTTCAGTGGATCAGGAAGGAAGATAGAGTCTCATTTCTCTCACTGACTTACCAGAACTGTCACCTGGCTCCAAGCAGCATAGCACATAATGCATTAAAGCTCCATATCCTGTTACCAAATAGCTGAGACATTCTTCCCAACAGAGGACGTTCTTAATAAATTATAGGTCTGAACGAGAGAGTGATGAGCCAGAGGAAGGGTCATGATGAGTCTCTCTTTACTGTTATTAAGAAAAAAAACAAAACAAAACTGTGGTTAACCACATGGACCATATGGGGAATAAATCAAGGGAATTTAAATATGTATTAGAAGGGATTTCTGAAGCCAGGAAATAAAGCACATGCTTGCTCTTCTGCCAACCTGTGAAAAGACTCATGCTTGACTCAAGGTGAACTGTGTCCTGTAGCCAGCAGCCAGGAGACTTCTGTGAGGCCTCTGGGCCAACTCTTGCCTCCTCCTTAAGAGGCAGAAATAGCATATCAGCTTGTCGGGTCTTGGAAAGGTGGGCAAAGGCTCTGACACTTCAGTTACTACAAAATCCAATGGTCACATGTGACTCACACTCTGAGAGAAGCAATAGGAAGCCACCAGTCCTCAGAGACCCAGGGTGGTGTCCCGTTGTATTCCGTACATAAAAGGAGAGATTCTCCTTTGCTGTGGCTGTCTAATCAGTCCTGAGGCGCTTCTCTCCTTCAGAAAGGTGTCTTCCATTTTTGTTGTCTCCTCAGGGCAAATGCTTATGAGAGAAGGAAACTCCAGGGCCCATGAGAACTGAGAGAAAAGATACCACCATGTCCCCCACTGGACTTCTGCCTTTGCAATCCCTCCATGTTCGCCAGCTCTCCTTTCAAACCTCCCTCTTTCCTCCCACCAATAATGATCTTCAATAAAACACCCCAGGCACACCATCCCTGTGGGGCCGCCAGGGCTCAACACCTCAGTCAACACAGCCATTTAAACCTGAATCTTCTTTGGGTGTGGTTAGAGGTATCCTGGCTGCAATTTTTAACCCACGGAGTAAGTAAATGGGTTGGGACTCCCTTCCCTATTTTTCAGACTCTTTCCTTCAAGTTCCTAAATCGACCAATTTTCCTTCTAAAATTCCCGGCATCATTTCACTTGAATTCACTTAGTTGAACAGTTGGTGGGAAGACTTGCTTAGCTATGTACCTCAAAGAATAATTCAAATTCACTGTGACTTATATGGGGGAAAGGTCTTAAAAGATTGAAGTCTAATATAAAATCATGCATCATGATTTTATTTTTCCAAAAGAAAGCAGCTAGTATTCTCCTGGGAGATCATTCACTGCTTGGCAAGGGACTTAGGATAAGTGGAGTCAAGATAGGGTAACATACAATATATGGTTCCCTTTGCAACTTCATAGCTGACAGCAAAATTCCTAGGTTGTTCAGTGAAGTGTTTCTGATAGTCTGCATTTTGTTTAACTGTTATTGCTTGGATGTATGCATACAAATGTACAGAATTTCAGCTGATTGGAGTGTTCTGCTTTGAGAATATGTTTAATCCTCTTTAAGGATAAGTAATTTTTATTATTTTAGTGGTGTTCTGCTACAGCGTTATAGCCGCCATTTGTGTGTGAGGCATTTGCTATGGGTGAGCTATGTGGCTTCAGGCCATCTTGGGTGGAAGGGGTTTTTGAAGAAGGTCTTCTTGTTCCACGACCTCCTTCCTTGAATTAAAGAAAGGAAACATTCCCAGGCCTTGGAAATTTATCTTTGTTTAGTGCATTTGCACCAAACATATGGGTCTTTAAAGGATGCCTGAGGATCCAATGTGCTTATCTGAATGTTGAATATGGATGTTGTATATTTCTATAAGACCTAGTTTTTAGAAGGTTCATAGTGTTTCTTTTTTTCCAGTGGTTATAAAACTTGATTAAATGCTTACTCTACTTTTATTTTCCCTTTGCTCGCCCATTTTTTTACTTTGGCTTTTGTTTTTTGTTTTTGAGGGGGTTCTTCCCTCACCCTTCAATTTCTTGCCACAAAAATTGATTCAAAAAAAGAAATGAACAGCAAGAAGAGTTCTTGAATTTACTGTCTGAGGTTGGCTTCAGTGGACATAAATAGTAGCACCTAAATCTGTTCACTCATTACATCCCATTTTCGTACATTTTCATGGCAAAAGTCACTTAAAGACGAGAAACCAATGTATTGTGTTTTGTTTTGTTTATAATTTTAGTACTCTTAATGTCAACCTCAGATTGACTAAATTTATACAAATCCACCATGTGGAAATCCATCATTAAGTTGACTTGTAAAAAAATTTCGATACATCCTAATATAATTTATTTAAGAATATTTTATTGTATAAATGGTGGGAAAATACATTGAAAGATAGGTGTTACCCATACGTTTCCTTTTTTTCTGCCTCTCGGAGACTGAGAAAATGGAAGTGTAGCTTTAGGGAAATAACATGCTAACTATGTACTTTCTTTATTTGAATTAAAAAAATTCATATTTCTTGCTTCGAATTTGGCTAAATCTCTTCATGAGACAAATCTTCCCTCTAGGCATAGTTCTGAATGGCATGTAATGGTGCTCTACTGAAGCACATGAAATGACCATGTTAAAATACCCAGGGCTCACAAAACTGTCCGGCACTCACTAGGTACCCTACAAGTATTTGTGGAATGACTGAGGTATAGTTAACAAAATCGTAAAGCTTCTCCAGAAACAGGAACAAAAGTGAAATTTCTGAAACACAACTCATGAAGTTTGAAAGTATAGAAAGTGATGGATGTGAGGAAGGATGAACAGTTAGGAAGCCTAAGTTTTCAATACTACCTTCTAACTCTCCACTGCCCCCTCACCTTTCATTCTCCTGATTTCAATTTTATGATCATGATCATCTCAGGAAGTTATCTTAGGACCAAAACACTATAAAAAGTCATTACACTTTCATTTAAATTATATGAAACAGCATCACTACTCTGTCCATGTGACTTGCTTGCTTTACTTGTGTATATTAGGATTTGCAGAGAAACAAAACCTTGGAATTGCTTTCAGAAGTTTAATGTGACCACATCCCCCTTACCCTCCTTCTCCTTTAAGATTTCAAGTTATTCAACATTAGTTAGTCAACCCACAAGCAGGTTAAAGAAGCAAATTTTAATGAAATTGATATATGATTTGGTGTAGCATTGTAGATTTAATGATTTGATCATTATCAAAATGCAAGTGAAGCCATGCATGGTGACACATTCCTATAATCCCAGAGGCTTGGGAGTCAGAGGCAGGAGGATCACAAGTTTCAAGGCCAGCCTCAGCAATTTAGCAAGGTCCAAAGCAACTTACCAAGACCCTGTCTCAAACTAAGAAAGAAAATGGTTTGGGGATGTGGCTCACTGGTTAAGTGCCCCTGAGTGTAATCCCTGGTACAAAAAAAAATGCAAATGAAAGTTCTTCACCAAAAAATATTCAAGGACTATTATTTCCACAACCTGAAAAATGTTACTAAATCACCATTAAGGTTAACAATTATTCTAGTTCATTTTAAAAAATGACTAAATTGACAAGTGTAATTTTTATTTTCTAATTGTAAATTCAGGCCATCACAATAGTAATTCTTGTGACATACTACATCCTCAAACAACTTTTTGAGTTAATATTGATTGCAATAATGATTTTTCTACCAACTCAAAATTGACTTCACAGTAAAAGTTTTGTTATGAACACTTTTTAAGAGCAAGACTTGGAACAAAATTTCATAATGTCATGCTATGTATTGAACACTCTTGTGATATGAGTTAACTAAAGGGTAATTATATCCATTGGAACCCATGAGAAAGGATCTTTTTCTTTTTTTTGCTTGAAGAGTCAAAGAATACTTCTAAAAAATAGCATAGCTTCTGACTAGTAAGTGCATAAATTCATTGAGAATTTATTGAGTGTCTACTTTGTGCCATTGACTTTTCTATGCACTGCAGATAAAGCAGAAAATATAACAATATCTCTATTTTCATGGAGCAGATTGTTTAGGGCTTTGAAAGTCATCATAGGAAATTTTACCAAGAGTGAGATAGACAACCATTGGAGAGTTTAGGAGAGAAATAACATGGTTTGATTTATGTTTTCAAAAACTGCTTTGCCATTTGGAAAACCAATATAATGAGGTGGAGACAAAAGAAAGAAATCCAGTTAGGAGACCACTGCACTAGTTGAGGCAAAGAAGATAGCAGATTAGAGTAGAAAGTTAACAGTGGGCATGGAGCAACGTGGTTGAATTGTAATTGGATAGATTTTGAAGATAGAGCTAACTGGTTTTGTTGATTAAATTGACATGCTGTGTGAGAGAAAGAGAGAAGTCAGATATGACACAAAGGAACAGGAAAGCCTAAGTTGTCATTTACCAAATTAGAAAAGGTTGTGAAGAAATACTGAGATCTTAACTTTGGACCTATTGTGATTAGCATGCCTATTAAACACATATGTCTTGCACAGCAAGAATTTTCCAGTTTATTCATTCACTACAGAAATACTGTGCCAGATGCCCTGGTGCACACCTGGAATTCCAGGAACTTAGGAGGCTGAGGCAGGAGGATCACAACTTCAAGGCCAGCCTCAACAATTTATGGAGGCTGTAAGCAACTTAAAGAGACCCTCCCTCAAAATAAAAAATGAAAAGGGCTGAGGATATGACTGAGTGGTTAAGCATCCTTGGGTTCAATCCCCAGTACAGAAAGAAAGAAAGAAGAAAAGAAAAATAAAAAGAAAGGAAGGAAGGTGAAAGATATATTGACTGAGCACCTACTCTGTGCTACACACTTCATACAGTAGATAACAAAAACAGACATATGCAAAATACCCATGCTTTGAGCTTAAGGCTAATCTAGAAGTCTGCCATTAAATAAGGAATCGTTCAAATAAGTAAAATAAAAAGCATGAAAATTACAACTGTGAAAAGTAATATGAAAATAAAGTACTGAATACAGACAGAGAATGAGGCTTTGACCTAGATCAGGAAGTTAGGAGAGACTTTTCTGAAGAAATGAAGGCTGAGATGAAATCTTAAGAACAACAACTAAAACATAACCATGTTTTAAATGGAAACAGGTTTGTGTGATGCAAAAGCAACCCGTAATTAAAGCCAGTGTCCAGGATGTGGTGAGAATTCAGGAATTCAGTATAACAGAAGTTCCTAGCAAAGAGCATGGAAAAAACAAGTGGGGAGAGGAAGGGTAGAAGGAGAACTTGGAGAAAGGAGCAACTTCAAAGTGAAATTTCAGACTTTTCTCCACTTTCATTTTGCTGAAGGGAAACCATGACCCTTAACATAGTACAGCAAAAAGAACTAATTAGACCATCCACCCACTGCTGAATGCAGAGTGTTTGTGTGAATGGAATTATAACATCACAAAGTCTTACATTTTTCACATCACATTTATTGGCAGTTGGACTTACATTTTCTTCTCTGTCACCTTTTATTACAAAAGATCATATTTACATTTTATTTGACACCCTGCAAATATAGCGCAACTCTTCACAAAATCTCTTTATTAAAAAATGCCAAAAGCAGCTTGTGTAGTGATTATTATTTTATTGCAAGCACATTTTACTGTCATTTATTGTCTTCACAAAATTGAATTCTGACAAAAAAATAGGGAAGGGGGGACTTGAAGGGAAACATGTTTCCTATGTATAAATTTAAGTATCTAGTAATGAGGGAAATAAAAGATCTTAAAGAACTCGAGGCTGAGTCAGAAATTCTGTCAGCCTTTCTATCTTTTTGGGTTCTGGTGAAACATAAAAAGAGATTGAAACAGTACGGGATTGAGTGAAAGCATTTACATTGTACTCGTGATTTCTTGTCACAACACTGATTCCACATAACTGTAGTGTGTGAGGAAGACAGCTGATTCTGCAGTCACTGATTAGCACCATGATTTCCAAACATCAAGATCTGACTGTTCTGCCTATCCATGAACAGGGTATATTTTTCCATCTTCTAAGATCTTCTTCTATTTCTCTCTTTAGGGTTCTGTAGTTTTCATTGTATAAGTCTTTCACCTCTTTTGTTAGGTTGATTCCCAAGTATTTTATTTTTTTT
>NW_025999998.1:3091550-3142829 GCF_001458135.2 Marmota marmota marmota | reverse complement strand
GGTGGAGGATGGGAAAGGCAGCGGAGCACAACAGACACTAGTATGGTAATTTGTAAATCAATGGATGTGTAACTGATGTGATTCTGCAATCTATGTATGGGGTGAAGGTGGGAGTTCATAACCCACTTGAATCAAAGTGTCGAATATGATATGTCAAGAAATTTGTAATGTTTTGAACAACCCACAATAAAAAATTAAAAAATAAATAAAAAAAAAGATCTGACTGTTTCTCAAACCATGGTTTGTGCAAGCCAAGTGGACTGGGTTTGGCTGAAGGAGCAATGGCCTCCGGGGTGCCAATTAGAACCTTCTGCTGGCCTGAGCCTCTTTATCCACGTTGATTCCTCACCCTTCATCAATGCTGCTTTGGACCACGGGGATACCGATCATTGCCTGATACCAAAGATCGGACTCTCAGGCTACCCTGGGCTAGCAGTTGCTGTGATGTGATCACTCTGCAGCTGTCCCACCTGCCTCCCTTCTTTTACCCTTGAATAAAGTTTACATAAGAAGAAATGCTAAAATGTATTTAATAATAAGAAATGCTAAAATGAAAATTAATGTACCTCAAGTTGAAATTTAATTTGAAGTTTTTCTTCTATATGAATTTGAAAATAGGCAAAGAAAAATATATATTATTATAATAACCATTTTATTATCTTTCCATTATTCCTTCATTTGCTATTTTCAAAATATAATTCTGTAATATTTACAAAGTCTTAAAAGTACCTTTATAAATTACCACCAATCCTGAAATCCAAACTCTAACGTGACTACAAAATGTCTTAACTTGTATAATTTTTTTTAACTAATGAAGGATTTTATCATTGCTGCTTTTCTTTTTAAAAATAATATGTAAATAAAATAATTTGGAAGGCTACAGTTGAAGCCCTGTGTAGCTAAAGGCTGTTTTACACATGGAAAACATTTTTTGTTCAATTTCTTTAATTACTTATCTATTCCATTGACACTGCTGTTAAAAACTTTCTCTGAGAGACTTCTATGTGCTAGGCATTCTCAGAATTTCAGATAAATAACTTCAGAGCAGAAGACAATATAATGGATGAAGTCTTGGTTATGCAATAGATAGAGAAGTCATTCGGATAGCCACATTTCAGGGAACTGTGCTTTCAGAAATGACTTGCTGATTTCCCTCCATCTTGTGAGAGATTTGAGTTCAGACAGCTACTGAAATTCCTTTTTTTTTAATATTTAAGGCTATCAGATTTTTCTGCATTGAGAGAGAGTCATATCCAGTCATTACCTAATTATCAGTGGAGAGAAATAATCTTGAATGATCACACTGATATTCAACTTTATACAGTTAATTTCAAAATTTTCCAGGAGTTGTTACCAGAAAGCAGAGATCACATATGGGTTGGTTCTACAGAGGAAAGTCTTACACCTTCAGTGATGAATTATAAGCTAAAATTGATAGAGGTGCAAAAAACATCAGAAAGACTCCTTTAATTTATCAAGTAGTCAGTTTTTATAAATAGAAATACTCACCATAGTGTGTGGCAAGCATGAAGAAGAAGATCATTCTAGTTCAAAAGAGGAAAGAATCTAAATGCAAGATTCATAATGCCTGTGTTTCTGTGTACTGCTTCCCTGGATAATGTTGCTTCTCCTTAATTATCATATTTTCTCTTAATTTTCCTTCATCTGGATCCCTAAAAAATATCTGAATTTAATAACCATAAGAGTTCAGGCTAATCTTGGGCCACAGAGTTTATACTGATATCTGAACTGGAAAGTTTAACCTCTCCCTTTTTTTAACCCTGAGTCTGAATAGCCCATGTAGGAAGATCTTATGATGTCATATGAGAGAATATCAAAGCCTAATCTATCCAGACTGAAAAAGAGGGAAATAGCATTTAATTTACCTTCACCTTAAAAAGGAATAAATAGTCTGGACCACCCCAATCAATTATGGGCTTGTCTTTCTCTTACCTGCATTTTATTTTTCATATGTACCCTTTATTTAGCATGTCTAATAATCTGATGATGTTCTTTTTAATCTGCTTTCCTCATTTTTACCAGCTACAAAATAAGTTGCCAGTACCGTATTTTGCCAACTCTGTCCAATGTTGGGTTTTAATAGGCTCAACTCTCATTTTCACAGTTTGCCTCTGTTACTTAGGGTGAGCCACCCAAGTCACATCTCTGAATTTGCTTTCTGCCCAGGCATAAAGGAGATAATAACAGCTAGCTCACTGAGTGGCTGTAGGGATTAAAGTAGATAATGTAGAAGAAAAAAAAAAAAGCTTTTTACAAACAAATGTACAGATGATAGCTGTTAATATTACCAATGAGCATTGATGGATAGCTCATTAAAGAGCTAGAAAGGGATAAACAATCTCAAAACAGGTGTTTGTGACACAAGGAGAAAACGTTAGGCAAGAGATTGGCAGTTTCACACTAGTATCTGCACTAAATGCTGCCTCTGCCCTTCGATTTGACCAATATTTCAACTCTAAACCATCATGGAGTTTTTTTTGTTGGCAGCAAAACCTATTCCTGCTGTTACAGCTGGAATGGAAAGAAGTCAATTTCCATTACATTCATTATTGGCATGAAAGAGCTCAATCTGTGATTCCTTCTTACTCATTTTGCCAATATGATGCCAGAAGTCAGTGTGAGCAACCAAACTATTAAAGGCATTTCATAATTTCCAGAGACTGTTTGGGCTCAGTGCTCTACTGGTAGATATTTTTTTCTGTTTTTTTTATGGTTTAATTCATATTATTAGCCAAAAAGAGTCCCAATATTCCTGCTTTCCCATGAAGTCTCCTTGGACTTCTCCATCCTCCCCACAGAACCTCTCAGAGGTTGACAGAGGCTGAGCTATTTCTATTGGGGATGGGGTATATGGTAGCATACTCATGATGCATAACAATAAAAAATGAATAAATGCAGAACAGGATTGCCAAAAACAGTAACTGTAGTATATTTTAAAAGCTCATATTTGATAAATTATTTTTTTAACCCAAAAGCATATGGTGTTGCACAATTGCTGTTTGTTACTTTGGGAATTCATTTTTTAACCCTTGTCAATTATTGGTTTAAAAAACTTTATTTTACATTTGCTAACCTTTAAGGGAGTGGGTGGGGAGTCTCCATAGTCATACTGTAACTTCTTGAGAACTGATATTCTGTATTTATCCATATTTCACTCTTCCTTACACAGTGACTTGACTGGAGTAGGTGAAACTTATTTGTGGATATTCCAAAACCAATCCAAAGACATGCTGCACATTTCTCCTTTCTTCACTATTTTGAGCGACTTGATATTTCTTTTCACATTTTCCAGAATCACCAATAACTAAAGCAAATTAGCAACTCTACCCTGCCTGAGTCCATGAAATAAATATCAGTGAAATCTTTCGCCTACAGGTTAGTTTGACATAAGCAATGGCAAGGCTGATTTTTGAGGCAAAAACTGAAAATCTGCTAACAAAATTCTCAGTCGCTGAACCAGGCTAAACACAACCAGTTTTCCCTTTAATGGGTCCTCATTAAGCACTTTCCATGTTTCCCAAGTGTTCCGGATGAATGAAGTAAAACCAAACTAGTGTAGTGGCAAATTTCATTTGGGACAGTTCCTCCAGCCCCGCCCTCTCCACACTTGCCAAATCCCACCAGGCCGACTGCTGTGGTAGAAACCTGGTTACCAGGGAGGTGTGGGTGATGGGTTTTAAACAGCTCTAAGTCAGCAGAGGGGAAGTGTTAATGCTTCAGAAAATCAGCCATCTGGCCTTGGAATGAGAATGCCAGGAAGATTCAGAAGGGAAATCAAGAAAGGAGAGAAGAAAGGCACTCCTGGGACTCTGGGGAACAGGGCACAGGCTCAGGGAGGAGGGATTCTAATGTGATTTGGAATGGGAGATGCAGGGGAGGCAGGCGCTGCTGAGCAGAAAGACTGGGGCTGGAAGGACTGCTCTCAGAGCCAGCTTTAGGGCTAAGCTGCTTATCCGGGATGTTAGGGAGGATTCAGACTCTGGGAGGGAGCCTGAGCACAGGGGCTTGTGCTTAAAATTGGCTACCTTTGCTGCCCAAGAACTAGAGGGATTCAAATAAAAGTCTAAATGAAAGGTTTATGTTTTTCAACTTCATTTAAATGACTGCTTGTTATGGAAAATGTGGGAAATGCAGAAAAAACTTAGAAAGAAGAAAACAGTAGTTCCCCCCATCTAATCCACTGTCATCCCAAACATGGCCCCTGCCAACATTAAGGTATAAGGCCTTCGGTTGCTTCCCTGTGCAGGTTTGCATTACACAGTGGGAGTCATGCTATTTATACAACCTTGCATCTCTCTTGTTTTAACTTAATGCTATGTTGTAAGCATTTTCTCCATTATTTCTTACTGTGATTTGTTTTATTATAATGATACACAATATACGTGAAATAGATGCAATTCCTAACCCTTCCATTTACCTATAGTTAGGCTGTTTCTAGTGTTAAACTGTTATAAATAATGGTACCATTAACATCTAAAGGTAGAGTTTATCTGGAGTTTTAGATTATTTCCCACAATAGATTCATACAAGTAGATGGATGGTGTAAAAAGGAATATATATTTTAAAATCAATGGACACATTAAATTAATTTTTAATTCTGAATAAGTTCTATATGCCTATCTATATGTAGATGAAATGCTTCATTCATTATCATTCAAGGATCTATTACCCCAGGAGTGAAATTGATCAAATAGTGTAATATGCATTTATGAATATGCCTCACTGAAATTCATTATTCTGTATAATTAGTATACACCATTAATTTTTTCTAAATAATAGACAAAAATAATACATTACCTTTCTTCTTCCTTTTTATTTCTGACATGATGCAGAATACCATCATTTAAGTTTACAAATATCTACGTATCTTTGACCCCAGAAATATGAAATAGGAATAAAGAATATAGTCTCTCTTACTTAAGTATACACTAAAAACTACTGTTTTGTTTATTTGTTTGTTTTTGTTTTTGTATGTAGCAAAAAATGGCATTTCTCCCCAGCCCCACAAATTACTCAGTAAAACTGTAGCTCATTATTGTGGGACTGATGATTGATGTCAAATATGCCACAAGAAACCATGTGAGAGATCTCAAATAACATCAGGCAGCTGCCACCAGGTAAACAGTGGTGATTTGCAGGTGACTATAGGTGAAACTTACATAGAAAACATAGAAGTAGAATTGATATACTATATTGACCCAGTTCTAACTCCCCAAACTTTCTAACTACTCGAAGATATTATTTGCTGCCAAGTATAACACAAATTTCAAACATCAAAGCACAAAAAGCAACCTTTTCAAAACAAATGCAAACACATTCTCTCTTCCTTTTACTAAATCTCAATTACTTCACTTCACTTCTCACTAGTAAGTAGTTTAAGCATATCCTTTAAAGTCAATAGCCTGTAATGATTTGGCTTATATATTATCAGAGAGTACTGAAACATGAAAATTTCCTTTTTTCTCTCTCCCATTTCTAGACTTTTTCTATTCTGGGAGTCATTCCTCTGAACAGTGTCAGAGCTAGAGAGTTCGCCTTGCAACCAGCCTTAATCTCATTTTACAAATAGGGAAATTTTGAGCTGGCTAAAGGAAGGAACTTAATGAAGTCAGAATTGGAAATGAAAAATTCCCCTCTGATTTCCTAGCCCACTCCTTCCTGCTTCTGTATCCATCAGAAGCTATACCGACTATGTTTCTTGTTCCTCACTCCATTTTTTACCTGCTTCATGTTTATGAAAAAATTTATCATATATATATTTTAATGAGGAAGTTACTAATCCCAAGGAAAGCTACCCCAGTTCTAACTCCCCAAACTTTCTTAACTGTTCCTTACAAAGTTACATTTAAAAGGAAATAGTTCTAATCTATAATCACTGATATTATAATATTTTATACAGAAAATCTATTAATCTTGAGTTGAATGTGGCTCTAAATTTTTGGACTCAAGTTTCACTGAGGCCAGAATTACTTATAAGAAACCAAAATTCACTTCACATAAGGTTATCATTTTAATCAATAAATACATTAATGATGATATATTTTCAACCATTACAAAAATTGCACAAAAGTCCATGTCTTTCTTTAACAATAAAATAATTTTAATTATTGCATTGCATTTCTATGAACAAGTTCATGAAAGAAGGAGGAAAATATCCTTGTAAAGTATCTTATTAACCCAGTTTCAACAAGAAGTTTTAACAAAATGGAAGGTAATCAGCCTTTGTACATAGCATTCTGATGATGGTAATCGAAACCATGCAATCACATAGATATTTTGCTCTCTATAACTAGCTCTGAATAATCAGTGATTTTCAATGGCAGAAAAGTGGCTGTTCCAAATTGCAACACTAGCAACGCATTGTGATGTTTACATTTAACCCAGATATATTCTCTTTTGATGGTATTTATAAGGAACAAGAATTCAATGGGAGGGAAGAGAATAAAGGTTGTTTTTAATATTTTAGATTAGTTGAGTGCTTGGTTCAGAGTTGTAAAGCTGACTACTCGCATGATTTTACCACCTTATTTTTTTTTTTACTGCTACTTTAAGAATATGATAACCCTCAAACATTAACTTAGCTGTTCCCCCAATATAATTGAGAACACGTTGATAAATGCCAGGCACAGATTGGAAGAAGCACAAAATTTTCAGTTTCCTTCAGTTTAGGGTGGTAGAGTTGGGCTTCAGTTTATTATTTCAGGAGAACAATCTGTTCATGGTGTTCACACTCATATATAACAAATTTTACTATCCTAGCCCTTTATCAGGTATTGTTCACCTATGGGACCAGAGAGTAGATGTTAGGGGTCCAAGAAGAGGCACGTTGACATGGACAGAGATAAGAGTAGTTTTGACAACATTCACCCACTTCTCAAAGCCATATAAAAACTTAAATTTCCTTAAAGATAACAGACTTCACCTAGATTTTTCTGCAGTCAGATTCCTTCTAGCTCTTTTAGTACTACCTCTGAGCCTTTTGAAGTGCTTTTTTCTCCCCTCCTGGACTCCCAAAGTCCCTTGATGTATCACTGTGGGCAATATTGGTCTTCTTAAAGACTGTTGATTTGCTTAAAGATTAAAGAAAGCTTCAGTCTTTCTTACTGGAAAATGACTAAAAGACCTCAGACTACATAAATGCCTACTACTACAATCAAATTTTTCAAATATTTAGAACTCATGGACATAGGGTAAACATACTTGATTAAAGAGTAACTCATGTGCCATTGAGGGTTTCAAATGGAATACACTGGAGGGAGTGATAAAAACTTGGAAACTCTGAATGATTTCAATCAGTCCATGGAAAGAATGGCAATAGGAGAAGTTCCTGGAAATGTATGAGGAAAATAACTGGAAAGGAGATGAGGAAACATTCTTACTGTATTAGGTTTCTATCAGTGGGTGTGGGTGGGTGATAATCAAGGGGACCTAGATATTGTGAAACAGAAATCTGGGCTAGAGAATTTCACTCCAAACAGAAAGAAGTCCAAGGTGCCAGCAAAATAGAAAATCACATTGGAATGTTGAGATTAAAATATACAGCAGGGGAATGCAGAAGACGACTATTCCTATAGAGCCAGAAACAGACACGTAGCTGTGGAACAATATCTGGAGCCAGGAAAAAGCAAGAGCAAGTTCAAACAGAGATTTCAAAAGATCAAGCGGATCCTAAAGACTTCTAGAAGCTCTGAGATTTGAAATATCTGCTTCATTTTGCTTAATTCTGTGTTTCATAAACACATTTAAATACATGAGTTCAATCCATTTCTTAAGTAATGCCAGCTAATATTCCACAAAACTGGTATTTTGGAGAATACACTTTGGAGAATTAGAATTTTGGGGCTGTGATTTGGCTAAAGCAATTTAATGGTTAAGAAGGCAAGCTCTGGAATCAGAAAGCTTGAATGTGAGCCTGCTCCCAGTTAATTCTGATATGAAATTGAACTTGGAATTTAAACATTCTGTACTTCAGTTTTCTTATATATAAAATTAGGTTAATAATAGAATTTATCTCACAATGTTGTCACGAGGATTAAATGGTATAAAAGTTGTAAAGCATATAGTACAGTGTCTGGACGGTGGTCAATTCTCCATAAATGTTAGCTATTGTCATCATTGTCACCTTTGTGAGCTGGCCAGCTCTAAAAACTGCGGCAACAATACAATATTATTGGTCAGAATTTTCCCATGGTAGTAACCTTGCCATTCCAGTTTCTTAAATAAACACCAAAAGGAAAATCTTCATGTCCTAATCAACCAAGGGCACAGGTTGGTGGAGGCTCCATTTTGTCATGTTCTGCCACGTATGTGACACAGGGAAAGGACATGAAAAATCACATGTAGTGCTTAAACTTTCTACAAAAAACTGACATGTTTCTTTTGTTACAAATATGGTCAAAGGAAGTCATGTTTCTACATTTAACTTCAATTTTCTAGGCAGCCAGGCATATTGTCTTTTCCTTCTCAGAACCAGTTGACAACTTAGTACCTAAGTCAAATGCTCTTCATTTGCTTCCCATCATATTTTTATCTTACTTAAAAAAAACTGTAAGAGTTAACCAACTTTTCTAAAATAAGAAAATGTTTAATGATAATGTTCTTTCTGATTCAAAATGGACAAAAGCTTTTCCAGTCCAATAGTAATATGAATCTAAATCTTTGTATGGTATGTTTCAGAACATAACCTACCCCCTTATTTACCTTAAGAATGACCGTTGTAGTCAACTCTGATCTCTTAATAATGGTAGATAAATAAAAAGGAATATTGAAAATATATGCTAAAGTATAGAGGAAAAGAATTTTTAAATGAGACAATATATTTTCTAACTAGAACAACTAAGCCATAACAACACAAATAAGCACAAAATAAAAATGAAATAAACAACAATTGCTTGTTCTCCACCAACTAGACAAAATCACAGATTTCAGAGCTGGATTGGTCTTTCCACAGTGTACAGCAGGCTTTCTTGAAAAGTGTGGCTAAAATGCAGATTCCTAGTTTCTACATTAGAACTACTGAGTTGTTCTCTAGGCTATGTTAGCAAACCCTCTGGGGCATAGAAGCTACTCAATAAGTAGCATTTATTTTATTATTGGAAGCTTAAACTTTTAAACAAATTACTTTTTTTTAACGAGAGGAATAAAAAAGAAATGCCACAGCAGAATTTTTCCCAGCTGTCAAAGGCAACATGAAGGCAAGCTGTAGCAGAAACTCAGTGGCAAAGGCTCAGATGAGGGTGCTGGCAGTGATAATGAAGAGCTAGGAAGGGTCTAGGTAATTTGAGTAAAGAAAGGGAATAGTCTTTTAAGAATAGAGTCAAATACAACTTCAACGTCTTAGTCTGACAAGCAGGACATGATTAAATTTTCAGAAAAATTGATACAGGGAACAAATATTTAATAAAGTCAAAATGTTAGTGAAACCATGTGGCTGACCCAGAGCATTTGGACCAAGCTTAAGAAAGGGACATATGGGAACAATGTGTCATAGAAAAAAAAATTGATGATAATTTGTGACAGACATAATATGGGAAGGATAGACAGAGAGGGCAGGCTGAACGTAACCTTGAGACTTCAAGGCAGAGTGACAAAGATGGATGGCATTAGTTGATTTTCAGGGGAAAAAAAAATAGCCAGACTTGGTGAAACTTTATTTTTCTAGTGGTGAAAACATTGTTTCAAATCCACTTCAAATTCTGGTGTCTCTGGCTTTTTCTGTTTTAAAGGGAGTTCACACTCTAGTTTATTATTCAAAGCCAGAGATTTGCTATTGTACACAGTTGGTTAATTGAAGTCAGGACACCCCAGCTAGTTCAATGTGCTTTTACATGTTCCGTGACACTTCCCTTTTATCCTCCTCTGCCTCTTTGACTTAATATCCACCTCCACTCCATGATTCACTTGGGTTTTGCAACAAATCCCTCCTGACAAGCCTGCAAATCCTCCCAGACTTAGCACAAAGTCATGGAGCTGAACTAACCTCCCCAATTCTTGTTCTGACTTTGGGGTTGTTCTTTCGGATGTGCAGGAAGAAGGCATCCTGATCAACAGGATTTAAATCAGAAAGAAAGATGCCAGGAAAGGTACCTGGCCCTGCCACAGGCCCCAGAGAGCTGCTCACATCCACGTGAATGACAACTGCAGGTCTCTGAGAATTCCTGGGGGAAGGTACACAGCAGAAAGCTCACAGCTTGATCTGCAGATGTCAATTTGAGCAGGCAGCCTGGTATGTGTTTTGATTCGAGGACTCAGCGAATTGGATCAGAAAGTCAGAAATGGGTAGATGAATATAGAACACAAAACATCTCCTGTTTGTAATAAATAATTACCTATCTTTTGAGATGCCATTTTTTTAAAATAAGTGAAATGTGACTGAAGTCAAAAGTTTGAAATTTGCAAAAGTTTCCCTGTACTGTCATGCAGACATTACTGTTTGGAGAAATAGTCTTAAGGATGGAAGGGGTCTGTATCCATTTTATTGTGACTTTGATTGTTTTCTTGAGGAAACCGCTATGGAAATACAAACCTAACCTCTAGACAGGATTTAGGGTCGTGTCAAGCAGCCAGATGTATACTCAAGGAAAAAAGGGGACTGACAGCTGGAGCATTGTGCTTCAGAAATTGCCAGCAGCGTTAATGAGGAGGTCAAGCCATGCACCTGCTGCACAGAGGCAGCTTCCTCCCATCAGGTGCGCTGCCCACAAGGACTACAGGAATGTCTTTGATAAAATTCAAAGAGCCTAAGAATTAGAATAATAAAAAAGAAGCACCAGTTCAAAAATGAGCCTAAGACCCACTGTGGGATCTTATTAAAGAAGCACACTGTAAGCCCCTGAGAATTTTATTTAGCTGATTTGAGATAGTCCTGGCAATGTGCATTTTCAATAAGATCCTAGGTGATTCTGGAAGAGAGAGCTCTAAGAAGTACCCTTCCAGAAACACTGAATTAGAACAAGATGTAGACAAGATGTAGAGGAAGGGGAAGAAACCAACTTACTCCCTTCCTCCCACAGGTACTTACCAAGCACCTGTGATGTGCCAAGCACTTTGCTACATAAAAGGGAGACCATGGGGCATTCATTTCCTATGACTGATATAACAAATTACCAAAGTCATGGCTTAAAACAAAAACAAAAAAAATTATTCTCTCACAGTTCAGGAAACCAGAAATCCAAAATCAAGGTGCCAGCAGGGCTGGCTTTTTCTGGGGGCTCCAAGGTAGGAACTATTTCATGCTTCTCTTGGATTCTGGTGGTTGCTAGAGATCCTTGGGGTTCACTGGCTTGTTCATGAATGATGAATTGCTCCAGTCTCTGTGCCTTTTCTATTTCTTTGCCTAATTTCTTTCTTTCTTTCTTTCTTTCTTTCTTTCTTTCTTTCTTTCTTTCTTTCTTTCTTTCTTTGCGGGGGTGCTGGAGATTGAACCTAGGGTTTCTCACATGCTAGGTGCATGCTCTACCATTGAGCTACACCCTAATTTTTTCTGTTTTCAAAAGACACCGTAATTAGGTTTAAGACTCACTTTCATCCTGTATGATCTCATCCCAAATTCTTACACCTTATGTACAACTGCAAAGACCTTATGTCCAATAAAGATCACATTCTGAGGTTCTTGGTGGAACTGGAGTTTTTAGAGAAGAAATTATTTCACCATTACAAATAATGATCAAAAATAGTGCTGTTTCTTGGGCTGGGGTTGTGGCTCAGCAGTAGAGTACTCACCTAGTACATACAAGGCCCTGTGTTCAATCCTCATTGTGTCCAACTACAACTAAAAAACGAATATTTTTTTTTAAATAATGTTGTTTCTGCCCTCACAGAGCTTACAGTCCAATTGAGGAAGTATATTAATCAAGTAAACAGATAATTCTGAAAGCGTAACTAAGAAATTGCTACAAAGCAGAGGTAGACAATACTAGGAGAACAGCCTTGTGTAATCCACAACCCAGAGCTATTATATTTGCTGTTCCTGCTCATGTTTCAAAATATTATTTTACTTACTAAGAATGCCAAATATTGAAAAGTAAATAGTATGATCACCTGCCTTTGGGACTAAAAATTTATTTGGGGATCATAGGATAACCTCATCTTAATAAAATATAAAATAACAACATATATTAGCCAATGAAGCACCAAGCTATGTGGTCATATAAATGCAATAGTTGTTCAAAGAAGAACCATGTACTGCAAGATTGGTAGTTTTTATTTGTGCAGAAGGAAGAAGATTCTGGTAGAGGTAAGTATTTTCCTATCTCCCTAATGTGATTCATCACCACTCATGGTTGCCAAGAGTCACTAAGACACAACAAATCCAGCAGGCCATAGAGGGGTGGGTGCTGATGCATTAATTTTCAGAGCCTGCGTGGCGGCTTTTATTGAGACCAAGTTTTCAGCTTTCTAGGGTAGTCATTTCCGTGCCTGCAGCTCTGCTCCTCTTACAGATATTCGACACCAGACAATTAGGGGGCTTAGATATTTGTTCAATTCAAGACTAACCCTCCTTGGACTGTGAGTAGGACTAATATAATGCCTCATGCTTAATAATAAATGCTTGCTGAATTGCTTAAATAAAACAATTCTACTTAAGCAAAACCTCTCTCAGCAATAAAAATAAGAAAGGGCTTGACTTTGGAAAACAGGAAAAAATCCTGTATCCAGTATTCATGTCATTTTTTTGAAGTGCATTCATATCTGCCATATTTTATCTGCTGATTTAAATTCCCAGGTCATCTATTGAGGGTTTATATGTCCCAGATCCTTTGTTGATGTTTTAAATCCAATATCCTGTAATTACCCTACAAAGGGTCTTATAACCCCATTTTACAGAGATATCATTCTGGGATTCTAAGACAAATCCTTAGCCTCCCTCCCCCAATTCAGTGCTAAGATCTAGGCATCTGAATCTGGGGAGAGGAGAAAATGTTGTAATATTTCTTGGCAGTAACTGGGTACAACTGGGGCATGGTAGTTGTGCCCAAAGGCATCTAATAAACCTATCCTCTATTTAAACTCCACTATGAAAACCCTATTGTTTCCTCTTCCTTCCTTCTTTCCTCTAACTAGACAGATTCCTTTCATGCTTCGTAACTTTGACTCGTGGTCTACTTTCCCTTCCCTTTAGGACTGTCTTCTAGGATTTTCAACTACACATTTACCTCATTTAGAAGCCTCTTTCAGCCTATGTTTGTCAGTCCTGGGATAACCCTGGCTCAATCCTCTTCTGATCTTCAAGTGGGAATTTGCAATCCCCAGGGGCCCAGATGCCTTGGTGATGAATAGTAGGCAATTCTGAATGCAGAGTACTGGGAACCTGTAAGCAATTGTTTCCTAAGGAGATTTAGGGGCACAAGAGCAGACCACATATGTTGAGAGCACTAAATAACCCAAAGGCAACAAAAGTCCCATTTTGATGGCTGCTTTGAGAAATAACAGCCTTGGTTACCCATGAATTGCTTTTCAGTGAACCAGACTGACCAACGTTTTGCCTGAATATCCCACTGTAAGCCCGCCTATTGAGACTTTTAACAGAGAAATCTGCCTCTGAAACTAAACTGACAATTTCTTTCCTGGGAAGTTTAATGTAGCCCTTTACTGTTATGCTAATGCAGCCTCAGTTAATACTGAGGGGACTTTGTCCAATGCTAAGACGTGTGGGAGCTGCATTCCATAAACCAATTAATAATATTTGCTGGAGTGGAGAAACCATCAATCTATTTGGCAACTAACCAACCTTAGGCACATCATGGACTAAGGAAAGATGAATAGTGGGAGGGAGCGGCTGACTTCTGGAGGAAAAAAAATACAGCGTTTGAGCCTCAGCAGTTACCCACCAATCATGTAAGGAAATTAACTCTTCTTCAAGAAAATTATATGGTCAGCATGCCTCCTTAACTATCCAAGAGGAAGGGAACCCAACAGGGTGGTTCTAGAATTCTATTTTCTTGGGCAACAGGAATATCCCATTATGGAGGATGGATGCAAGGCCATTTTCAGACTTCATAGTTCCTGCACTCTATCACATCAAACGTTTAAATGTACCCACATTCTCATTAAATACTTTTTGGATAGACATTTTATAAAATAAATTCACTGATAATTTTGCTCTTAAAAATATGTGGTTATAGGTCACACACTTAAATTTATCATTGATTGCAATTTTTCCAAAATCATACATTCTCTGTGAAATTTGTAAATTGTTTTTAACCATAGCAAAGTATAATAAGGAGCGAAGTTGACGTAATGTTTCATTTTGTAGACATGTAAATAAACATCTAAAGATTTTTGTTTTGCAATTTTCATTTGTGTTTGGAGCCACCTTTTTAAAATTTGATCATTTTAATATGACCTTGAGAAGAACTGAGCCCCATTCGTGATGTCTATTGATGTAGTAGATAGAATAGCCATGGGTGTGTGTTCCGATTTCTCTTAGCCTGATGACTCAGACCATTATGATTTTCTACTAAATGGTCTTGCTCCGATTTAATATTTTCCAAACAAACTTCTGATTGTAACCTCACCATGCTACATAAATAAGATGTGCTGAGCAACCAAATCCAGTATTGCATATAATAAATATGTGCGCATATAAATAATCACTACCTACTGTATTAAATGGTAACTATATGTCAGGTAAACCACATTTTAAGCACTTTATTTCTGTCTGTCTCTGTCTCTGTTTCTTTTTGCCTTTGTGTGTGTATGTTTGTGTGTATGTGTGCGCACGTGCATGCATGATGTATGAAATAAAGGATGGGAAAAGAGAAGAAAGGGCAGAAGAAATATAGATTAGAGAAATAGAAAAATAAGAGGTGTTTTTATTAAAGTTCTAGGCAATGGCCTGATTCTGGGAATTCAACAAACCAGGTCTGGCCATTCGTCCCAAAAACCAAACAGCAAAGGTAATGGTAAAAAAGATGAAAGGAATTTTGATTAATGTAGCTACACCAGAAGACCAGGGATCCATGTCCTCAGTCTTATCTCTGAGGGCCAGACATTGATTTCAAGCTTTTACTCAAAGGGGATGAAGCCCAGGATTGAAGGGTTTGCACAGCTGCCAAAGTGGGTGGTCTTGGTCAGGTTTGGTCAGTCTGTCATTATCTCAGGATTGATTAAGCAGCGGCAGCCTTATCCCTAATAAGAAAGTTGCTGTTGCCTGGAGGTATCTTCCACTCCTCACAAGATGTTTATCCATCAATCTGGAATCCAAGTTGACTCAGAGCAAAGGAGACAGATGCAAAAAGGAAGCAGAGATGTCAAGTCTTTACACCTGCTGTTAACCATTCATTGGACATTGCAGGCAAAGTGACAAGTCTAAGCCCCTGTTACAGTGCCAGAGTATAAAAGTGCTCAGCACTGGGATTCTAGAGGAAGAGATTCTGGGGTTCTAGTGTCAGAGTCTCCTCTACTTAATTGTGCTACAACCTTGGGCAACTTAATTAACATCTCTGAACTTTGGCTTCATCATCCACAAAACAGAACTAAAAATAGCACTTATTTCATATAATTTTTGTAAAAATTAAGAGATCTAATATACTAAGAACAGAACCTGACAAACAATGAATACTCAATAAGTACTAATTATTATAATGAAATCTGCTTGAAAAATTAACCTGAATTTGGATCTCCCTTGAGACTTAGTACTGAGCAAAATTCCTGGGGCCAGTAGAGGTTCAGAATAAATCAGAAAGTTTGCTTAAAAAATGATGCAATGCAATCTTTGCAGAGGAAAATTTTGACAAGTAGAGGACTTGGGCAGAGGCTTTTTGAATTTCCCATTACTCCAATGCTTCATTTTGTTTCTGTTGCTTTGAAGTGAAAACATTTTAAGTCATTTTTTTCCTGACTCCTTTGAAAATACAAAACATTAAACAAAGGAGGGAAAACATACTCCATGCCTTAGACATTCTAGAGGTCAGAGAATCTTCAAAGTTTCTAAATTGTGGGCCAGCTGCTCTTCCATCTCCCAATACTGAACAGATTTTCAATCCAGAATTACCACATTCCTTTCATGTCCTTCATTAAAGGATTTTTGCATGATAGCAACTCCAGCTTCATTTCTCTTCTTTCTCTTTTGGCCAGTATCTTATCTGGCAGCTTTATCAGTTAAATATTCATTGGTCAAATTAGAATTCAGCCAAATGCCTTCCTATTTAAAATGGCTGGGTGAATATAGCGATCATTTGTCAATGTCCTCTTCTGAATTGTTAGTGAGATAGACCTGCACACATTATTTGAGACAGAAAATGAATGGTTTCAGTTGCTATAGTTACAGCTGGGGTAGAGGGTAGTTGTTTACAAGTTATCTTTGTTTTCAGGCTCTACGCATGTGCCCATAGTGTACATCCACATGTGAATGCATACACAGGCCTGTGCATGGAAGTCCTAGATATTCTAGCAGAGTACCCATGTCCAGTATCTATCCCAATGTCACCATTAAATCCCCTATCTTTAAATTATTTGTCATGATTTTCTCTTCAGCAGCTGTTATTTTATATATATTACAAGAGGGATATTGAAGATACATCATGACTAGTATCCTCAACATCAGGTTTCATCATTTACAGATTTTTGCCTATATTGAAAATCTGTTTCTCAATATCCCAGTTTATGTAGCTATTCTTAAAGAACATCTGTTTAAACAACAAAATAACCCCACAAGAAAAAGCAACCTTATAAGACTAGTTTAGATAATAATTTTGCTAGATTCCTTCAACATTGTATTAGGCAGAGTCTTTTATAATAAGCCACAAAAGCTGAGTCTGGCAGATTAAGAGGAAAAAACTCATGTTGAAATATGAGTAGCTCCCTCAACTCATTGGAAGGGCTAAAAAATTAACTTTACTCCATATTTCCAGGAATCACACGGTAAATCACTCCACAGAATTGGTCTGATAGAATCTGCCTCCATCAAGTTCTAGCAGCTATCACATAAATCTGAGCATCGGGAACTCAACTTTACTCTGACCATCACTGTCTGCCACTCCAGTGTCAAAATTCTGCACAGATTTCACTCCTTCTAGTCCAGACAGTCGGAGGTGACACCAATTTTGCCAGGAAATGGATTCTACCCACTCTGTTGATCACTTCCAATTTTAAGTCTCATGTGGGTATGTGACTGGTTAAGGGATTTGGGTCTCATTGCACCTTAAGTGGGAAAGGAGGCTGAGAAACAAGCTGTCTGGCTTTTACCTGGAGAAGGAAGGACTTCTCAAGAAATTATAGCACTTGCAACCTAGGTGTCCTTCAACAGATTAATGAATAAAGAAAATGTGGTATATATATTCAATAGACTATTACTCAACTTTAAGGAGGAATGAAATTATGGCATTTGCCATTAAATGGATGGAGTTGGAGGATATCATGCTAAGTGAAATAAGCCAATCCCAAAAAACCAAAGGTCAAATGTTTTCTCTAATATGCGGATGCTAATTCACAATAATGGGCGCGAGGCACTAGAGAAGAATAGAGTTACCTTAGATTAGATAGAGGGAAGTGAAGGGAGGGAAGGGAATGGGATGTGGGAATGGAGAGGATAGAATGAAACAGACATTATGACTTTATGTATATATGTGAATGCATGACCAATGTGATTCTACAACATGTACACTCAGAAAAATGAGAATTATATCCCATCTATGTATGATATATCAAAGTGCATAAATGCATTCTACTGCCATGTGTAACTAATTAAAACAAATTTTAAAAATTTTAAAGAAGTATAGTGCTTCAAAAAATGCAAGAAAACAATAAGTGACCACTATAGATGCAATCTGATGTCTATATAATGGTCTTTTGGTTAACCAAATGAGTTTAATTAACCAGTTAATTTATTAAAACAAGGAAGAAACTCTCTGTGCTGCTCTGTAAGGCCAACTCTTCTCCTTGCCTACTATATCCATCTTCTTTTAAGTTCTCATAGCCTTGCTCTAAAAGCACATCAGAAATACTAATCTTGATTATATTCAACAGCATACAAACATGCAGTTATTTTTTCTCATCTTAAAAACAGTCAAATACTTTTTCATCTTGCCTTCACTTCTCCTTCTGGGTACTATCCCCCAGCTACTTTCCCCCTCTGATACCATTTGCAGCAAACACCCAGAGAGAGTTATCCACATTGCCTGTTCCACTTATCTCTTTTGTTCTCTTTAACTCACTCCAATACTGCTTTGGCCTCCACCACTCTATGAAAATTGCTTTTGCAGAATTCATGAATAACTTCCCATTGCTAATCCAACTGATGGTCAATTCCCAGTCCTCATTATGCCTGAGCTACTAGAAGCATTCAACAGACCAATCCATTCTCCTTGAACAACACATTAATTTGGTTTCCAGGTCATGAACTCCTCTGGGTTCCTAGGACTTCTTTGCCCACACCTGAGGGATATGTGTACGTAAAAGAAATCTGCACACTGAAGATTTCAAATTTATTTCTCCAGAATGTTCTCTCTGCTGATTTATTTTAGAAGTCTAATATGTATTTAAATGTGTATAACCAAAAGAGCATTATTGATTCCTATCTTCTATACTCCTTCTTTCTACTTGTTAAAACATTCATCCAACTTCTCATTCAACTCCACTCAACTTCAAACACAAAGCATTCAATTTCAAACACTTTAAAGTCATTCTTGCCTCCCCTATTTCTTCACACCCATTTTGAACCCATTAGCAATGCTTGTTGATTATACCACCAATAGATATCCGGAATGAACGTTTTCTTATCAGCTCCATTGCCACCACAAAGGCCAAAGCACCATTTCTGTTCATATGGATGAGAGTGATAACCTCTTATCTTTCTGCCCCTCATCCTTTTATCCCTGTGATCTCTTTTCCACACAGCAGAGTGATCTTTTGAAAATATAATGACTCTATCACTAGTCAAAATCCTCATCACATTAGAATAGTCAATAAAGTCCTTATCCTCCAGGCAAAGTCCTTGATGATGTGACATTTGGCAGTCTTAAGCATCACCTCCTAACACTTGTTCTCTCACGCTTTCCTAGAGTCACTTCTCCTTAAAGGTAAAGGAGAAAAAATTCCACATAAAAATAAACAATGATTAAAATGGAATGGGGAAAGTCTAAAAGGAAGGGTGAGAATCAAGGTGGAGGGAATCACAGAAATGATAATGATCAAAAGTTGACATGTGAACTGTCCTTTCAGCATTGGTACACTGTTCAAAAGCAGAGATGAGGAAATGGAGACTATAGTTGGAGGTGTCTTACCAACGTGAAGAGCGCCTACTCTGTCCTAAAGTCTGGGGAGTATAAACTAATGAGTACAGAGAGGCTGCGCACAGCTGTGATGTATGTTCTTTAGATCTGGAACCCTGGGTCTCCTTAATGTAGCTAAACTGTTGTTGGTAACAGGAAGGAAATGAAAGTCACAGGGTAACCTAGAGTAATGCATAACTATTTTTTCTCCTTTTTTCTTTAACCTCTCCTCTCCCCCACATCAGACTAGTACTCAATGCATCTAATCAATTCTTAAATGGTTATACTAAAGAATGCTCAATGTAGGCATGGAGCTACCAATTATTTTAGAATTATTATAAAATATGTCTTCTTTCCATATTCTTCACTGTCTTACTTACTCAGGGCACGAGGCTACATACAGAAATACTGATGCAGAGGAAGGAGTTTATCTGGTCTCCCAGCACTGCTTTGCCTCTGCAATCACTGTTTACCAATACAACCTTCCCACTCTCTTTAGAGCTTGAATTACCTCTCAGTCCCCTTACTGAGTCATCACTGCAAGTGTTTCCTTCATGGGGATCTATGAAAATATCCAGTCCCAAAGTATATTTTGGCAAAGAGAATATTGGAAACAAATGAAATAAATTACTTAGATTTTGATTGTTGGATATCAATTATAAAATCAGGAGTTAGAGACTATGTCATACCCTAAACACAGACACACACACACACACATACACAGAGAGAGAGAGAGAGAGAAGAGAGAGAAGGAGACAGAGATACTGACCCTGGTGTGCTTTGGTGTGTTTTCCAAAATTTCAGAATTATATCCTGCTTTTAATGGATTGGTAGGTTTTTGCCTTCCTATTATAAAAATGAAAAAAAAAATCCTAAATAAAAGTTAAGAAAACATTGTAAAACACAACACATACAGAAGAAAGAAATAATCTTTCCTTTTAACTCAGTGCTTACTTGGTTCAGGCACTAATCTGAACATTTTATATGTGCAAGTCTATTATCTCTTAACAGCACCAATTATAAGTGATGCTACAACTATGATTCGCCACCAAGTAATCCAACTGTAGAGTGGCTGACAAAAGTAGTGTGAGCATGGATGCCAGTGGAAGAAATGTGATCTGGTGCCTTTCTAGCCCCATGTCAGGTCCGCACCAGGTAAAGTCAGGGAGAGAGACCAGAGGGCAGCCTGGAGCCCACTGTGAGCAGCACAGCCCAGCCTGTGTACAGGGTAGTAAGACAGAGAAACTGGTAGAAGAGCTGGGGAGAAGTGTGAGAAGTCCTGCTCTCCAGATCAAGGGGAGTGAGAAAAGAAAGACTCACCCAAACCAGTTCCATCCATCCCCTGACTTCTTCTATAGCATCCTGGGTGAGGAGGGCTGGTAGGCTGTGAGCAGAACACATAGTACTTCACTTTTTATGGATCTCAAAGAAGATCTAATAAGAAAAAAAATACCTCCTATATTATTTAAGGGAAAAAAATTCCTTACCAGTGATGATGCTCACCAAATAAATTCTTTCAAGTTCTTTCAGAGTTTCATATTCTCTTTTCCAATGGGAGAGGGGCTGAGATGGAAACAGTTATCAGTTTACTTCATCCTTATAAATGCCTCTTATCTAGAGCTCCATAAAGAGCAGACTCCATTGTGGATTTGCCTGATTGGGAAACACCAAACTGATGTAATGGACTATTCAACTCTCCTGGATTTCAGAGAAGCTTTTAAATGCAAAAATATAGCAAATAAAGAAAAATATCATCTGAAGTTATATCAGCAGGTATTTTTCTTAAATGATAGGAGTAGAATTAGACAGATGTCCCTTTAAATTAGAATTCTGGTTCTCGCTCCCCCTTGCCATCTCTGTTATAGGTTTATAACTTTATTTATTTCTGGGCTAGGAAATTGTAACAAATATCAGATGGGAGAGAAGCACCTTTTTCCATGGTGCCCATAGTGGAAAATAACAATAGCTGTGCTCTTTGTCCTGAGTGGAAACCTCTTGATAAATGTCAATGAAGTGATCTTTTCCTTCCCTGGGAGGAGGTGATATTGTGAACCTGCCACTGTGATCATTAATACTTAACAAGACCTTCTTTTCCTTTATCAAGGTCAGCCCTGGGGACCATTCACAAGGCTTTGTAATAGAGAATGAAATTAACCTTTTGTAGAGATGTTCACAGGTCTGTTTGAGAATTCATTATGCAAGGACTGGTTAGAGAAGGGGTCTCTGGAATCTCTTTGGCAAACAAAGTGGCTTAATTCAATATTTGAGGTGTTAACATATTTTTCCACAGTTGTAGTTTATTGAACCTGCCCCTCCCCTATGACAGCTGAACAGAAACACCAGAGGGCCTACAAACCAGTCCATACTGACTCAGTTTATAAGTCAAGTTTGGGGTACAATTTAGGTAAAGCTCTGGGTTCCATGGGGAATGCAGAGATGAACAAAGCCCTTCTTCTCCCACCACAGCCTTAATGAGAAATACCAAAGTCATGAATGAATTGTCCCTTATCAGACACTAAAATGTACAGACGATACATTCCCATGGAAACATCCAATAATTTGAGAAGAAGTAGAAACCTTTCTCAGACTCTTTGTAGACTTGAAGAGGCTTAAATCCTATCATCGCTATGGCAAGTGAATTCCTTTTCTGATTAGCTAATTCAGCCATGACTCTAGTCCTGGAGAAAAAAGAATGGAGGAAATAAAAAGAGTAGATATCTAATATCTATCGTGCAAAGAAATCTCTTGGAGATATCACATTGGATAAACCCTGTAGCCCAATGAGTTACGCATTGCCATCTTCATCTTAAAACCGAAAGAACTGAGAGGGTTCAGGGAAGTTAAATGGCTTGTTAAAGCTCATACCTTAAGCAGCAGAGAGGTTAAGAGTCAGAGATATACACAGTCCTGTATTTCCACTGTTCCTCACTTGATATTCAACAGAACCTAAGGAGGAATGAAGAGGAAAGTCAAAGATGTTTAACTGAATGGATGCTTATATTTCTTTAGAAAAGAGGGATTCACAAGTTCTGATAGGGCTAGAAATTTGGCTTGGTGTTCTTAGAAATTATTCCTACTTACACAAAGAAAATATAAAATCTCTTACTAGGCTTTTTGCTTTTAAAAGAAACATATACCTTTGCTTATGATATATATCATACATGATGTTATAGATATATTACAATGATATGCATAAAATGAGAGTGTTAGAACTTCTCTCATTTAAAAAAAAATTTAATCAAAATAATGCATGTGCCTGGTTTAAATGTCAAGTAAAGCTACAAGTCCTATAACAAAAAATAGCAGCCCCTGTCCCAAACTCCAGAGGAACCACTTCTACTCTTCTTAGTTTTCCTGCTCTCACTTTCACATTACTATGCAGCATTGGTTTATTGTTCTGGTTTTGATTTTTTTAAATTTAAAAACATTATCTATTGAGTACGATGTGAATAAAGGTTTAGGTTTCTAACACTCACTCCCCCGCCCCCTCCCACATATACACACTTCTACTACCCCTGAAATCAAATGTTAATTTATATAAGAAATATTATTTGGGATGTACTATCTAGGCATAATAAGACCAGGTCCTTGCCTTTCGAGGAGTTTATGTTTTCATGAGAAAGATAAAAACAAACATAGATACACACTATCAAGTAGAGGACAGCAATAGGATTTAAGAAGAAGGGTAAGGGGACAGAATGGCAGATAAGAAGTCATGATTTAGGTAAGAAGTTTTGTTTAAATCAAAGTTCAGTGTTTATGTTATTTTGATAGTAGATCTATTTTACATTGAGTCGTATGTACTATGGTTGCAGTTTGTTTCTTGTAAAATCTCTGCTTTCCCAGGAATTAAACATTGCTTTGACCAGAGAGTTGGTAGGGCACAGGTTTGTTTCTCCTTCTATCACTAAATCATCTGCAGTGTCCTGCCAGGATGCCAAATGCTTCTCACGATGGCTTAATAAGATAACAACCCACCGGATCCACATCAGGCTCCTCACCCACCTCCTCCTGCTTGCTCCAGGGCTATCATTTGAGGGCTCTCCTTCACCATCATCTGAAGAAATCCTTTCATCCATCCCCCTTTTCCTTAGCATAGAGACTCTTAGATGGGACACATCTCTTCCAGCAGTTTCCTAGGAAAAGGTCCATGGGTGAGTTTTTTAGAAATATTTTGCTTAAGAACATTTTTATTCTACCCTCACATTGAGAATTAATTTGTGTGGGTGGAGTGTCTTAAATTGAAAAAAAATATTCTCCTTGAGAATTTGAAGACATTGCTCTGTTATCTTGCAGCTTCCAATGTTGCGCTTGAGAAGTCAAATGCCATTTTGAATTTTTTATCTTTTCCTTGCAAACTGTTATTTTTTTTCCTTCACTCAGACTTTTAAGATGGGCTCTTTATCGCCTGTTCTGCAGAGTTGGAACAGGGTGCCTTGGTGTAGTTACGTCACCACCAGGTGCAAGGTACTCAAAATCTGAAGTTTGTGATTTGGGTTCTGAAGCATTTCCTTCAGATCATTTTATGATCATTTCTCCCCACACTTTCCCCTGCCTCTCTTTCTAGAATATCTGTCAGTCAGTCATAAGACCTCCTGAGTTAATTCTTTAGATTCCTACATGTTTCTCTCATTTTTTTTTCCTTCTTGTTTGTTTTTCTTTGGGGAAATTTCCTCAACCTTATATGTCAGCTCTTATATTGACTTTTTCCCATCTTTTTAAATAGGAATTTTCAATTTTGCAGCAGAGTTGAAAGATCTTTGCACTAAATACTCACTTGTATTTGAATTTTAAAATTTCCACTATTAATTTTTAATTTTCAATATCTTTTTATAGTTCTCTGGTTATTTCTACAGCTAGTATCCTGGTATTATTCATGGATATGACATTTTCTCTTATTTCTCCAAGGAATTTGTTTTTTAAATTTCTTCTCCTCTGTCTGCCTCTATTTCCTCAAGGCTTCTTATCTTTTTCTCCTCGTTTTTATCTTTCTCTTTCGTGTTAGACACCTTCTTCAAGTGCCTGGTGATCTTTGGCTGTTCCTCCAGATTAACAGTAAGAAGGGCAGCACAGATTTGGCATTTTCCCTTTCTTCTGGGAACAATCTGAAAACAATAAATATAATGCAAAATATTGAAAACTTCATTTTTAGTGAAATTAAGAGTTAGAAACCAAAATATTTTCCAAAAGCAGTCAAAATACTTAAATTTGCATGGACACCCCCTAAAAAATAAGTAGAAAGGAACTGAGGAGAAGCCTCAGTAGAAAGAGAACCCTACAGAATAGTTCCCAGAAACTGGCCATAAAAATTATTATTTCCTGATGGTCACCAGAACATGACAAGGAACAAAATTATATTTCCTGGGGATGTGGAAGTTGAGATGAACTTCCTTCCTGAACCTTAAAGAAAAAAAATCGGGGGGGGGACAGAGGAAATCCCATTACCTAAAGTCACAGAAGCACCATTTTTCTAGGGAATCCCTGGTCTTTATACTAGGAGGTAGAGAGCCTTTGCTACACACATTTATTAGCCTGGAGACCCCCTTGATTCTTCCACACTCCTGCAAGTGACTGCTGTGAGAAAGCCAATACGTTCAAAGGCAAATACAACATACACATCCCCATCTACCTACCTGAATGCACACAAAGATATCCCCAAATACAGAAAAATGTGGAAAAGAGCTTCCGAATTTATCAATGGATAACGAACATTCCCAAAACGTGTTGCCATGGAGAAGCTGAGAAAACCAAACATCCTGAACTAGTGGCACAGCAATCCTGGCAACATAGGTTTGTAACCTGTCCTTGTGACTTGACTAGGAGCCACAGAATGGAGCTCTTTAGGTCTCAGTTGTGAAGTCATGACCTCTGACCCTCTTAGCATTACTGAAAACTGACATTTTGCTCTTAATCTCTCACTTTCTTATATCTTATTTCTCAATTAATTTGGACTCGGGTGGAGAAGAAAGGGAGTTATTTATTGTAAGTAAAGAAGAAATAACACATAGTGTATTGTGTAATAATACTGGCAGGATACCCCAATGAGGAGGAGTCTTGCTCCGCATGTGAGTGGGACTGAGCCCTGGTTAAGTGATGCTCCTGCTCTGGTTTGCATCTGTGCCACAGCATGAGATTCCTAGATCTCTTTCCATCTTCTATCTCCCCTTGGAGAAGCAATTTAAGTGGAAGTAGAGCAGAATTCTGGTAAGATCAGCCTCTTTGACCCCTAGAACATCTGTTATGAGACAAAGACTTGGGCAGTGTGTACTATTGACCCTTCTTTGTTATATATAGATATATGTTAAGTAAGATATATATATATATATATATATATATATATATATATATATATACCTTACATTTTTAAAAGTCTGGCGCTACTACTGGCCAATTTCTTTGGCTCCTGTGTATGGGTTTAGGAGGACTGGAATGAAAAGCATTTACTACTTTATTCTCTACTCACTAATATTGTAGGAACAATAAGAAGACTTTTAGAAAGAACTTGGTATTTAATAAAGTATCAACATCATTTTGTGAGAAATGTAAGACATTTGTTTAATTTTGAATGACTTATAATTAGATGCTCATAATTTTTAGTGAATGCAGCCTAGAAACATCTTAATTCATCTAGGCTATATTGTCCCCTATCCTTAATTCCTCTAGCTAAATCAGGGAGACAATTTTAATAGGTTGGTAGTTCTGTCTCTTATAATAAAGGAAAATAAATGGCACTATGATCTAGACATTCTAGACCCATATAAGGGATTTCCTGTGAGTTAGCATTTCCAAGTCAAGAATCAGTTTCTGAATGACATACAGAGAACCTCGGCTGATGGAGATACCATCAAAGAAAGTAAAAGTCCCTGCAGATTTTCTCACCTTAATGCATATTTTCCATTCAAACAGGGGGATCTGGAAACTAACCTTATACCTTGTGGTCTCTGAATTTATCAGGAGGGGAAGTTGACAGTTGCACTCTGGTCTTGGGCAGGTGAAGCAATATTTAAGGTGCCGAAATATTTTTATTTTAGCTGAAAAAAATACCAAAATGGGAAACAGAAGCACAATTTTTGTTTGTTTGTTTGTTTGTTTCAACAAGCTATGCAACTCTGATTAAACAACTTCTCTGGGCTCCAGTGATGTCTTCCGTAGAACGAGGGAACGAGGAGTGTAGATGGTGATAGTCTTGAGGGTTCAGCCCTAAGCTTCGTATTCCTCATGACACATCTTACAAATCATTGCTCATGATCCCACTGTCATCCTATTAATTCATCATCATGTCAAAAACAGGAAAGCCACTTCTGGGTTCCTGAACAGAAGCTTCTACTCTGCTTCCCTTTACAACTTCCACCACCCATGTGGGCTTAGGGCAAAGAACAGGACCACAGGTGGTCCTGAGGTTAAGACAGGGTGGGGCAGGGAGGTGCTGGGAGTATTAGTCCAAGAGGACTAATATCAAGCACTTCATGGGGAAAGCCAGTGCTTTCCTAGAAAGATCTTAATTCATCTAGGCTATATTGTCCCCTATCCTCAGTTCCTCTAGCTAAATCAGTAATCACCCAACAGGAAGCATGAGAGAGGGTTGCTGAAGATGAGTGAGCAGTGGAAACTAGAAAATGGACCTAAATTTGGAGAGGAAGGGGAACTAGGAGCAAATAGAGAAAGAAGCAAGATAATTCTGGGTCCTACTGGAGATATTTTGCAGGGCCTGACATAGGCATTAAGATTTCCCAGCATGCATTGTATTAATAGCTTAAAGATGCCAATCGCAGAGTGGCTGCATTGCATGGCTTTGTTTCCTTCGAATGGCTTTATCATCTCTAAAGAAAAGGGAGACAGTCAAATACCTCATCTCTGAATGCCCCCTCTCTGTTCCCAAAAACCTAGCCAAGTTAAGGGAACAATGAGAACAAATCTGGGCTGGAAAGTGCAGATGCATATTATCTTGAAGGACACCAACTTTGTCTCTGTGGAAGGCTACTTTCTTGAACGTACACAAAGAACAACTGTCCTGGCGGAAAGGACCTGTGTGGAAAAGATACGTTTCACTCTCCCAGCTGGCTGCCACTGGACAAAATGCCATGAGGGAAAGGAGCCACTGCTTCTTGAAACACTGATGAGGGACAGAGGTGCTGTGTTCAGCCTGTCGCCACAGATCTCTTCTTGGAGCAGCCACTGATCTGTTGTAGCCTTCCCAATAAATCATGTATCTCTCATGCTATTTCCAGGCACTTTCTTTGGCCTTTATGAAATGTACCCCACTGCCCTGGCACAACTAGATGAGAACAAGGCAAGCCACAAACAAATGGGATTAGAGAGAAACCATTCCAGCAACTGGGAGCAGAGAGATCACCCAGAGAAGCCAGCCTCAGGGGCAGCCCAGTTCCTCACATTGTGTCTGGGTCTCTGCCTTTTCTCTGCCCCCTTGATCAGGGCCAGGAGTGCTGACTGTCCTGTAATAGTGTGTACCTCCATTGGTCCTCCCTGAAACAGGTCTTTGAAACAGGGTCTTGCAGAATTCACACCTTCTTCATCTTTCTTGTCCTCTATGCTTTAGTTGAGGGGCCCCAAACTGGGATTCTGCCTCGTGCTCAGCTTTCTTCGATCATGCATCAGTGAAATGGGTCACCTTATTCATAGGAGTAATCCCTCAGATCAGGTAAGGTAGATATATTTATTTTTATATCTGCCTTCTCTCTTTTATCCAGGGAGCATTTGTCTTATGTACCACAGTATCTCTGAGGCACAGCACAATGACTAGCACATAGGAGGCAGACAAGTGCTACTCGCACGTTAGGAATGCATCAGGACTTCATGTTTGCAGTTCTTCCCTTCCCTCTTGCTTACCCCAGAACCTGAGAATCCTGGTATTACTTGAGCATCCAAGATCCCTTTTCCCTGGGAAGTGAAATAACCAGAATTTTTCCCATTCTCTTTTCTAGAAGAAATCTAGTTAGATGAAATTATTCTAGTATTCTAAGGAACTTTCACATCAGAAGGGCATTCCATCAATTACACGGTTAACCTTTCACAGGTAAATGTACAGGTTTTCTCAGACTACAGAGTGCAGGTGACACATCTTCTTAAAAGAATCTCAAAGGATTAGTTAGAGAGTTTAAAAATAAATACATAGATGTCTGAGCTCGACTTCCAGAGATCCTGAATTAATTGGTTTGAGGAAGGGCCTTAGTGTTCGTGTTAGCTCCCCGGGCTAGAATAACACAGGTACAGCCCTGACAAAGCACTGACTCCTTCTGAGGTCCAAAATCTATAACTTGAGGTAAGTGACAACCTTTGGTTAAAACATGTTCTTGTCCAACAACTTCTATAACCTTACCCCAAATCTGAGGGGAAGACATAAAGACTTTTGGTCATTTGCCCAAAGTTACTCTAGTAAGGGAACAGCTGGAGTAGCCATCCAGGTGTATCTGAATCCAAAAGCTGTGCCAGGCTTTTATAAGAGGAAACAGAGCTCCTAACAAGTTAGATCCAAATAATGTCTTTAAAAAAAACTGGATAAGCAATGGTGTGCTCTGAGTCATAGCAAGGCCATTATATGTCCAGGCCAGTGCCACTGACCCTGAGACTCAGGGTTAAGTCAGATCTCCTATGAGAAACCATCAACATTTCTGAAAATTTCCTCCTGGGTCAACTCTCCTGGCTCAAGCATGGCCCAGGAGGGCCTGCCATGAGATAAAGCTTGGAAGTGCTGGGCTTAAAGGGACTTGGTGGCCATTTGTTTTATTAATGCCCAGCTATAAGCAACAGAGTTTATAGTTGCAGATGAATTTTTCCCCTTATTGCAAATGGCTTTGATTTAATAATAACATTTTCCAAGCCATTGGCCCATAATGAGGATTATTGCCTGAGGGTATTTATACAGGGAAAAAGAAATGGACCCACTTCACCATGCAAATGGTTACCACAAACCCTGCAGCAGGAGGGCTCGAGTGACAATTTTACTACAATAACAACACTTGGGGCAGCATAAAAATGTAGGCAAAGTCTTAATTCTTCATTGAGTTCCACCAAATTTCAATGGATGACTTTATGGAACTGACTTTCGAAAGCCAAAGTCCTTTTGATTCTAGTGCTTGAATCAAAGCTTGAAAAAGTTGGTGAGTTTGCAAACTTAATCAGAAGTGATGGAGCCAAGGCATGGATGGGCAGGGGGACAAGGAGGCCATGGTGAATTCTGGAGATGGAGGAAATGACAAGTGCCAGATGTGAAACTGGAGGAATTTCTGAAGTGATCTCATTTAATCATGATAGCAGCTCTGGGTGGTAGATGCTACTATTATGCATATAATAGGAAACTGATGCCTTTGGGAGGGGAGGAATTCTTTCAGGGCACAAAAAAGAAGCAGAGCATGAATTCCATTGCACATTTGTCAAGCAGGAAAGCTCAGGATCTTCTTTCCCTGCAGTGTGGCCCGTGTCTGAAGCTTTCTGCTGTTCTATTTTTGCATCTCCCTTTTCTGAACCCTAAAGTTCTCTGAGTTTTACAGCTATATCATGGGGTGCTCCTGTCTAGAATGGACTCTCCAGTGGTGATTTTTCCCTGGTGAGAGTTTGCCTGTAGTGCTGGAAGGCTCATTCTTTTCTAGTTCTGTGTTAGGAGAAGCATTTCTTCCCTGCACAGGACAGAACAGCAGGCAGATGTTTGGGGAGAAAGACACACATCTTGGACTTTCTGAGAATCACAAGCTGCTTCATTCTGCCTCAGGTGACCAGGCTTTTCTATGGAAGTGGAGTAATAGTAATTGGCACTGGAGAGGAGTGGGGAGGGGAGTAAAAACCAGAACATTGAAACCTGAGGGCTTGCACCACTTCCTGTTTCTCTCCTCCTTCCCACCTTCAACCCTTTCTTGCTTGTCTAGCCTTCCTGTATTTACCTTCTGTCAGTATTATGCCAAGCACTTTACCTCCATCAAGTCATGCAATCCTATCTCGATCCCTTATCGTTATTATCCCCAGTCTGCAGGTGAGGACACAGGATGGACAGAGGCTAAGTAGCTTGCCCCAGGCCAACAGCTGGTCAATGGCAGAGCTGCAATCATAAACAGGCAGCCTGACTCCTGAGTCAAGCTCTCCCAGGCTCACATCACTGCCTCTGATGATTGGTGGGGTTTCTGAAGCCAAGGAATCCTGCCATTTTACAATGTTTTTGAATTCTCAGTATTCTCCCAGTGTCTGCTCCAACAGCATCATGTCTCTCTTCTCTGTCATCTTTACACACAGATTCTTTGTCTCCAATTGCTTCTGTCACTAGATGTCAGTGGTCTGTAGGGGTCTAGCCTATTTGGTGGTTTCTGAAATGGTTTTGAAGTGGTATTTAAAATTTGAAAAGAGAAATTCAACAGGCTCCAAATGTTGTCTTAAAAAAGATTGCAAAAAACATTTCTGTGCGTGGTCAAAAGTAATTGATGGTAGAGATTGTACAAATTGTAGTTAACAACATGGAGGAGCTTTCTTTCATTTTTTTAGTACCTCGCCTCTCCCCATGTTGAGATTAAATTTTGTGAATGTTTTTGGATAGTATCCTTTTTATTTATAGTGTTAAAACTACCATTCCAAGTACAACATTTTGCAGTCTGTCTGGTCACCTATTACCTTCCAGAGTCCTAACTGTCTGACTTTGAGCCCTGCAGGAGTGCTGGCCTGGTGGTCCATGCTGGGGTTTAGACAGTCTAGGATATGAGTCTGGGTGGCCAGAACTTTGAAGAACCAAAAGAAAAAAATCCAATGTGTCCTAGAAGTGCTGAGGATTCATAGCCTGGTAACCAAAGCAGGAGAACAAAAAAAGGTGATGAAGGAATCCAAAATCAGATGAAGGAAGAAGCTGCTAGATATTGGAAGAGAAACATGGGTGAAGAGCACTAGCAGCAGGGATCTACAATCGCTGTGCATGCAGCACCCTTCATGTATGCATCAGTCACATGGGTTATACATGTGTGCACACAGGTACACATGAAAATACGTGCCAGTGCAGAGATGCCAGTTTAGGGTTAACACTAACCTTCCTAAATCCAGCTTTTTTAAAAAAAGGGAAAAGGGCAAACCATTCAGAATTATATTGGCATCTGGATAGAGAATGGTGTGTGCTGCGCATAGCAAACCCAGAAAGAGGGAAGCTATAGGGCAGAGGTGCCATTTCCCCAGCAATGTGGAAGCATTTTATAGTCAGTGCCCACCTCCCTGGGATCCTTGCTCCCAGTGCTCAGGTGCAAATAGAGATCTGGAGAGCTACTGTTGCTGTGAAGCCCATCTCAAGCCAGCTTGATCATAACAAAAGAGTCTCCCTTTCACCTTTTACCTGAAAGAAAGCTGAATGCAGCCACCCATGAGGCCTCCTCCATATCGAAGGCTCACAGGAAAAAGAGAGGGCATAGGGCCTTAACACTAACAGTCAAATTTGGAACAGATTTTGGCACACAATTACTCAAATGCCCCAAAGGCCAGAGAGGTCTGAAGAAACAAGGGATACTTGTCAAAAACTTATTCTTGACCTTCAAATCCCTTCCCAAATCTTGTTATCTTCTAGTTCTGAAACTCCCCTTTATATATCACATCCTCGTATTACATTAAATTGTCTGTATTGCTGGTTAATGGTGGCAATTTGCCCCATTTTCCGTTATTCTGCCACAATAGCCTCTTTTTCATGTTCCTTAATCTTCCTCGTATAACCTATGTGTCATCTGGGGTTCTAGCCCCCTAGTTTCTAGACTCGCTTCATTCAGTCCCCTGATGTAACCCACTACCATTGGTGTTCAGTGATTCTGAGGGCGAATGCCTCTGTGGTCTGTTACAGAGGAACATTTATGGCAAAAAATCAAAGGAGACTCCCTGCTCTCCAGACCCTAATTTACTCAGGTGACTCTTAATGGTGTAAGCTAATGTTCCCTATCTCAAAAAGATGGTCTAATAATGGGTTTCTTTTAATTTTTATTCAAGAAACTATCAAGTAGTAATAAGATATTTCCCATCCTGATTGTGAGGACTCTGATTATTTCAAAACTTCAGACAATAGAGCTTTACCTCCCCTTGTATTAGCAGGAGCAAACTAAAAAGAAGTCACACATCACCAAATATGATGAGGAATATACAATTAGTGCTTCCCAGAAATAGATCCTCTTCCAAGGTACATAGACTCTATTTTTAAGAGATTGCCAGGAGTGACATCCCATTACAATTTTTCCTTGCTCTTTGGATCTCTGAGACATAGGCTTCCTGTGCTTTAGAGAAATGTTACAAAATAATCAACATACATAATATTTCAGGACAGAGAGGAAGACTTTAAAAGTAAACTTGCAGAATATCTCATGTTTTTCTATCCACTTTTTTTTTTTAGATTAAGGAAGGGTTTTTCCTATGGCTTAGGTTCAAGGTTCCTGGCCTTTGAAGCAAGTTTTGCCTGGGTTCTTGACTCTCTGGCTTTGGCTTTGGTATTTGTACACAGTAACTCTAAATTTTTTCATCCAGGGATAAGAAATTTATTTCTATAAAAATGTTCTCACATAACAGAAAACATGGTCTTCTACCACCTGATAACTCCCTTCTCTTTGTTCCTCTCACCTTTTTTCTCTTAAGTATTGCTATATGGAAACTTTTTTTTTCTTATTATGCAAGTATTTGAGCTTTCCCTAGTTCCTGCCCCAAAGGCTAGTGTCCAATCCCTCAAAATTCCCAAGAGAAGCAAGATTCTTATATTCAACATTACACTTCCCTTCTAGAAGAGAATCAAAGTTACAACAGGTAATATTTGTCTATTGCAGTAATTTTGTTCCTAAATCTTTCAATCTCTTGCTTCACTTCAGCTTTGAAGATGAATCTTCATTGATCTTCAGGACCTAGGACCTGCTATGCATTACCAGGGGGACTTGGTTACTGTAGGAGACATTGCCCTGGCTTAGACCCAGGACCTTGATAGAACTACATGACTACTAGCCACCAAGGTATAGCAACTGTATCATTTTTGCTGTGGTATAACTGCATCCTGGGTAGACCCAGAAACCTCTCAGTTGTCTCTGGAGCTGCAACTTTTCTTAATTGAGAAAAATAAAAGTCTCTCAGTGTTTATCTGACACAGCTGGATGCAAGAAGGTGCTAATGGACCAGCAACTGCCTCAAATACATTTTAATAAAACCACTTCCAAGAAGCCATGTGCAACTGAGATAAGAATATGAAAGAAATCCAGAAGCTCGAAGGAGGTGAGAGAGACAACAGAAAAAGGTCTTTGTGTAGGTCTTATGGAAAGTAATGAAGTTAGGCCTTAAAGGGCATGTGTCTTTCAAAAACTTCTACTGCCTTCACCCAGGACTTGCTCTTCCTTTTTATATCCTACAGGCTGTCTGCGAAAGTGAAAATTACAACTCACTTATGCAGTCTGTGGAGAGAAGGAAGCTGCCTGCTTTGAGCCTGAATCATTCATTTGTTACCAAACAACATACTTTCAGGTGTCCTATGGAAGAGTACTGTGTTAGACGCTATTATTTTTATTAGGATCAATAAACCCAGCCCTAAACTATAGGAGCTCGAAATCTAGCAGATAAACAGATAACCAACTAGTTATAGTGTAAGATGTATTGAACCAAGTGGGAAAATAGCTGCTGTAATAGTACAGGGCAAGAAATCATTAATCCTTACCAAAGAAATTAAAGAAACTTAACAAAAGAAGCAATTTTTTCAGCTCAACTTTATTTTTTTTTTACTTTCTTTTTTTTTTATTGGTTGTTCAAAACATTACAAAGCTCTTGACATATCATATTTCATACATTTGATTCAGGTGGGTTTTGAACTCCCAATTTTACCCCAAATACAGATTGCAGAATCACGTCGGTTACACATCTACATTTTTATATAATGCCCTATTAGTAACTGTTGCATTCTGCTACCTTTCCTATCCTCTACTATCTCCCCTCCCCTCCCCTCCCATCTTCTCTCTCTACCCCATCTACTGTAATTCATTTCTCTCCTTGTTTATTTTCCCATTCCCCTCACAACCTCTTATATGTAATTTTGTATAACAATGAGGATATCCCTCCTCAGCTCAACTTTAAAATAATAAGTACATTTCAAAATGCTTAGGGGTGAAAAGGTCATTCAAGAGAAAAAGGATTGAAAATATGAAATGAATTAGCTTTGAGGGAGGCAGAGGCGTTGGACATGCAGAAACATGGGGTGTGCAGAAGGATATTAGGAGATAAGTTTTAAAAGGTATTTTGGAACTTGATGAAGGTGGAAGGAATTTAGATTTTTTGCCTTTGAACAATGGGAAAGCCATCCAAGGTGTTTAGGCTGAATATGATAAGAACTGTTACACAAAATCACACTGGTAGTATTGTGGACTTGGTGGGGTTATATCAGAGGCAAAGAGACCAACGTACAGTCTATTTCATTCAGCAAGTAAAAATGTTAAATTGTGTAAGAGCTAATGAGGACTTGAGCTGAAAGTGTGATCATGGGAATGGAGAAAAAAAGGAGCAATTAATTGGTGGCATATTGTTAGAATAAACACCTGGGGCTCAGAGATGTGGCAGAATCCAGAAGATTTCTTGCACTCTGTAGAAAAGCCCTTAGACCAGGGAGAATAGAAAAGACTCAATTTCCCTATTCTGGTTGGCTATTTTTAATAAATAGCTAAAGTATTTGAATGTTCTGTCCTTAATCTCTGAGATTGATAAATTTTAGGGCTACTTTTAGTTCTTAGATCCATGTATAATTCATCCTCAGTGTGAATACAACATTTATAGTCTTTGCCAGGCAAAGGAAATACCTTTAGAGGAACAGCCATGAGTCCCTCCTTTCTAACACTCAGACCTACAGATAATCAGTTAAATAATTATATATGTGAACTACTTTACATGGCACAAAATTAATGTCTCACAACTCCCATAGAAATGGTAGGGAGTACAGAGTTCAGAGTAGGGAAGAGGAGGATAGGAGGGCAGGGAGAAGCAATACAAGTCTCACTTTCTTAATGGATAGCTTGGTTAGGCAAAGGAAGAATCCAATTTGGACTATCAGCCAAGCCTAAAATATCCTCCTGCCCAGAGCACCTGGCCTCCTTGGCTCTTTTCAACTGTTATTGGGAATTTTGGAAGCATAATTTGGCTGGTATGCTCTTTGGAGAGCTCTCCCTGGGGTCAGATCCCAGCCGTCATCACTGGCTGAAATGGAATGTGGAAAGATCATACTCACAATGGAAAATACCAACAGGGATTTTCATGACAGTTTTCATAAAGTAAGAATAAGTAAAAGCAAAAAAAGAGTATATTCATGGACTCATCCCAAACAGGGTATAATCAGCTAAATAAAGGCCAGCCTTGAAAGGGCTTAGATGTTATTTGAATTTGGGTTTTCATTTAGAGGGATCTTGAGAGAACCAAGTTATGTGAGGATACAGAATGACATGCCACGTTGATTCTTTGACTGAAGAACCATATGAGGGGGTGATTGTCTGGAGTAGAGGATCAATTGAGGATGACATATCATATTAAAGGTTTGATTTATCTGCGAGTTCTCCTTGTTGAGTAATATTATTTCCTGCTTTCTATGTCCTTCTCAGGGCACCACATCTCGAGGCTAACACTATTCTCAAAATCGGTACATATGAGAATCATCTGGAGAACTCAATTCAAACCTCAGATATTCTGACTCAGTGAATGTGGAGTGAGGACAGGCAGTGCATTTTCGACAAGCACTCCAGGTGAATCTGCACCTGATTTGCAGCTCTTTGCTCTCTATTTAGCAGCTGATGGTGGATCCTTTGTAAGTTCCTTTTCTCTTGCCTTCTGACTTCCCCTGAGTCAGAGGACAAAGAATATGAATAGAGTATAATAATACCCAAGGTAAGAAATCACACCTCCAAATATGAGTAAATGTTCAATCTCCTTAAATCCTATAGTCACTTGCAGCAAGGAATGAAAAAAGAAGAGAAAGCAGCCAAGGACTGAACTTCTCAAATATGGGTGATCATTGTTTCTCCTGGCGTAATAGGCTCCCCTGGGAGAAAGAAATTGCAAATTAATAATAGTTCATATGGCAGAAAATTGCAAATTCTGAGCAAAATAAATTTGTTCTTCCATTTATAAAGTTTGCATCTGACTCTAAGGTGGGAGGATGCAGTATTAATAAGCAGCTATCAAATAGGACAGTGATGTTAAATTACATAATCAATTTAATGTTCTGGGTCAGTTAACAAAGAAATCTGTTCTCTTACTGCCACTAATTTAGAGCTCTCAATTTCCTATTCATGAGTATTTTCTTTTCTTTTTTTTCCCCCTCTTTCTTTTACTTTTGGGAAAGATGTGGTATATCAAATTTTTCCATAAACATCAGAAACAGCTGTATAAGGAATCCCAGACTAGCTGACCTTTCTCCTTCTGCAGTTTGATGGTGGAAATGAGAACATAATCACCCATGATGAGCTGGCTGAGCAAAGTTGGGCCAACCCATCAAATGCAGCTGTTGACTTTCCACAGGGCTGATCTTGCTTGCCTCATAGTACACTTCAGGAGGAGAGCACACAGGATATTTGGCCCCTCATCCATATGGAGTGTGTGTGTGTGTGTGCCTGCGCATGTGTGTATGTATAAGTACAAGTATACATATTCACAAACACATGTATAAAGTAGGTGGGGCAAGAGAGAGACAGAGGTTTAATCAAGACATTACTTAGTTTTGGAGCTAAGTTTCCTGTTGGGTAGACTTCTGGTTCTTTTTCTCTAGACGAAAATGATTAAAATGCCATTTTCCTTCTCAAGTAGAATTAGCAAATAACATTTCTTACCTATGCCAACTGATTGGTAAGTGGTTCCCTGAAGCCCTATGTTCAGGATTCTGAGAGAGAATCCAGTTAGCCAGAAAGATGATTATTGTTGTATTCTAGCACCGCAGAAGGGGATACATGCTATATCATTGCTAGAGGTCGTAGCTATATGCCTCCATTATTTAAGGACTGGGACTGGATGAGCAGAAGCCTTTGGAATATAGTGTGCACCATGGTGCCCATGTTCAAAATATTCATCACATTCACTGATCAACTTTGTGTGTGTGTGTGTGTGTGTGTCTGTCAACTACTGTTCTATGCCCCAGTTCTACAATGGGGAACAGGATAGCTAACGCTGAGAGTTGAGCCACCACTGAAGGCTAAGTAAACAGACAACAAATGAGGTCATGTCAGGTCTCTGATTGGTTTAGAATTCAAAATCCAGCCCCTGACTGTGCATAGACAATAACTGATAGATTGTTAAATACATATTTATGTTCACAAATGAATGAATGGAAAGTCCTTGCAATGGACTCAAAAGCGGGCATGGCTGTGAGATCCTCAGCTATCCCGTTCAGTTCAGGCTCAGCTTCAATAATGTGGTGGACTTAAAAGACCTTAACCATTGTAATTCATCATTTTGGAAGGCTTACAGGCAGAAAAATCTATTTGGTACTTTGACCACATTTTCAATTCTGAAAGTTTCCCAAGTGAAACAAGGCATGGTAGGATCAACAGAGAGTGGTATGATATTGCATTTAGCAATTGAGAGAAAAAAATTAAGAGTTTTTCTAGAGGGTAAAGGCTTTTGGAAAATAATTCACTCCTACAATATGCTTGTTTGTCCAGTACCTAATCCCTGGCAGTCCCATTGGCAGAAGGTTAAAGGAGTGGTCCCATGGTCTTCTCAGACATTCTGGAGGTCCAGGTAATATTGACTGCTTATTTATATTGGTTTTCTGCTCAAAAGTTAGAGAAAATATAAAAACCCAGGCACTCCTCTGTGTTCATCATAAGTTGGTATATAACACCAGAAACAGTCACTAATTGAATTTTGACTGAATCTGATAGACAATAATTTAATTCTGCTGCATGAACAGAACATGCTTTCCTTAAACTACTTCCTGATTTTTTTTAAGTTTCCCCATGCTTTGTTTTATCTATGCTTTAGCTCTTCTCTGCTAATGCATATTTAAGTCTTTTATTTGGGAGGCTTAAGTGCGTTAACAGTAGTCCTCTAGTCACAGAAGTAGTTGATGTAGGAATAGCTTCTGTGTATTGACTATTTCCACTCATCAGGCACTGTGCTAGGCAGGTTAAAAGGAAAGTAGTTTGCAAGTTCATCAGAAACTTATTGTGTAATTTAATTCAAAATGTTCTCCAGAAAGGAAATATCATTCCCAGTAATATGCTCAATTTTCCCATATACTTTCAGGAGAACTTTTTACCCACAGAGTTGCCTGTCAGTCAACCATCAGTCAAGAGTTTAGTGACTTTTAAAATGTAAATTTTTATTTTTTACAACAGTTTTAGGTTCACAACAAAATATGAAGAAGATACAGAATTTTCCACATACCTCCTGCTCCAACACAAGTAAAGCCTCGTTATCGGCTCTCCTTACCAGAATGGGATATTTATTACAATTGGTGAAGCTGTGTCTATTTTTAATTATCATCCAAAGGTGACACTGATGTATAATGACATGTATCTGCCATTACAGCATCATACACAATAGTTTACTGCCCCCCAAATTCTCTGTATCCTTCTGATTCATGACTCTCTCCCCTTAACCCAACCTTAACCTTTTTACTGTTTCCATAGTTTTGTCTTCTCTGTAACTTAATATAGTCAGAATCCTACACTATGTACTCTTTCCACATTGGCTTATTTCACTAACTAACATGCATTTAATATTCCTCCATTTTCCCCCACTGCTTGATAGCTTGTTTCTTTTTAACACTGAATAATATTTCATTGTCTGGATACTACAATTAATTTTTCCTTTTACCTACTGAAGGACGCGTTGTTTGCTTCCAAGTTTTGGCAAATATGATTAAAGCAGTTACAAATATCCACATGCAAGATTTTATGTAGGCATATATTTTCAATTCCTTTGGGTAAATACCAGGGAATGTCATTGCTGGATCACATGGTAATTTTGTTTCATTTTTCTAAGCAACCACCAAAGTGTCCTCTAAAGCAGCTATACCATTTTGCATCTCCAAGGCCATGAAATAGAGTCCTGTCCCTCCACATGCTTGTCAGCATTTGGTGTTTGTTGTCAACACTCTGGATTTTGGACATTCTAATAGGTATGTAGTAGTATTTCATTGTTTTAATTTGCATTTCCCAAGTCACATATGATGAGCATTTTGAATATGCTTATTTAGCATCTATATATCATAATTGCTGAGCCATTTGTTAGAGTCTTTGACCCAGTTTTTAGTCATTAGTTGCTGTTGCTTCTTACTGATGAGCGTTAAGAGTTTCTCATCCTTTTTAGATAACAGCCCTTAAGCAGATACATCTTTTTACAAATATTTTCTCCCAGTGTGGGCTTTTCTTTTTTGGGGCGGGTGGAAGGTTCTTGTTATTCTCTTTACAGTGTCTTTCACATAGTAGAAAAATTTAATCCTACTGAAGTCCAGTTTATCAATTTTTTTATTTCATGCTTCATGCCTTTGAAGATGTACCTAAAAAAGTCATCATTAAAACTAAGCTTATCTAGTTTTTCATCCATGTTATCTTTCTGGAGTTTACAGTTGTGCATTTTAAATGGTCTGTGGTCTTTGTTATGTTAATTTTGTGAGGGAGGTAAAATGTTATAATTTTTTTTTTTGTAGTAGATGACCAGTTCCCACACCAGCTGTTGAAAAGACTCTCTCTTTTCTCCATTGTATTGTCATCATTTCTTTTTTGAAGATATGGGACTACATTTATGTAGATCTGTTTCTTGACTCTCCACTCTGTTGTACTGGTCTATTTTTCTATTCTTAAACCAACATGACACAGTCTAGATTACTGTAGCTTTCACTCAGATACTATCAGTCTGGGGACAGTTTCTCTCTTTCAGTAATGTGTTTTCTGTTCTTGGTCTTTTACTTCTCCATTCAACTTTAAATGCTGCTTGTTTATATCAACAAAAATGTCAATTTTGATTGGTATTCCATTGAACCAATAGATGAATTGGGAAGAGCTGACATTTTAACAATATTAAAGTTCTCCTATCCATAAATATGGAGTGTCTCTCCATTTCTTTAGTTCTTTTTTTGATTTCTTTCATCAGAGTTTTGCAGTTCTCCTCAAATAGATTTGTATATATTCTATTAGATTTATACCCAAGTATTTCACTTGATGAGAGTGCTAATGGAAAAGGATTTTCTTTTTAATTTCAAATTGCCCTTGTTTATGGCTAATGTATAGGAAAAATTACTGATTTTTGTTTATTAATATCTTGGAAAGTTCTGTAATTGATTATTAGGTCTAGGAGTTTTGTCATTTCCTTCATATTTTCTACATACATGATCATGCTGTCTATGAACAAAGTCAGTTATATTTCTTCCTTCTCAGTATGAATTCCTTTTATTTTCTTTCCTTCTCTTCTTGCATTAGTTAAAACTACTTGCACAATATGAAAAAGCAGTTGTGAGAGGAGAAATTCTTCATTCAAGGAAAAAGCTAGAAAATGGGGAACCCTTCAATTTTCAAGTTTCACATCATTTAGTAGGATGCTAGCAAGAGGTTTTTTGTAGATATTCTTTATCAAGCTGAGGAAGTTGTTCTCTATTCTTAAGTTAATATTAATTAATTAATTCTTAGGTTAATATATTAACCTAAGAATGAATGAAGATATATATATATATATATATATATATCATGAATGGGTGTTGGGTTTTGTCAAATGCTTTTACTACATCTAATTGTATGATCATGTGACTTTTCTTTACCCTGTTGATATAATAAATTTTATTAACTGATTTTCAAATGTTGAGTTAGACTTGCATACTGGGATAACTTGGTTGTTATGTATACTTCTATTTATGCATTATTGGATTTGAATCAATAATATTTTTAGTGGTTTGTATTTATGTTTTTGAGAGTTATAGGTCTGTAGTTTTCTTTCTTGTAATGCCTTTGGATTTGATATTAGGGTAATGCTGGTCTCAGAATGAGTTAGGGAATGTTCTCTCTTCTTCAATCTCTGAAAGAGAGTGTAGACTATTGGATATTATAGTATATTTGATAGAAGTCACCAGTGAAATCATCTGAGACTGGCTTTTTCTGTTATGAAAAGTTATTAATTATCAATTCAAGTTTTAGTAGACATAAACCTTTTCTGATTATCTATTTCTTCTTGTGTAAATTTTGATAGGTTGAGTCTTTCAAAGCATTGGTAAATTTTGTGCAGATTATAAAATTTATGGACATGTGGACAGCATTGCTTTATTGTCCTTTCAATATCTATGAGTAGTGTTGCCCCTCTTTTATTTTTGATGTTAGTAATTTGTGTCTTCTTTCTTTTTTTTCTTAGCCTGACTAGAGCCATATCAATATTATTGATCTTTTAAAAGAACCAGCTTTTGGTTTAGTTGATCATTTCTATTGATTTTCTGGCTTCAATTTCATTGATTTCTGCTCTTAGTTTTACTATTTCTTTTCTTCTGCTTACTTTGGATTTAACTTACTCTTCTTTTTTGTGGTTCCCTTACATGGAAGATTAGATCATTGATTTTGGATCTCTCTTCTTTCATAATATATATATGTTCTGTAGCCAACGTCCCTTGCGGGCTACAGAATCAGGGTCACACGGGTGAATTGGGCTGGCACAAACAGATCACACAGACGCAGAAAATACCTTTTTCCCAGTGTTTCAGGACGGCTTCTCCACCTCCAGCTGTAAGCTCCTACAGAGGAGGAAGCAAGAGAAAAACTCGGGAGGCTGGAGAAAGAAAGCAAATATGCTCTGAATCCTGGTTTTCATTGAAGAGAGCCTTTGGATAGAACATTCCATCCAAAAAAAAGGTAAAGGGTTGTATTTCAAAGGGAACAAGAAGGCAGCCCACTCCCATTGGGTAACGCCCATTCCTACAGCATCTCTCCTCTGCCAAGCAGAGGTGAGATTCACCTGCCTCCGCAGGCAGTGGAAACCATTCTCACACCTCCATCGCTCAAGGCTAAGCGTGCTCAGCTCCTCTGTGGCAACTCCTGACGATGTTCATGATATACATTTCCTTAGCTTTAAGCATTGGTTTCACTGCAATCTTTAAACTTTAACAAGTTGTATTTTCACTTTCATTTGGTCCAAAATTTTTTTTCTAACTTCCATAGAGATTTCTTCCTTGGTCATTGTGTTATTTAGTAATGTGTTGCTTAATATCAAGTATTTTAGAATTTTCCAGCTATCTTTCTTTTATGATTTTTAATTTAATTCCATTGTGAGCTGAGAACAGATATTTGGTTATTTCGAACCTTTAAAATTGGTTAGGTTTATTTTATATTTCAGAATATCGTCTGTTTTGATAAATATTCCATGTGAGCTTGAGAAGAATGGGAGTTCTGTTGTGGGTTGAAGGCGTGCATATCTGTTCATTATATCAGGTTAGTTGATGGTGTTGAGTTCAACTGCTTTCTTGCTGATCTGTGTGCCTGCTGGATCTATCAATGTTTTGATACAGAAGTGTTGAAGTCTCCAATATGTGCATGTACGAATATATAACAAGGAATCTCACCATTGTGTACAACTATAATGCATTAAAAAATTGAGAATTTTAAGAGTAGATTCATCTATTTCTCTTTATAGTTTTATCAGTTGTGGCTCACATATTTGGTACTCTGTTGTTAGGCAAGCCAGGTGACTTTTAAACAAACGTGTCTGTCCATTTCCAGCTTGGTTGTGTAACTATTCATTTTTTATATAGTATGTTGCTACTACAAAAAGAATATTCAGATTATCCTAAGAGGAATCATTTTTTCCCTTGCCTGAAAGAATGAAGCAAAAGCATACCTGTAGTTAATTCTCTAAATTGTTACCTAGACACACTTTGAAGACATTCTCTCTGATTTTCCCAATTGTCCTGTTGGTTAGTGATACAAAAAAAAAAGTCCAGATATGGGCGCAGTGATTCACACATCCCAGCTGCTTTGGAGTCTAGAAAGGAAAATCATGAGGTCAAGTTAACCTGGACAACTTAGTGAGTGACTCAAAAACAAAGGTTTTAAGAAGGGCTAGAGGTGTAGCTCAGTGTTACAGCACTTGCCTAGCATGCATGAGATTCTTGGTTCCATCCCCAGAACTGAGAATAAAACAAAGCAAAAGGAAATGTCACTGAGGAAAGCATAGCTAATAAGTAGAAAACTTGATTATTTTCAAATCATATCTATGAACCAGGTGTGGTGGTGCACACCTGTAGGCCCAGCAACTCTGGAGGCTGAGGCAGGAAAATGGCAAGATCCAGGCCAATCTCAGAAATTTAGTGAAACCCTGTCTCAAAATTAAAAAAAGGAGGGGCTGGAGGTATAGTGTGGTAGAGCACCCCTGGGTTTACTCCCCAGTCCCAAAAAATAAATAAAAAATAAATATAAATAAAAAGGACATCTATCTGACTCCAAAATACTTTCCAAAATGCATCCCTATATCTCTTGGTGCATTGACAGTTTTTCTATTCTAGTTTTCTGGGGTCTCTTGGACTTTTGAAGTGTTCAGAGGCCATTTAAGTTTCCATGGTTGATAGGTCTAGGGGATGCCTTCCACCTCACATGACAACATTCATTAGTCAGCTCAAACACAGACTAGTTTCTTGTGACATCTGTGTTCTCTGAGGCCACAGAGAGGTGCTTACTCTGAAACATAGAACGAGACTCTCTGCCTCTCTTTGTATGAGAAATATTTCTGCCTACATTCTGTTGCATCGGGTAGTCTATCTAGATTATGTCCTTGAACCCTATTATGGAAGATAATAATGTCTACTATATTGTAAAGTAGGTATTATTTCCTACTTTATATGGAGAAGGAAATTGAATTTCAGAGCATTAGATTAATGTGCCCATGCACACAAAGCTGCTAAGTAGCCAAGTAATACACTCTCGTCTAGTGAATGAATAAAGAAAAGAAATTCTAGTGTTTCCTCACTTTTTCCCATTTAACACACCTTCCCCATGCTGCCTTCTGAAGATGCCACGATGATGCCATTTCTTGTACAGGTGAGGACCCTCTCTGAAGACTGTGTTTATAATTTTCCAAAAGGGAATGTGACTCTCCTGTGAAATACCCATCTCCCATTTGATCTATTTACTGTCTCAAATTATAGCACAGCCAACTTTTTTTTTTACTTCCCAGGAAAAAGGAAAATAATTTCAAGACTTTCTATACCTATAAGAGGAGTAATAGGGATTCTCCATCAGGTGGCTGCTGAGCTCTGAACCCTATCAATTTTGGTACATGAGGTTGTCACTCCTGGCTTTTTTGTTAACTTGGTCCAAGTGTTGAGGGTCAGGAATCGGATTCTTGGTGTGAAGAAAGGCATCAGCTTAGGCCCTAGAACATGAGCCTCCCTGTAAAATCAGAGACCACAGAGACCAATTCCTATTTGGAGCTCACTACATGTTTTTGGCATACATGAATGAATTAAAACTCTTTTACATCTTTTTCATCTTTTGTCTTCATAGAAGACATTAACATATCCATTTGATAAATGAGGGAATTGAATCTTTGGAAAGGTCAGGGTCTTGCTCAAATTCACAAAACTAATTAATAAAAGAAGCAGGGCTTGAATCCAATCCCACTGACTTGTGATACAGCACTGACACCTTCTCTTTCTTATCTTATTGGTCCTACAAACCAGAGCACAGAAAACCCTGGGAGGAAGCAGTTCTTTCTTGGATGTACTATTTAAGACCACTTGCTCCTCCCTGGGGTGGAGGGAGCTGTAAACCCCGCCCCCTCCCATGTCATTTTCTTCTTTTCTAGATGACTTTTCACACCCCACGGCAAGCAAGCTGAGGCTTCCCAATAATGTCAGCAGAGGTCTGGTGCCTCCATTATGTTTGGTTAGGCAAGTTTCTTGTTTTGTGACAATCTGCAGAGAACACAGGTTATAAATCAAAAGCCTATGGAAAGTTCAGGAATAAAAGAAATCTCTTGCAGACCTGAGGAGCTGAGAGCTCATTTTTGAATCCCTGCAGGAAACAAAACAAAACAAAACAAAACTGTGGCCTTAAAAAACACATTTCCTTCTCTCTCTCAGGAATGTGTCGGTACCATTTGTTTGCCACATAATATATTCTCCTTTTGAACTGGCAGAGTTCCAGGAAGGTGGAGCTCAATCGCTTCCAGGCTTAGAAAATATATGAGATGGGAAGGAAGAAGGCAGACATGGAGAAGCTGGGAGATGAAGAATCTAACCACATTGAGCCATCTGTGTAAAATGCTGATTAGGCATGTGAGTTTCATAGTCAAACCACCTGGGTTCAAATCCCAACTCCACCACTTACTAGCCTGTGGGAAGCTCTGCTGTTGAAGACAATGGGTTTGACTTGAGAAGTCTTGAATGTGATTAGCTGGTGGAATCCTAGGTCTTGAGGCTCTGCAGTGGGTGGAAAGACTGAATGGAGAGAAGGGCACCAGGCTCTGTAACACTAACAAGAACTAACGCTTATACTTAGTGTTTTGTCTTGTGCCTACCATTCGCTCAGCATTCCCCAAGTGTCAAATTATGGCACTTTATTCTTTCTGTTTATCCAATTCTTAGGAGTCCTTAAGAACAAGGTTCCCAGATTCTGGATTTTTCTTTAGTCTTTGTCATAATATTTATTTTGTAATGATTTTCTCCAGACTTCCTAAATCAAATCTTCCAGGTTTACAGTTTAGTAATGAAAGAAGAATGTATTTCTGGTGGGACATTTGAACAGGTTAGAAAGGAGAAATATTATTCCTAAAGAAAACTATATAAGAAAGCAAAGAGAAACTTTGTGCTTATTAATTATGATCCCAATATGCCCAGGTTTCACCAGCATGGGGTGAGAGACGTTATCACATTAATATTACAGCTGAATTTTGCTAACTTTCAACCTGGACATAATAATGCCTTATCAAATGCTTTAGGGCATTTAAGTCCCCACTGTGGCTTTACACCTGCCACAGAAGCTTCTGTGTGGACCTGCAGAGTTGTGTGGCAGCCACTGCTGTGTTTGTCTTTGCTAGGTTCAAATGACATCCCTGACTGCAGATCTTGGTTGATTACTTAGACTCAGGTACCTAATTTTTTTGCAATGCAGAAGCAGCCTGGGGGCCACCCAAGAAATGAAAAGGAAGGTTGCAACCTCTAGGTTGCTCATCATTGTACTTTACTGAGAAAATTCCTATAAATTATATATACAACCTATTTCTTGAGTGAGCACAAAAATTCCACCAGATAATGCTATTGAGATGAATTCAAGTTCCGGAACACTACTGGCCTTAGGCCACTGCCAGGGTACTGGGTCTACTTCACTACACCACACATTTTCTTGATGATGGCTCTCTTCAAGCTCTTAGAAGACTCTAAAAAATTGGCTTTAATATACCCTCTTGTCCCAGTGTGTTTACAATGCACAGACATGATCTGAGAAGGGAACAGTTGAGGGAAGTCCCACAGGATGGTGTCCCCCAGTGGATACTGCATTATGGAGCTAGAATTGATTGGGGCACAACTCACACATACCTAGTGCTTCCTTTCCTAATTATTTTGATTTTAAAAAATGCTTGGGACTAAGGAGAGAGAAGAGGGGAGGGAAAAAGAAGACACCAGGGACTGGAATGAAGCAATTAAATTCCATGCATGTATGTTTATGTCAAAATGAATCCAACTATAATATATAACTATAATGCACTAATAAAATCACTGTTTAAATAAAATTTAAAAAACCAAAAAAATAAAAATATAAAAAAGTTAAAAAAAATGCTTGGGACTGAATTGTGTCCCCCATTCATGTGTTGTCATCCCATGGTCAGTACTACACAATGTTTTTAGAAATACATGATCATATCTTTAAAGATGTGATTGAGTTAAAATGAGAACATTGTGGTGCAGTCGTAATCCAAGATGACTGGTGTCCTGATAAGAAGTAGTTGAGATACTAGAGGTGCCATGCACAGAGAGACAATCATGTGAGACAACACAGTGAGATAGCAGCCATCTCCAAGCCAGAGACCTGGAACACATCCTTCCATTGTGGTCCTGAGAAGACACCAACCATGCCAGCAAGTTGATCTTGGAGCTCTAACCTCCAGACTACAAGGAAATAAGTTTCTATTGTTCAAATCATCCCATTCAGTTTTTGCTATTGTAGTACTAGCATCCCCAACAAACCAATAAAGGCAACTTCATTCCACCTTCTAATAAACAAACTAAAAATAAACAAATTTTGCAAATGAATCCCTTAGATTTCAGGTCCAACCAGATGGCTCCCCCTCCTCAGACCTCCCTGCTCTAATCTTCTCCTGCAAGACTTTCACAAAATGCACAGTATGTCCAGAAATAATAACTTGCCAGACATGCATAGTTACTAGGAATGTATTGCATGACTTGGTGCAAAATCTATCTTCCTCCTCCAGCTTAGGACACTCTTTTTGCTCCCTGGGAAGCCATTCTTGTGCCATTTATTAGGTACCCAAGATCTACACAGTTCTTCTACTCTATACCAGTTATGTTTAGGTGCTCCACTTTCCAAACCAGACAATTCTGATCCTGACATTTACTAGCCACATGATTTTAAGGGTGTCATTTAACCCTTCAAAACCTAAACTTTTTCATCTGTGACACAGCATGATAATTGTCTTAATCAATCTGGGCAGCTACAGAGAAGTACCACAGACCAAGTGGTTTATAAACAACAGGCCTTTATCTCTCACAGTTCTTGAGGGTGAGAAATCTGTGATCAGGGCCTAGAAAGTCATTTCTGTAGAGGGCCATCTTCTTTGCTGTGCCCTTCATGGTGGGAAGAGAGCTAGCTAGTTCTGAACTCTTCTTATAAGGGCACTAAGGCCATTCACTCAGCCATCACAACCTAATTAATTACCTCCAGAAGACCCTACATTCTAATATCACCACATTGGGATTACAGTTTTTAAAAAATTAATCCATGCATTCAGCACAATTACTATTATTATTTTTGGAAGCTGTTAGTCTCTTAGAAATATTCTAGTTTGTTTCTGTTGACTGCTTTAGCTATCTTGAAGTATATAAAGCAATTTCTTCAATTCAGTTTCTTCAATCCCAGTCTCTATTTTCTTATTAGTTTTTATCCAGGTAAAATTGCTGTTCTCCACAACACTTTAAATCTATCAGAATGGGAGGACTTTCTAGTCTCCTCCGGAAGGAGAGGGTGGGGCTGACCAGGCATGGAAAAAGCCTTTTTTCCTTCTGGCCATTGCCTCCAGAATTCTTTATCCAGATAAAAAATGAGAATCTTTAACAATAACCCTGGATCCCATACATCATATACCAGAGATGACATTTACAAAAGCATTTCACAAAAAGCCTGTGTGCAATCCTACAGTTTAAAATACATCATATGATGATCTTCATCGTCACCTTTGTGGCTGGTTTGCACGGGTCTTCTCTGTGGGGGTGTGTTTTCTTCACAGCTACTCAATCTTTTAAAAAAAGAAAATTAAAAAACTTAAAGAGCATGAACTTCATTCTAGGGAATATGCTATTTCTCACACCAGCTTTATGTATTTATTTATTTATGTATTTATTTATGTATGTATGCATTTATTTATTTATTTTTGTGGTTGTAGGTGGACAGAATGACTTTATTTTATTTACTTTAATGTGGTGATAAGGATCAAACCCAGTGTCCCATACATGCTAGGTAAGCACTCTGCCACTGAGCTATGGCCCCGGTCCTCATACCAGCTTTTTAAGTTATTTGTTTTATTTCCACTTTGCAGATGATAAAATTGAGATTCTGAGACTCTAAATAACTTAACCAAGGTTAAACACTGGTTTAATGTTAATTAATTTATTCTGGAGTTTTGTGAACACCGTGACATTTATTCTAACACAATTAAACAGTAGAGGGAAGGAGGGAACTTTCTTGTTATACAAAGAGAACATTCTCATTTTTTTGAAAATTAAAAATACACATCAACAAAATTGGGGGAAAAACAAAATTATCTATGATCCTACAACTTCTAGTATTTTCATTGATTAAACAATAAGTGTGATTTTTATAGGAAACCCTTAATCATTCACACTAATGCAAGGGAGAAATGGGTGGAGAATCTAAAAATCATTTCTCTCTGCATTGTGTGCTTTGGGGAGTAGAAAATTAACCTTTTTGATCGTGTTCTGCATGGGCTAATTACTAAAATTGCTTTTCCTTTCCCAACTAATCCCAATTCAGGGCAGAGTCCCAGAAGCATTTTGGTGACAGGGGATTAAACATGTGCTGTGGCTAATTCAAGAACTGGAAACTCTACACATGGATAATTAAGATCTGACTGCAGAGCAAAAGCTTGCACACTGTTGTAGTATGGGGGCTCTTCAGCATTTCAGATGCTTTATCCTCAGAGCAATCTTAAAAGGAAAATTCGATTCAATTTGCCAGGCATTCATTGTGAGATTGACTTGTTCTGTGGTGTGCTAAAGTGTCCAGGAAACAATCTCTGATTATAGGGGACATGCAATCTAGTGAAGGAGAAAGTTATGTGTTCCACTAACTTTAATAATAGTAACAATGACTATTATAAGTATCATTTATTGAACACTTATTTACCTGAGGTCCATCTCTCTTTTAAGCTTTTTAAAATTTATTCTAGTTTGTTATATATGACACCAGAATGTATTTCAATTCATAGTACACATATTAAGTACAATTTTTCATATCTCTGGTTGTATAGTCACACCATTCATGTCTTCATACATGTACTTAGGTTAATGATGTCCATCTCATCCTACCATCCTTCCTATCCCGCTGTGTTCTGCATGGGCTAATTACTAAAATTGCTTTTCCTTTTCCCCCTCCCTCCCCTTTGCCATATCTAAAGTTTCTCCACTCCTCCCGTGTTTTCCCCCATCCCCATTATGGATTAGAGAAAACACTCGGCGTTTGTTTTTTGGGGATTGGCTTACTTCACTTAGCATAATATTCTCCAGTTCCATCCATGCCATGGTTTTATTCTCTTTTAATGCTGAGTAATATTCTATTGTGTGTATATACCACAGTTTCTTTATCCATTCATTTACTGAAGGGCATCTAGGTTAGTTCCACAATTTAGCTATTGTGAATTGTGCTACTATAAACATTGATGTGGCTGTGTCCCTGTAGCATGCTGTTTTTAAGTCCTTTAGGTATAAACAAAAGACTGGGATAGCTGGTTCAAATAGTGGATCCAGTATAAGTTTTCCAAGGAATCTCCATACTGCTTTCCATATCGCTTGCACCAATTTGTTGTCCCACCAGAAATGTATGAGTGTGCCTTTCTCCTCACATCCTCACCAACACTTATTGTTGTTTGTATTGTTAATAGCTGCCATTCTGACTGGAGTGAAATGAAATCTTAGAGTAGTTTTGATTTGCATTTCTATAATTGCTAGAGAATTTGAGCATTTTTCATATCTTTGTTGACTGATTGTATATCATCTTCTGAGAAAGTGTCTATTCAGTTCCTTGGTTCATTTATTGATTGGGTTATTTGGGTTTTGGTGTTAAAATTATTTAATTCTTTCTTTATCCTAGAGATTATTGCTCTGATGTGTGGGTGGTAAAAATTTTCTCCCACAAAACAGGCGGGTAGACCAATGGTACAGAATAGAGGACGCAGAGACCAATCCACAAAATTACAACTACCTTATATTAGACAAAGGTGCTAAAAGCATGCAATGGAGAAAGGATAACATCTTCAACAAATGGTGCTGGGAGAACTGGAAATCCATATGCAACAAAATGAAATTGAATCCCTTTCTCTCACCATGCACAAAAGTTAACTCAAAATGGATCAAGGAGCTAGGAATCAAACCAGAGACTCTGCGTCTAATAGAAGAAAAAGTTGGCCCTAATCTCCATCTCATGGGGTCAGGCTCCAAATTCCTTAATAGGACACCTATAGCACAAGAGTTAAAACCAAGAATCAACAAATGGGACTCACTCAAACTAAAAAGTTTTTTCTCAGCAAGAGAAATAATAAGTGAGGTAAATAGGGAGCCTACATCCTGGGGACAAATTTTTACCCCTCACACTTCAGATAGAGCGCTAATATCCAGAGTATACAAAGAACTCAAAAAATTAAACAA
>NW_025999998.1:3068312-3087026 GCF_001458135.2 Marmota marmota marmota | reverse complement strand
GGGGAGGGGGGATAGTAGAGGATAGGAAAGGCAGCAGAACACAACAGACACTAGTATGGCAATATGTAAATCAATGGATGTGTAACTGATGTAATTCTGCAATCTGTATATGGGGTAAAAATGGGAGTTCATAACCCACTTGAATCAAAGTGTGAAATATGATATATCAAGAACTATATAATGTTTTGAACAGCCAACAATAAAAAATTAAAAAATAAAAATTAAAAAATAAAATCTGATAGTTGTTAATATGCCGTTGGCTATAGCAAGCCACGTGGTCAATCCCAAAGTCAATGTGGAAAAGGATTGCCAAAGAAAGTCCAAAGTTTGATTCATCGGCCACCACCGGTATAATGATCTGATAATGCTACTCATGAGAAGCAAGTATCTGCATTTCCCATAAAATGTAATTTACAGAAAGGTAGCTTCACATGCTACCTTCAGAGGAAAAAAAACTAAACACAAATAGGTACACAGTAGAGGCAAAGTTTGTAAACCATTACAAGAAGAAATTTTGAGAAAAGAAAACTTGGCTATATTTAATGGACTAATTGAAATTGTCCTCAGGTAATGGGGTGGGTATTTATAAGTCCTTGCTTTTCCACAAAAGGAGCAAGGAAGACAAACTGAAGTTTGGAAATGCTGAGTTAAAAGGTGCTCTTTTTTTTTTAAAGAGAGAGAATTTTTTAATATTTATTTTTTTAGTTTTCGGCGGACACAACATCTTTGTTTGTATGTGGTGCTGAGGATCGAACCCGGGCCGCACGCATGCCAGGCAAGCGCGCTACCGCTTGAGCCACATCCCCAGCCCCAAAAGGTGCTCTTTTGACATGAAATATGCTCTGTGGGCAACTCTGCATTCAGCAAATCACCTATGAGACTCTCCTAGATAAGTGAGTTGGCAGAGCCAGAGGTGAATTCCATCACAGAGAGTGGAGATGGGAGGGTTAGGGAGGATTCTGTGTTGGTGTTTGGTAGGAAATTAAGCATATAGAAAGATATTCCTCTTACCAAGTGTGGAGGTGCATGCCTGTAATCCTAGTGGCTCAGGTGGCTGAGGCAGGAGGATTGCAAGTTCAAAGCCAGCCTCAGCAACTTAGCAAGGCCCTAAGCAGCTTAGTGAGAGACCCTCTCTCTAAATAAAAGTATAACAAGGGCTGGGGATGTGGCTCAGTGATTAAGCACCCCTGGAGTTCAAGCCCCAGTACCAAAAAGAAAAAAGAAAACAAAAAAGAAGGAATTTTATCTTCCAGAAATTTTCTGTGACTTCCACTGACTTGATCTCATTGTTTGATCTTTATCTTTTTGAAACCAGGTTTAGCACTCATTGTGTTTCTGAGGGAATTGAAAAGAAGCCATGATTTAGAATAATTGCAATAACTCCCTTTTCTCTAGGAATATTACCTTTCTTTTAGGTAATTTTCATGGGGAAATGGCATGGGAATAGGTGGACTTTGCAGTCAGAAGACTTACAGATGGGTCTTGATTTTACAGCTCACTCTCTTGAAATGCATTTTAAAGATGTGTGTTTTCCAATTGAATTACATATCATAGCCATCAGGAACACTGTGGTGATCATACAGAATGCTTTGCAGATTGGGAAGTAATCATTTGTTTTAAAAATGTTCTCTTTACTGCCAAAAGCAAGTGGTAAAAGAGAGTGAAAGATTGATTTATTGATCTATTCTGTTGGGTGGAAGCAAAATAACAATTCCTCTACTTTGAGGTCTTTTGGAGAAAGTTGAGAAATGATTTGTATCTGAAAGCATCTCAGTGAATCAATCTCTTCATAACTTCAGAAGTTTATAAACAAGGTGGCTAGTCCATAATCTGGATAATCAGAACAAAGGAGCAATTTAGACAAAAATGACCAGCCCGTTTTTACCCAGGTACACTGCTCCTCCCCATGTACCTGGCCCCCAGGGTCATTTTCCTGAAGCTCACATTATCGGAAATGTTCTATGGTAACACCTTAAGTAGGCAACATTAAATCTCACTTGGTATTAACATTGATTCTAGCCTCCAGGGATTACTTCATCTTAAGAAAGGTTTTTAATATTTGCTTGAGTTGTATAACCACATGTATCTGAGAAAGTTACAATTAATTTCCACATAGGCTGCATCAGCACTAAGTCAGTGAATAAAATAAAGGCCTTTTTTTTTAATTGAAAAGAAAAAGTCACCTTCATTTCTACAAGCCAAGTTGATTAGCATGAGGTTTCACAGGGTGGGTGAGTCAGAGGCAACTCACAAAGTCAAGCTCATCCCCTGAGCAGTCACAGAGGTTATGCCAGCCATAAAAATCACCAGGCATTTGTGCATTACCTTAATGAATGTGTGGATCAGGTGAATCTTCAAACCCCAATAGGTGACAAGTTACAAATTAAGTGTGCTGCCTTTGGCCTCCTAATGGAGAACTGGATTCCTGTGAGCAGGTACTAGCTGAGCCTAATGTCTGATCATGATCATGTGATAGTGAAGTTTGGCCCAGGAAAATCAGACCAGCCTCCTGGTAAGCATGTCCCTTTCCTCTTTACTACATTCTTTCTGAACTAAAACCCTACAATTTCTCACGTTTGTACTTGGGAGGGAGGCCTCTATAATTTGTTACTATCTTATATTAGCTCTTGGTCTTTAGGATAACACGATGCCCACTAGTTATGACATTAGAAGCCCTTCTCAGATGGTTTGAATTTCTTGTTCCCACTTTTCTAACTACTTTACTTGCTCCTCTTTCTTTCTAGAGAGATAAGGACTCAGCTCCATGGTATTCCATCCATACTTTTACTCCTGCAGTTTCCTATGCCCAGAATACTTACTTATCGTTTCTCCACTTGAAATCATTGTATTCATCAAAAGATACAGCATTGCAACTTCATGAATCTCTTCATCTTCTAACAGGTGGAACTAATCCCTTCTATTCCAGTAACATTTTCAAATATACTTTCAACTCTCTCTCCACTTCCTAAAATGATGTAAGGTGGTAGCTCAAAGATGTAGAACCAGGGTATAGGACCCAAAAGTCATATCCTAAATTAAGAACTTGGGAAAATGAAACAAAATCCAGAATATTAAAGTGAGATGTTTAAATTTTATGTGTTTACTTGGCTAGGCTATGGTGTCCAGTTTGGTCAAATATTAGTCTAAATGTTGTTGTGGAGGTGTTTTATAGTCGTGATTAGCACCTATAATCAATTGACTTTAAGCAAAGATTCCCTCAATAATGCAGGTGCACCTCATCCAATCAATTGAAAGCCTTCAGGGAAGAAATTGATTACCAGGAGGGGAAAGAATTCTGTTTCAAGACAACAGTAGCATAGAACTTAGCATTTTCAGCTTTCCTGGCTGCTCTACAAATTTCAGATTCAAGACTTCATAATCAACTCTGGCCTGAGTTTTCGGCCTGCCCATCACCCTACACATTTCAAACTTGCCAGCATCCTTAATTACATGATCCAATCCCCCAAATAAATCCCTTCATTTATAAAGAGAGTTTATAAAACACACACATTCTCTTGGTTCTCTTTCTCTGAAGAATCCTGACTGATACACAAATAGAAGAAAAGTAGAAGCTGAGATATGAGCCTCTAAGTAGGGATAAGAAACTGGAAGTTAAGAAATGGTAGAGAATGTGGCCAGTAGAAACGTAAAACTCCCAGCAGGGAAATGTAAGCACTTTCTGGGGGTCTTTATATAGCCAAGGTTTGTAAATCAACTTAGAAACTCCTGGGATACTGTAGACAATTGCTGAGTGAGTAAAGGAAGCATTCATGAATGAATTGATCAGTCCTTGCCTCCTGTTCACAACAACTTGATAGTTATAAATACCAGGAGTTGGGATTCCTGGAACAATTTTGACTACTGGACAAATGAAGCACCCACCAGGCTAACTGTTCTTTAATTCTTTCACAGTCGTGATTTGAACCGTGAAGTGACAAAATCATGTCAGGGTAATAGAGTTTACTTTCAGAAGTGTCATGTTAGGCAGGGTAGCTTTCTCAGCTCAAGGATGATGCTGGCAGGAAGACAAGGGCTGCCCACTGGTGCCAGCTTCTTTAGCTTCCTATAGAAACCACCCTGGAAATTATCAAGAGCCTGGGGCTCCTCTTCACCACACATCCTTCTAGTACCATCTGCTCACTGGGCTAAGGATCAATTATCTCCACAGAGGAGATATTGTTGCCAGTCCTCAAAGCAAGGACCCTGCATGCTAGGCCAGCCATGGACAACATCCCAGAAGCTTGGTTTTAGCCTTTGGACATCATTTACTCTCCATCAAAGGGTTTTGCTTTTTTTCTACCAGGTATGTGTGGAATGCATACCTCAAAGGAAGTGGCAGACCACACTGTGGCTTCTAAAAAGTTGGGCACAGTCATAAATGGCAGGGTTCTGTTGACTACCAGGTACCTATCATCAGGGGAGCTAGAGGAATCCAATTTCTCTTCTACCATCTTTTGTTGCCAACTGTGGCTTTCACATTATAATTTGTTCTTTAAATTCCACAAACATTTATTGAGCACCGACTGTGTTAAAGGTATAATTGAGGGAAGAATCACATGGAGAATCTTTTTGTGGCTAATAGATATACCTGTTATATGATGCAAAGTTAAGGTAACAAAGAGATACACATTAATCCATAAGAATTTAGAGGGACAAACAGTCAAAATCAGATGAGAAATTGTAACCAAAACCAATATGAATCAGAATAAAATTCCAAGAAATATTTTTTTTAGGAAATGCTGTAATCAAGCTGTGGTATGCACTCTCTCCCTTGGGAGTTTTATATTTAACAATATTTTCCAAGCTATATGCCTTGGAGCATTATCCCTTCATAAGAGATTTATAATAGTTCCAAGGGTATATAGATTCAGAGGTCAAATAAATTTGAGATTAAGAAAAACCATATACTTAATTCTTCCTTTTCTCTCACCAAGAGATTCACAATCAATTTTAAGCATCTCCGCATTTTTAAAAAAGACGTTAAGGAGTAACCTATTAATATGCTAAAAGTTCTAAGGTGTCTAGCAGAAAGGAGTTTCAATTAGGAAATATTTAAATGGAAACTCAAGATGACTTCATGATGGCCTCTAAGATGAACCTTAGGGGACAGAAAGAATTGTTGCCCTCTGGGTAGAGTCTCCTCTCCTTGTCATGCTGTGGGTCCCCATACTTCTTTTTCAGAAATGATATTGCCTCTGCATCTTTCCTCATCATTTATTTAGGAGGAGAGCCTAGGAGGATCCCCTTTCCCCCTCCACCCCAACATCACACAGCTGAGGTTTCCATGAAATGATTCTGAAGTTCCTGGGATTAATACCTATGAATTTCGATACTGACTCTGTCAGTTATGTTCCCTAGGAGTAACATCTCAGTTTTGTTTAATAAGAATTTGACCCATACTGAAGAATGGTGTGTTTTCTTCTGATGGAATTCCTAAAGGGGGAAATTAATATGTGGAGTTTTCATAGCTTTGTCAGATTCATTGGGAGATGAATGAGATGTCAGTAGTGTTCTTGAGGATAAAACCACAAAGGAGATTGCAAGCACTCTGAGAGGCTGAAGTTCACCTGAGTTGAAAGTTGAGAAAAGGAGAGAAAATCTAGCTCAGCTATTGGAATTCAAGCCTTGGATTGTATTTCTTTTTTGTGTTTTGTTTTGTTTTAATTAGTTACACATGACAGTATGATGACCTTGACATATCATACATGTGAATCAGATGGGATATAATTTCTCATTTTTCTGAGTGTACAGGTTGCAGAATCATATTGGTCATGTAGTCACATATATACACACAGTAACAATAATGTCTGTTTCATTCTACTACTCTTCCTATACCCCCAACTGGATTGTATTTCTTATGGGAAGTAAAAAGGGGAAAGGGGAGGGGAAGAAAGTGGAGAAGGGAAGGAAGTGAAGGAGATAAAGATTGGCTTCCTCATTTGCCTTTCTATCCCAAGGGTGGACAATTTTTATAACCTTATTCTGAGAGGTCCCTCTTCTGTGTACCTTTCTTTCTGCATACCTTTACTCTGATACACACACTCTTCTCACTTATAGTCCAGCTTTAACCTGAACTTCTAGAAAATTCCCTTATTTAAAAAATACATCATTTTTTTTCAAATCAATCTCTACTCTTTGCATTTAAACAGGAGCTGCCCTTTCATCACAAAGCCTTAATGCTAAAGGACAGTGCCTGTCCTATCCAATTTTTTAAGTAGCCAAAAAATATTAAAATGCTCTTAGTTTTTTTAAAAAAACCGATTTAATAACTCTTATTTCCAGTTTGATTTAGTTCCAACCAGTACCCCAGCACCCACAGAGACCCCTTCCAACCTATACCATCTTCTAACCTCTTTCTAGATTCCTGAAGCACTTTGTAACACCCCAAAGATGATAATGGAGAGGACTTGATTTGCTCCTTGCTCTTATCTCTTCTTGGGTGTTGATGTCCTGGTAAAACCAGTTTTCCACCTAGGAATGTCCAGTGCTTGCTCCAGAGGTGGTGACTGGACTGATTGGAGGTGTTCATTCAGCACTCGCTCAATTGGCAATCTTTAGTAAATTGCCCCCATAGTCCTCTTCTGTCCCTGTCTTGAGTAGTATATTCATGTGATCTGATGTAGAGTCTTCCCTGGGCAATATGCAAGGAAATCCCTAAGCAGGCACTCAGGCTCCTTCTCAACAAAATCCTTTTCTCCTGAGTACAATGGACTTTAAGTACCTTGTTAATAGGAAGAACGTATGTCCGTAGGCCCATCTCATGCCAAGATACACCTGTCACCATCTCCTTTGTTCTCTGTAATCACCAAGGCAATGATATGGGGCATAGAGGCTGACTTCATTTTAAAAACAAACAAAAACACTTCATATATTTCATAAGAGAAGCAAGGCACCAATCTCTCTGCTCTAGAAGCACCCACATTTCTTGGATACTCTCTTTGTAATTTCTTCTAGTGGTATAGAAAAAAACTGGTGGCAAGACACATTCCTGTATGACCACTTCCTCAGTTAGTCCTCTGGGATTAAAAGAAAAGAAAAAAAAATGTTCTCTTTTTCGTATTTCTTAGTAAGTCATGTCCAACTCATACCTCGTTGGTGCTTTTGAACTTACAATGTTAGAATGTGGCTTATTAATGTCTGTATTGCAATGATACGTCTTAGTTGACCCGCCAAGTGGGCAGGGGTCTGCAGTTACAGTGATTCAGAATTGGCATAGCAGCACATACTTTGAAATATTATTTTTGTTTATAATATTTGTATATCCTTATGGCATACATTGTGGTAATTTGATACATGTATACAATGTATAATAATAAAAAAAAGTCAAACATTTCCATTTCTTCAAACGTTAATCATCTTTATGTATTGGAAATTCCATACTCTTCTAATCATTTTGGAGTGTATCATAGATTGGTTTAATCAACTGTTACCCTATTGTTCTGTAGCAAAACCCAAATTAATTCTTCCTTTCTGACTGTTTTGGCTCCCTTTATTGATTTACTCTCTGCCTGACTCCCCTCTGCCCTTCCCAATCACTATTCCATCCATTCCATTCTTCTATAAGATCAACAACTTAGTTTTCACAAATGAGGGAGAATATATGATATTTGTCTTTCTGTTGCTGTCTTATTTTACTTAATATAATGACCTCCAGTTCCATTTATGTTGCTACAAATGACAGGATTTTATTCTCTTTTTGGGGGGATGGGTACTGGGGATTAAACTCAGGGGCACTTGACCACTGAGCCAAATCCCCAGCTATATTTTATATTTTATTTAGAGACATGGTTTCACTGAGTTGCTTACCTTCTTGCTTTTCCTGAGGCTGGCTTTGAACTCACAATCCTCCTGCCTCAGCCTCCTGAGCCATTGGGACTACAGGCATATGCCACCAGGCCCAGCGATTTCATTCTTTTTTTATAGATGACTAATATTTCAGTGTGTACCATTTTCTTCATCCGTTCATCCCACTGATGGGCATCTAGTTGATTCCATATTTCAGATTATGAATATTGCTACAATAAACGTGGGAGTACACATATATTTGGGGCATAATGATTTCATCTCCTTTAGATATATAGACCCATTAGTAAAATTATTGAATAATATAGTAGTTCTACTTTTAGTTTTTTGAGGAATCTCCATACTGTTTTCCACAATGACTGTATAAGCTCCTTACAGAAGAGTTTTCCTTTCCCCACCTCCTTGCTAGCATTTGTTCTTATTAATGATGATGTTGTTTTTGATGATAGACTTTTTGAGGTGAGATGATATCTCTTTGTGGTTTTTATTTGCATTTCCCTGATGAATAGTGATATTGAGCATCTTTTCATAAACCTGTTAGACATTTATATGTCTTTTGAGAAGTATCTACTTAGTTCTTTAGCCCATTTTTAATTAGATTATTTTGATTTTTATGTGTGTTCAGCTTTTTAATATTGTACATGTTCATGTAATTCAGGGTGATATTTCCACACATGCATACAGCATGCATTGGTTATATACAGCTACTTTTCCTCCATACTTGTGGATTTTTTTAAAAGAGAGAGAGACAGAGACAGAGAGAGACAGAGAGAGAGAGAATTTTAATATTTATTTATTTATTTATTTTAGTTTTCGGCAGACACAACATCTTTGTTTGCATGTGGTACTGAGGATCGAGCCCGGGCCACACGCATGCCAGGCGAGTGTGCTACCGCTTGAGCCACATCTCCAGCCCTTGTGGATTAAAAAAAAAAAAAAAAAAACCTTCCCAGTCTCAAGTAATCACTATTCTACTTTAAGTTTGACTTTTGAGTTTCCTCATATGAGAAGAACATGTGTTACTTGTTTGTGTCTGGCTTATTTAATATGAAGCCCTTCAGTTCCACCAATTTTGCTACAACAATAGGATTTCATCTGTATGGCTTAGTAATACCCCTTTGTGTATATGCCATATTTTCTTTTACCATTCATCTGCTGATGGTCATCTAGCCTGATTCCATATCTTAGCTATTATGAATAGTGACACAAGAATCATGGGCATCCTGATACTTCTTTTGTATACAGACTTAATTTTCTTTGGATATATACTCAGGAATGGGGTAGCTATAACATATGGAAGTTCTATTTTTAGTTTCTTGAGGAACCTTCATACTGTTTTCTATAGTTTACATTCCCACTAGCAGTGTATAAGAGTGTACCTTTCTCCATATCCTCAAAAGGATTATCTTTTGTCTTTGCAGGTCTTAAATTTAGGTTTCTGATCTATTTTGAGCTGATTTTTGTAGATATAGAGAGACCAGGGTCAAGTTTCAATCTTCTGCATGTGGGTGTCCAACACCATTGGTTGAAGAGGTTGTCCTTTCTCTTATATATGTTTTTGGCACTTTTGTCAATTATCAGGTGGCTGTAGAGGTGTGGGATTATTTCTGGGTTCTCTATTCTGTTCCATTGGTCTGTGTCTGTTTTTATGCTGATATAATGCTGTTTTGGTTACTATGGCTCTGTAATATGTTTTGAAATTTGATGTTGCAACGCCTCCGACTTTGCTATTTCAGCTCAGGGTCTTTCATATTTCCATATGAATTTTATGATTGATTTTTCTAGTTCTGTGAATGACAATGGTATTTTGATGATGATTGCTTGAATATGTAGAGTATTGTGGGTAGTATGGAGATTTTAGTATTAATTTTTCATATCCATGAGCATATGAGGAATCTTTTAGTATGTTCTTCAATTTCTTTCCTTAGTGTTCTGTATTTTCATGGAAGAGTCCTTAAGCTTCTTTGGTTGATTCATTTTTTGTATGGTTATTGAGTGGGATTGTTTCACCCTTTCTCAGAAAATGTATTATTGTTGTATAGAAAAGCTACTGATTTATGTTGATTTTATATCCTACTACTTTACTGATTTTTTTTTCAGTTCTAGTAGTCTTTTGCTAGAATCTTTTGTTTTTTTTTCTATGTATAGAATCATATATCTGTAAGCAAGGATAATTTGACTTCCTCCTTTCCTATTTTCTATTTTTAAATTTCTTTCTCTTGCATAATTGTTCTGCCTAAAACTTCTAGTACTATCTTGAACAACAGTAGTTAAAGTGGATACTCTTGTCTTGTTCATCTTAGTGGAAATACTTTGTTTACCCTGTTCAATATGATGCCTCCTATGTGTTATATGTAGCCTTTGTTGTGTTGACATATGATCCTTCTCTAGTTAATTCAGAGATTTTTATCATGGGGGGATGTTGAATTTTGTCAGATGCTTTTTTTGTATGTCTATTAAGATGATCATATGATTTTGACCCTTCATTCTATTAACATGATATATTACGTTCATTGATTCATGTGTTGAATCATCCTTGTGTCCCTTGAATGAAAGCAACTTGATTGTGGTGTATAATCTATTTGATGTGCTGTTGAATTTGGGTTGCTAATATTTTGTTGAGAGTTTTTATGTCTATTTTCATCAGTGATATTAGTCTATAGTTTGTGTGTGTGTGTGTGTTATGTGTGTGTGTGTGTGTCTTTGTTAGGTTTGTTAACAGGGGGTAATTATGGCCTCGTAGAATGAGTATAGAAGGGATACCTCTGTTTCCATTCTGTTGACTAATTTGAGAAATATTAATGTTAGTACCTTAAAAGTTTGGTAAAACACAGCAGTGAAACCTTCCAGTCCTGCGCTTTTCTTTGCTGGGAGGCCTTTTGTAACTAATTCAATCTCATTACTTGTTACTGGTCTATTAATATCTTCTTAGCTTAATATGGGTAAGTCATATGTGTCCAGAATTTGTCCATTCATTCCAGGTTTTTCTTTTTGGGGCATATACTTCTTAATGATCTATTAAATTCCTGAGGTATCAATTGTAATGTTTCCTTTTAATTTCTAATTTTGTTTGTTTGTTTATTTGTTTTGGTCTAGCTGGAAGCTTGTCAATTTGTGTGTTTTTTTTTACCTTTTTCAAGAATTAGCTATTGATCTTTTGTGATTTTCAGACTCCATGTATTCATATAATTTCTAAAGTTTATATTCAAAAGGCTTCTAATTTAATTCCATTGTGATCAAAAAAGACTCTGTACAAGATTTCAATTTTTAAAAATTTGCTAAGAATTTGTGGCCAAATATTTGCTCTATTCTAGAGAATGTTCCATGCAGTGATGAATGTGTATTTTACAGCTGTTGAATGCAATGTCCTGCAAATGTCTTATAAGTCCATTTGATCTATCACTCTGATGTCACTCTGATGTTTATTTTGATTATTTTTGTCTGGATGATGTACCCATTGATGAGAGATGGGAGTTGAAATCCCCCACTCTTATTGAGAGCTCCCTTTAGGTCTAATTAGTGTTTATTTTATAAAATTGGGTGATCTGACATTAGGTGCAGACCTATTTAAAATCATTACATATTCTTGAGGAATTATCCCTTGATCGCTATATAATAAACTTCATTCTCTCTTCTTATTGCTTCTGTCTTTTTTTAATTTGTTTTACTTAGTTATACATGACAGTACAATGATCTTGACATATACAATTCAATCAGATGGGATATAATTTTAAAATCTATTTTTGTCAGATATGAGTATAGCTAATTCAGCTCACTTTAGGATTACACTTGCTTGGAATTTCATTTTTCATTTTTTCATTTTCGGTAAAACTTTTTACTGGTGAAGAGTTTCTTATAGGTAACGTTGATAGGTCTTAAGTTTTGGGTTTGGAGTTTTTTGGGTTTTTTTAATCCATTCAGCCAATCTGTATTTTTTAAGAGACACACACTCACACACACATACACACACACACAGAGAGAGAGAGAGAGAGAGAGAATTTTTTTTTAATATTTATTTTTTAGTTTTCGGCGGACACAACATCTTTGTTTGTATGTGGTGCTGAGGATCGAACCCGGGCTGCATGCATGCCAGGCGAGCGCGCTACCGCTTGAGCCACATCCCCAGCCCCCAAATCTGTGATTTATACTTTCACATGCTGTAATTATAACAGTAACTTTATTCCCCTTCTGGATATAGGACTCCTTGAAGCTGTTTTTGTCAGGCTGGTCTGATGGTTAGGAATTCCTTCAGTTTTTATTTACCATGGAAGCTCTTCCCCCTACCCCTTCATTTTTGAAGGAAAGACTTGCTGGGTGTAATAATCTTGGTTGGTAGTTATTTTTCTTTCAGGACTGGAAATATATCATTCTAGGCCTTCATTCTAGGCCTTTATAATTTCTGCTGAGAAATCCTGTTTAGTGTAATAGGGTTATACTTAAATATAAGATAGTATTTTTTTTTTCTTGAAGATTTTGCATTCTTTCTTTGTCCTGTATTTTTGACAGTTTGACTATAATATGTCATAGTGAGAACATTTTCTGGTCATTTCTATCTGGAGTTCCATAAGCCTCCTGTATACAGTTTTCCATATCTTTTCAAAGATAAGAGAGGTTTTCTGCTATTTTATTGAGATTTTTTTATGCTCTTAATTTTTTTATGCTCTTAACTTTTATTCCCCCCACTCCTACTTTTAGTCTGAACAAAATGTCCTCCAAAAGTTTATGCATTGAAAATATGGTCCTCAATCCAGCAAGGTTCAGAGATGGGGCTTTTGAGCAATGACTGGATCATGAGAGCTCAGACCTCATCAGTGGATTAATCCATTTGATCAGTGGATTAACCCACTTGGTGGACTGATAAATGAATTCAGCAAATTTGCAGGAAACAAACATAATAAGCTGAATTTTATACCCCAACAAAGAACTTTCTGGAAAAGAAATTTAGAAAGCAATTCCATTTACAATAGATACAAATGAGAAGCTATTTAGTAATAAATTTAACAAAAGAAGTGAAAGATCTCTACAGTGAAAATTATAACAGACTGCATTAGCTTTTCCTTCTTGTGGCCTACTGAAAGGGTGAAGGACTATTGGGAGGTGAGACCTAGTTGGAGGAAGAAGGAGGTCACTGAAAGTGCGCCCTGGAAAGGTTTATCTTGTCCCTGGCATGACTCTCCTCCCTCTCCACCTCCCCCTCTCTCCACCCCTTTTCCCAGCAGCCATAATCTTACCTCTATCACACCCTTCTGCCATAAAGCTTTGCCTCATCTCAAAGAAATGGAGCCAGCTGACCATGGACTCAAACCTTTGAAACTATGATCCAAAATAAATCTTTCCTCCTCTAAGTTGTTCTTGTCAGGTGTTTTGGCCACAGAAATGAAGAGCTAGCTAAGTGTGTTATAATTTTCACTGTAGAGATCTTTCATTTCCTTGGTTCAATTTATTACTAAATATTTTATATTAAATGGCTATTGCAAATGGGATTGCTTTCTAAATTTCTTTTTTCAGAAAGTTCATTATTGGTGCACAAAATTTTACTTTTTATGTTGGATATTTCTGCAACTTTACTAATTTTATTTATCAATTCTAATAGCGTTTTGATATAGTTTTAGAGTTTTCTATGTGTAAAATGATGTCATCCACAAAAGTGGATGAATTTAACTTCTTCCTTTCCAATTTGGATGCCCTTTATTTTTTTCTCTTGCTTAATTGCTCTTTATAAGACTTTCAGTGCTATGTTAAATAAGAGTGGTGAAAGTGTATATCCTTGTCTTGTTCCCAATCTTAGAGGAACACTTTCTTCTTTTCCTCATTTAGCATGACATTAGTCATGGGTTTTTCATATATATCCTTTATTATTTTAAGATATGTTTCATCTATAACTAATTTTTAGGACTTTTATAATGAAAGAATATTAATTCTTACCAAAACTTGCTTCTGCATTTATCAAAATGATCACATGGGATTTTTTCCCTTTGTTTTATTGAAGCATTGCATCATGTTTATTGATTTGCATGTGATATGGGCCAGGGTATATGGGCAATGACCAAATGGACTCCATTTTACCCTGAGACTCCGTATCATGTAAGAAATGCTTCTCCCGTGGGAAAGCCCCACATCTGTACCCATTAATAGTTATCTAGAATAACATACTTGGCAACTCAAAACAGCAATTCTTAAACAATGTAAAATTTTTCTCTTTGTTTTCCATTTTTCTTGGGCAATGTATCTTGTCAGAGATTGATTGTCTAGACATTAGTAACCATTTTCTAACTTGTACTGAACTGGGGTCATTTTGAACCACTTCCCTTTGCTTGCTTGCTGCTATGCCAACCTGGAAAGTCCCATGGGAAATACCAACGTACCCATTGCATTCTCTCACTAACTGCCCAGTTCAGCTTCTGTACCTGCTTGCTTGCAGCTATGTCAACGCAGATGTAGTTTTTGCCTTTAAATATCCTAAAATGCTCAGGCTCGGGGCTGTTCCTTGCAGAGACAGTTATGGGTCCCATGGGGAGCAGTCGCTGGCTGGCCCGCTAAATAAAGACACTTCAATTTGGACAAAACTGGAATTAGGTGTGTTTTCTGAGTGACCTGCCCCACAACACATATTTTAAACTATTCCTGTTTCCTCAGGATTAGCCCGCTTGACCACCGTATATGATCTTTCGATGTGCTACTGAATTTTGTTGCTAATATTTTATTGAGAATGTGTACATCTATGTTTATCAGACATATGTGTCTACAGTTTTATTTCTTCCTTCCTTTTTCTTGCATGCTTGCGTGTTTGTCCCTATCAGGTTTTGGTATCAGGGTAACACTGGGCTCAAACCAAAAGTTTTTCAGAGTTCTTTCCAATTCAACTTTTAAATGTTTTTTTTTTGTTTTGTTTTGTTTTTTTTGGTGCTTTGCATTTTGAGTTCTTTATATACCCTAGAGAAGTGCTCTCTCTGATGTGTGAGGGGTAAAAATTTGCTCCCATTCTGTAGGCTCTCTATTCACCTCACAGATTGTTTTGCTTTTTATTTTGAATCCATCCCTTTTTTTGATTTTTGGTTTTAATTCTTGTGCTATAGGAATCTTATTAAGGAAGTTGGGGCCTAATCCCACATGATAAGGATTAGAGCCTTGGTTTTCTTCTATTAGATGCAGAGTCTCCAGTTTAATTCCTAGGTCCTTGATCCACTTTGAGTTTTGTGCATGGTGAGAGATAGGGTTTAATTTCATTTTGTTGCATATGGATTCCCAGTTTTTCTGGCACCATTTGTTGAAGAGGCTATCTTTTCTCCAATGCATGTTTTTGGCACCTTTGTCTAATATAATTGTAATTTTGTGGGTTAGTCTCTGTGTCCTCTATTCTGTACCATTGGTCTACCAGTCTGTTTTGGTGCCAATTGTTACTATTCCTCTGTAGTATAGTTTAAGGTCTGGTATAGTGATGCCACCTGCTTCACTCTTCCTGCTAAGGATTGCTTTAGCTATTCTGATCTCTTATTTTTCCAGATGAATTTCATGATTGCTTTTTCTATTTCTAGAGGAATGCCATTGGGATTTTGATCAGAATTGCATTAAATCTGAATAGTGCTTTTGGTAGTATGGTCATTTTGATAATATTAATTCTGCCTATCCAAGAGCAAGGTAGATCTTTTCATCTTCTAAGGTCTTTTTTAAAATTTCTTTAGGGTACCTCTTTTGTTAAGTTGATTCTCAAGATTTTTTTTTTTGAGGCTATTGTAAATGGGGTAGTTTTCCTCATTTCCCTCTCAGAGGATTTGTTACTAACCCAATCAATAAATGGGGCAAGGACCTGAACAGACACTTCCCAGAAGATGATATACAATCAGTCAACAAAGATATGAAAAAATGTTCAACATCTCTAGCAATTAGAGAATTGCAAATCAAAACTACTCTAAGATTTTATCTCACTCCAGTCAGAATGGCAGCAATTATGAAGACAAACAACAATAAGTGTTGGTGAGGATATGGGGGAAAAGACACACTCATGCATTGTTGGTCGGACTGCAAATTGGTGCTGCCAATATGAAAAGGAGTATGGAGATCCCTTAGAAAACTAGGAATGGAACCATCATTTGACCCAGCTATCCCTCTCCTCAGTCTATACTCAAAGGACTTAAAAACAGCGTACTGCAGGGACACAGCCATATCAATGTTTATAGCAGTACAATTCGCAATAGCTAATCTGTGGAACCAACTTAGATACCCTTCAGTAGATGAATGGATAAAAAAAAAATGTGGCATATATACATAATGGAATATTACTCAGCAATAAAAAATATAAAATCATGGCGTTTGCAAGTAAATGGATGAAGTTGGAGAAGATAATGCTAAGTGAAGTTAGCCAATTCCCAAAAAAAAATGCCAAATGTTTTCTTTGCTATAAGGAGGCTGATTCATGGTGGGATGTGGAGGAGCATGGGAGGAATAGACGAACTCTAGATAGGGCAGAGGGGTGAGAGGGGAAGGGAGAGGGTAGGGGGTTAGCAAGGATGGTGGAATGTGATGAACATCATTATTCAGAGTAGATGTATGAAGACACAAATTGGTGTGAACATGTTTTATATACAACCAGAGATATGAAAAATTGTGTTCTATATGTGTAATAAGAATTGTAATGCATTCCACTGTCATTTATTTTTTTAAAAAATCAATTAAAATTTTTAAAAAAGAAAAAAACGTTTAAATGGTTTTAGAAGAATCAGAATAAGTTATTTAACTGTTTTGAATAATTCATCAGTAATACCCTCATGTCCTAGAATTTTTTAGGTTAGAAACTTTTAATAACTGCTCCAATTTCATTACTCACTGGTCTATGTGTGAACTGAGTTTCTTGTAAACAGCATAGTTTTAGGTGTTTTTTTTTTCCCCATGGAAAGAATCTTTGTTAGCATTTTGTTAATCTTTGTATTTTGATTGGTAAATTTTATTCATTTATATTCATGGATAGATTTTCTATTTCTTCCTGATTCAATTTTGGTATGTTGTATATGTTTAGAAATTTATTCATTTCCTCTGGATATTCTAATTTGATAGCATTTAAATGCTTTTATTTTGTGTTTTGGTGGTATTTAGTATAATGCTTCATTTTTCATCTCTGTTCTTAATTATTTGGGCCTATTGTCTTTTGTCTTTAAATAGTCTACCTAAAAGTTCGTCAATTTTGTTATCCTTTCAAAACAACAACTCTTTGTTTCATTGAACTTTTTTTTAGGTTCAATTTTATTTATTTATGCTCTGATCTTTACTATTTGTTTCTTTCTATTAATTTCAGGTTTGGTTTTTTATTACTTTTCTACATCCTTGAGATGCATTGTTAAGTTGTTTAGTTTAGATCTTTATTTTTTATATACACATGTATTCTATAACCTTCTCTCTTGGTACTGATTTTGCTATATGCCACCTATTTTGATATGTTGTCATTTTCACTTGTTTTAATAGACTTTCTTATTAAATTTCTTTAATTACTCATGTTACTCTTGCTATTTAATTTTCATGCTTTTGTAGAGTTTCATTTTGGTCTGTGAAGATACATGATATGATTACAAACTTTTACATTTATTGAGTCTCTATTTGTAGTTCAACATATTTGAATCAAATGTATGATATGTCAAGATCATTGTATTGTCTTGAGAAACTAATAAGAAAAATTTTAAAAAATCTATCTGGAAAATATTTTATGTACTGATGAGAAGAATGTATATTTTGTTGCTGTTGAATGAAATAGTCTGTAAATGCTTGTTAGGTCCATTTGCTTGTACATATGTCTATGTTATGTTTTCTTGCTGAAGTGATTCTATTATAATATATAATGACATTTTTACATTGTTTTAGGTTTTAATTTAAAATTCCCTGTATCTATGTGGGGGAAAAGACACACTCATGCATTGTTGGTCGGACTGCAAATTGCTTACATTTGGCTAACATTTTCATGATCTATCTTTTTGCAGTCCTTCACTTTTAGTCTATGTGTGTTTTTACCTGTGAACTGAGTTTCTTGTAGATAGCATACATATAGGTATTTTTTTCCCATTAATGCAATCTTTGTTAGCATTTAGTTCATCTTTATATTTTGATTGGTAAATTTAATCCATTTATATTCATGGATATTATTGATGAGCAAATACCTCCTCCTGTTATTTTGTTAATTGTTTTCCCTACAAGACTTTCCCTAATTCCTGCCAGGTGAATGCAGGTGGTAGCTATATCCCTATATCCCTGGAGCTGTGGGATGTGGTTGAAGCCCTTCTCAGCTCCTGATGGACAAATATGGATCAAGCCTTCACTTTTTATCAATAATTACAGTCCCAAAGTTGTGGGTTACAGAGGAAGCCTTCCGTAATTTCCATGGGGTTAGTACAGGTGGGAATTTGATTTGTGGTTATAACAATCACTGGTTCTGCAGGTGGATGTATTCCACCCAGTGAGATGTGTTCTGGCCCAAGATGTCTGGCAGTTTAAAGGGAGATGGGAGGAAAGTAGAGCAGTTGCTGGTCCTTGTGGAAAGATAACATCTAGCATTGGCAATTATAGCAGTTAATGTTGTGGGGGTTAGAGGAGGCCTAAAGTGGGTTCTTTCTTTGGAGCAGAGCAGTCACTTTTAAAGCAGCCAGCTCCCCAAACCGGCTTGAAAGACTGGAGGACCATAGAATTCTCCTGCAGTTAGAACTTCCAGACTGTTGCTATGATCTGGAGTTCCTTTTCACTTCAATGTGGGGTCCTCGCTCCCCCACCACAACGCCAGGGACCTGGGATTGCAGTTGCTATTAGCTTTGTTCTTTGTTCTTGACTCCAGGTTGCCTGTCTGACTCTGTAGGATTCCTGTGACTTCCTTGATGATTTCCAGAGTTCTTCTACACTACTTTAAATACAGCTTTTTTTTTTTTTTTTTTTTTT
>NW_025999998.1:3049810-3068287 GCF_001458135.2 Marmota marmota marmota | reverse complement strand
ACAGCTTTTTTTTTTTTTTTTTTTGGCCTGGTTCTTCTCTGTGGCAGAATTATACACAGGATACCTCTGTTTAGCCATCTTGGCTACCATAGGCTGAGATTTTGTTTTATACCATATGTATAGCTACATAACACAAAGATCCAAATTTCTGCAGCCTACAGGAGCTATCCTTCCATTAGCAAAGAAGGACAAAGTCATGTGGCTATCGCTTTTATTATATTTCCATCCCTATGTATTTACGAGTGTGGAAGTCTAACATTTGCCACAAATGTTTTCTTTTGTTTGCCATAGACAGAATCTTACTCTGGACTGTTAGCCAAATGTAATTCTATGGTCCTACCATTGTCTTGAAATTTTATTCTGTCATCTATCCCAAGTGTTGAAACAGATTAGAGAGAGTTTTCTCCCTTATTCCCCCAAATAATATCTTAGGCTATATATTTAATGACACAGAAAGAAATCACAAAGCAGAAAACATCATTTTTGACTAGATACTACACATCCCTGTACCTATAATCCTCAGATCATGCTCCCCCAAGCCAAGCTAAACATGTATTTCCCACTTTTATAAGCATCAAAGTGGACTTTTATGATTGGAGAGTGGCTCTTCTTTAAGTAGCAATTCAAGGACCCAGACTCTTCTACCTTGAGAATGTTTCATCTTCAAAATATGGCTTCCAAGGAGACTGTTCATCTGCATCAAGCCGAGGAACATGAGGGGATATAAAGGATCAGCTTTAGGAGTAATTTACAGATTAGGCCCCAAAGATTACTTTATTTCACCTTCCATTAGCTAGAACTCAGTGATATGACCATATCTACCTGTAATGGAATCTGGGAAATGTCCAGGAAGATGAGAAAATAGATATGGTAAGCAATTACCTGGTTTCAAAGGGAAAACCAAGTCAATATTATCTCAACGGCAGCCAGACCAGGCAACACAATAATTTACAGAGGTAACTTTTTCTCAAGACAACCTTTTCCATGATTATATTCATTATCCATTCCAGAATAGAAGTTTCCCTTTACACTTGATAATCTAAAAGCCCACAGAATATCAATTTGAAAAACTCCTGTCCCCAAAAGTCTGAATTTGGCTCTTGTCTTAGGAGTAACAGAAAAATGCTGTTTTTCAGGAATATTGATAACTAGTCTCAGACAATTCTATCACAATTATATCTACATGCATGGATAACTTTAACTTTGTACTGTTTATAATTAGGGGATAATGAATTTTTAATGAATGAAAGAAACTTCTCATTACCTTTATAAGCAATTCTTTTAGCACTCCATGCTTAGTTTTCTGAAGGTGGCATGCAGGAATGAAGCTGAGACTAGGGTCATAATACTCTTTGACTAGAGAGTAACCTCAAGGCATTTATGTGCACCTAGAATTTAAAGTTAGTGCAGTCATTTATAACAAGAAAATCACCACAGAAGTGATATGTACATTGAAACTTAGATAAGTAAATTCAATTTGCTACAACAAACACATTCTAACAAATACAATTTCCTATAACAACATATAGAGAATAAATATAATATTCAGTTACAAATACATAAAGCATTTTTGCAGTAATTGTAGCCTCAAGGTTAAGGGTTATGTTCTATAAAAATGAACAATAAAACATTATACTTAAAGAGCATAGTGTTTCAGGGGAGGTTCTGGTCATTCTTGACAAACACACTGCCTGTAAACTCAATCTCATTTTCAAGATACAGATTACATTTAGATGTGCCTTTATCAGGATATTCACTAATCCAGTGCTTTGCATTCTCAAAGGTACTTGCCTTATCTCTCATCTTCTAAAGTTTTCTCACTGACTACAATTATGTCTTGTGGTCAGTGGTTTCAATACAGATGGGCTTTGTATTTGTTTAATAGAAAATTAGAGGTCTATCGTTTTCTATTTTAATACTGTCTTTTAGAAAATATCACTTAGAAATAGCCACTCTAATTATTGATCAACATACCAGAAATTTATTGGAGAGTTTGTTAGGCTATTCATTCCCTTTATCTATTCTTATATTTACTCTTTAAGTGTATTATCTCTGCTGTGGTGTGTGTGTGTGTGTGTGTGTGTGTGTGTGTGTATTAATCAACTATCAGGATACTTCATTGCAAAAAACAAATTGACTTTGGATAACTTAAGCAGAAAAAATTCTATGGGAAGATGTTGTCTGGTACATAGAAATTCTAGAAAGTCTATCTATTTTTTAATTGGTTCTTTTTAGTTATACATGACAATACAGTCCATTTTGATATGATTATACATGCAAGAAATATAGCCTATTCTAATCAGGGTCATGTGCATATACACAATGGTGGGATTAATTATGATATATTCATGTATGTACATAGGAAATTTATGTCAGATCCTTTCCACTGTCTTTCCTATTCCTATCCCACCTCCGTTTCCTTCATTTCCTTTTGTCTAATCCACTGAACTCCTATTCTTCCTCCCCCACCCACTTATTGTTGTTAGCATCCACATAGCAGAGAGAACATTCACCCTTTGTTTTTTGGGACTGGCTTACTTCACTTAGCATGGATAGCCATTTGTACAAAGATGCAAAAATCAAGGGGGCAAGCTCCTAGGACAATAGCCAATATTACAACTGTAAGAAGAGTTTGGTCAGGGCACCAGAGTCACTACTGCTGGTTGCCATTTCATTTATTTCTTCTCTGGCAGCACTGAATATTAATCATCACCTTCAATGTACCCAGAATGAATTTTGTCTCTGTTTGACTTAATTCAGATTGTCTATCAAGCCAGAGTTCAGACGGAGCCAGTGTCTGGGTTTTTGACTTCTGAACCCAGGGAGGTAAGTCCCTACTTTATACAAGATTCACATAGTAATGTATTCTCCAAACCTAATACTCTTATTATTCAAATATGAATTAACCAAAAGCAAAGTAGGCAAAAGTCCATTGTAAGGAGTTATAATGAGTGTGACTCCATTTTCTGATATCTGACTACTAACACAATTTTTAAAAATTGATTTTATTTTTTAAATGCATGCCAGTGAAATGTATTACAAGTCTTATTACACATATAGAGGACAATTTTTCATATCTCTGTATATAAAGTATGTCCACACCAATTCATGTCTTTATACATGTACTTTGGATAATAATATCCATCACATTCCACCATCCTTGCTAACCCCCTGCTCCCTCCCTTCCCCTCCCACCCCTCTTCCCTATCTAGAGTTCATCTATTCCTCCCATGCTTCCCCCTCTCTACTTACTATGAATCAGTCTTCTTATGTCAAAGAAAACATTCAGCATTTGTTTTTTGGGGATTGGCTAACTTCACTTAGCATAATTTTCTCCAACTTCATTCATTTACCTGCAATGACATGATTTTATTCTCTTTTATTGCTGAGTAATATTCCATTCTGTATATATGCCACATTTTTTTTATCCATTCATCTACTGAAGGGCAGCTAGGTTGGTTCCACAGTTTAGCTATTGTGAATTGTACTGCTATAAACATTGATGTGGCTGTATCCCTGTAGTATGCTGATTTTAAATCTTTGGGTATAGACTGAGGAGAGGAATAGCTGGATCAAATGGTGGTTTCATTCCCAGTTTTCCAAGAAATCTCCATACTACTTTCCATATTGGCTGCACCAATTTGCAGTCCCACCAGCAATGTATGAGTGTACCTTTCCCCCCACATCCTCGCCAATACTTATGGTTGTTTATCTTCATAATATCTGCCATTCTGACTGAAGTGAGATGAAATCTTAAAGTAGTTTTGATTTGTATTTCTCTAATTGCTGGAAATGATGAATATTTTTTCATAAGTGAAATAACCCAGTCCCCCCGAAACAAAGGGTGACTGTTCTCTCTGCTATGTGGATGCTAACAACAATAAGTGGGGGGAGAGGAGAATAGGAGTTCAGTGGATTAGACAAAAGGAAATGAAGGAAACGGAGGTGGGATAGGAATAGGAAAGACAGTGGAAAGAATCTGACATAAATTTCCTATGTACAAACATGAATAAATCATTTTTTCATTTTGACTGATTGTATATCATCTTCTGGGAAGTATCTGTTCAGGTACTTGTCCAATTTGTCCAATTTATTTATTGGGTTATTTGTTTTTTGTTGTTGTTGTTGTTGTTGTTGTTGTTTTTTGGTGCTTAGCTTTTTGAATTATTTCTATACCCTAGAGATTAGTGCTCTATCTGATATGTGAGGGGTAAAAATTTGCTCCCACTCTGTAGGCTCTCAATTCACCTTACAGATTGTATTTTGACTGAGAAGAAACTTTTTAGTTTGAATCCATCCCATTTATTAATTCTTGGTTTTAATTCTTGCACTATAGGAGTCTTATTAAGGAAGTTGGGGCCTAATCCCGCATGATGAAGATTAGGATCTACTTTTTCTTCTATTAGACACAGAGTCTCAGGTTTAATTCCTAGGTCCTTGATCCACTTTGAGTTTTGTGCATGGTGAGAGATAGGGGTTTAATTTCATTTTGTTGCACATGGATTTCCAGTTTTCCCAGCACCATTTGTTGAAGAGGCTAGCTTTTCTCCAATGCATGTTTTTGGCACCTTTGTCTAATATGAGATAATTGTAGTTTTGTGGGTTAGTCTCTGTGTCCTCTATTCTGTACCATTGGTCTACCAGTCTGTTTTGGTGCTAATATCATGCTGTTTTGTTACTATTGCTCTTTAGTATAGTTTAAGGTCTGATATAGTGATGCCACCTGCTTCACTCTTCCTGCTAAAGATTGCTTTAGCTATTCTGGGTCTCTTATTTTTCCAGATGAATTTCATGATTGCTTTTTCTATTCTCTGAGGAATGCCATTGGGATTTTGACCAGAATTGCATTAAATCTGAGCAGTGCTTTTGGTAGTATGGTCATTTTGATAATATTAATTCTGCCTATCCAAGAGCAAGGTAGATCTTTCCATCCTCTAAGTTCTTCTTTGATTTCTTTCTTTAGGGTTCTACAGTTTTCATTATATAGATCTTTCACATCTTTTACTAAGTTGATTCCCAAGTTTTTTTTTTTTGAGGCTATTGTAAATGGGGTAGTTTTCCTTATTTCCCTCTCAGAGGATTTATCACTGATATACAGAAATGTCTTTGATTAATGGGTGTTGATTTTATATCCTGATAATTTGCTGAATTTATTTATAGTTCTAGAAGTTTTCTAGTGGATCTTTTTGGGTCTCCCTGGTATAGACTCATATGTCAGCAAATAGTTATAATTCAAGGTTGTTTTTTTTCCTATGTGTATCCCTTTAATTTCTTTTGTCTGTCTAATTGCTCTGGCCAGCGTTTTAAGAACTATGTTAAATTGAAAAGGGCATCCCTGTCTTGTTCCAGTTTTTAGAGGGAATGCCTTCAATATTTCTCTATTTAGAATAATGTTGGCTTGAGGCTAAGCATAGATAGCCTTTACGATGTAGAGATATGTTCCTTTTATCCCTAATTTTTCTAGTGTTTTGAACACGAAGGGGTGCTGTATTTTCTCAAATGCTTTTTCTGTATCTATTGAAATAATCATATGATTCTTATCTTTGAGACTATTGATGTGATGAATTACATTTATTGATTTACATATGTTGAATCAACATTGCATCCCTGGGATGAATCCCACTTGATCATGGTGCACAATCTTTTTGATATGTTTTTTATTCGATTTGCCAGAATTTTTTGAGAATGTTTGCATTTATGTTCATTAGAGATATTGGTCTAAAGTTTTCTTTCTTTGATGTGTCTTTGCCTGGCTTTTGAATCAGGGTCGTATTGACCTCATAGAATGAGTTTGGAAGTGCTCCCTGTTTTTCTATTTCCTGAAATAAATTGAAGAGTATTGGTGTTAGTTCTTCTTTAAAGGTCTTGTAGAACTCAGCTGTGTATCCATCCAGTCCTGGGCTTTTCTTAGTTGGTAGGCTTCTGATGGTGTCTTCTATTTCATCACTTGATATTGGTCTGTTTAAATTGTGTATATCTTCCTGACTTAATCTGAGCAAATTTTATGACTTAAGAAATTTGTTGATGCCTTCAATATCTTCTATTTTATTGGAGTATAAGTTTTCAAAATAATTTCTAATTATCCTCTGTATTTCTGTAGTGTCTGTTGTGATATTACCTTTCACATCGTGTATGCTGGTTATTTGAGTTTTCTCTCTCCTTCTGTTTGTTAGTGTAGCTAAGGGTCTGTCAATTTTATTTATTTTTTCAAAGAACCTACTTTTTGTTTTGTCAGTTTTTTCAATTGTTCCTTTTGTTTCGATTTCATTGATTTCAGCTCTAATTTTAATTATTTGACATCAGCTCTAATTTTAATTATTTCTTGCCTTCTACTGCTTTTGCTGTTGATTTGTTCTTTTTCTAGGGCTGTGAGATGTAATGTGAGGTCATCCATTTGTTGACTTTTTCTTCTTTTAAGGAATGCACTCCATGCAATGAACTTTCCTCTTAGTACTGCTTTCATAGTGTCCCAGAGATTTCAACATGTTGTGTCTATGTTCTCATTTACCTCTAGGAATTTTTTAATCTCCTCCTTGATATCTTCTGCAACACATTGTTCATTCAGTAGAATATTGTTTAATCCCAAGGTGTTGGAGTAATTTTTATTTTTTATTTCGTAATTGATTTCCAATTTCATTCCATTATGATCTGATAAAATACATGGTAGTATCTCTACTTTTTGTATTTGCTAAGAGTTGCTTTGTGGCATATTATATGGTTTATTTTAGAGAAGGATCCATGTGCTGCTGAGAAGAAAGTATCCACTTGATGACGGTTGAAATATTCTATATATGTCAGTTAAGTCTAAGTTATTGCTTGTATTATTGAGTTCTGTAGTTTCTTTATTCAACTTTTGTTTGGAAGGTCTATCCAGTGGTGACAAAGGTGTGTTAAAGTCACTCAAGATCATTGTGTTGTGGTCAGTTTCACTCTTGAAGTTGAGAAGAATTTGTTTGATGAACATAGCTGCACCATTTTTGGGGGCATATATATTCATGATTGTTATGTCTTGTTGGTGTATGGTTCCCTTGAGCAGTATGTAATGTTCATCTTTATCCCTTTTGATTAACTTTGGCTTGACGTCTACTTTATTTGATACAAGGATGGAAACCCCTGCTTGCTTCCACAGTCCATGTGAGTGGTATAATTTTCCCCAACCTTTCACCTTCAGTCTGTGTGTGTCTTTTCCTATCAGATGAGTCTCCTGGAGGCAGCATATTGTTGGGCCTTTTTTCAATCCAATCTGCTAGCTTATGTCTTTTGACTGGTGAGTTTAAGCCATTTATATTCAGGGTTATTATTGAGACACGGTTTGTATTCCTAGCTATATTTATTTATTTTTCTTATTAAATTTGACTTGATTTCCTTCTTTGGTTAGTTTTTCCTTTAGTGTACTACCTCCTCTGCTGATTTTCATTGTTGTTTTTCATTTCCTCTTCATGGAATATTTTGCCAAGAATATTTTGTAGTGCTGGTTTTCTAACTATAAATTCTTTTAACTTTTGTTTATAATAGAAGGTTTTTATTTCATCTTCAAATCTAAAGCTTAATTTTGCTGGATACAAGATTCGTGGTTGGCACCCACTTTCTTCCCGAGCTTGATATATGTTGTTCCAGGATCTTCTAGCTTTCAGGGTCTGTGTTGAAAAATCTGCCATTATCCTAATTGGCTTTCCCCTATATATAATCTGTTCCTTTCTCTCGTGGCTTTTAAAATTCTTTCCTTATTCTGTATGTTGGGCATTTTTATTATAATGTGTCTTGGTGTGGATTTGTTGTGATTTTGTACATTCGGTGTCCTGAAGGCTTCTTGAATTTGGATTTACAATTCATTCTTCATGTTTGGAAAGTTTTCTGATATTATTTCATTGAATAGATTGTTCATTCCTTTGGTTTGGACCTATTTGCCTTCCTCTATACCAAAAACTCTTAAATTTGGTCTTTTTATGCTATCCCATATTTCTTGAATGTTCTGCTCATGGTTTCTTACCATTATCACTGTGTGGTCTGTGTTCTTTTTAAGATTATATATTTTGTCTTCATTGTCTGACGTCCTACCAAGTAGTCTACTCTGTGTCATGCTTTCATTTGAGCTTTTAATTTGGTTTATTGTTTCTTTTATTTCAAGGTTGTTGTTTTTTTCTCTGTAACCTGGGCAGTGCAGCATAAAGGCTCTCCACCTGCAGGATTTTATTTTTCTTTGAGGTGTTGGGGATGGACTCGGAGTGTGCACGTTAGGCACACGCTAACACAAGCTGCCCCCCAGGCCCACCACAGAACTTGTCAATGAAGTAGCACGACCCTCAGCGGGGTTAAAACCAAGGTGTGTCCCCACACACAAGACTGGACCAGAGAGGAGAGGTTCCTTCCTCACAGCTGTCCACACAGTGGCAGGTGCAATGTTTGAATCCTCTAGGGCCCAGTGCCCAGTCCCAAAGCTGTTGTCCCCTTGCTGAGTGAGTGCCATGAGTAGAGGACAAATGGCTCAGAGGGCCCTTCGTGGTGGACCCTGTTAGCATTCCGTGGGAGTCTCAGGACAGGCCTGGCTTCAGTCTGATTGCTGGACTGTTTCTGGACCCATGCAGCCACACATGCAGGTGTGTGTCTTGGACCGGGAACCACGGCACCTCCATGTGCATTCCTGATGGGACAGCGATGTGCAAATACCAAGAAGTGCCCGCTGCCTCTGCAGAGGTTGCTAACACTGACAGAGTCCAGCAGACAGGCCCCGCCACAGAGGCCTGGAAGGCTCCACAGGTGCAAGGTGCAAAGCTCACATGAAAGGAAATGGGGGCGGGCTTTGTTTTTTGTTTTTGTTTTTAGAACCTCTATCTCCCTGTTGTGGTGATCTTTTGCTTCCTGTATTTGTTTACCTAGTTCCTTGTCAAAGTGATCTTTCACTGCCTATATTTGCTCTCTTATATCTTCCCTGAGTTCACAGAACATTTTAACCATGTACATCCAGAACTCCTTCTCTGTCATTTCTTCTCTTGTGGCTGCCAATGACTCTAATGATGTGGTGTCTTGATATGTTTGGGGCACTTTCTTCCCTTGTCTTTTCATGTTGCTCATGTGTCCTCCTTACTAGCTCTGTGGGTGTGGGGTTTTTACCCTATAGGTTTGTAGTGGTCTTGTAGGGTTCCAAGATCCCTCCTTTATGGGGAAGGACAATGTTAACAGATCCCAATATCAACAATTTGTTGTTATTTACAGTTTAGTCTCAATATACAGAAATGTTGGATTCAATTATTATCTAAAACATAATCAGTAGTTTTGTAAAAAGGTTTATAGTTTCTGATGGTGGACAATAAACTGGGGGTGGGGCATAGGATGATATGCTGAGGAGGTAGGATGTGAGGATATACAGTTAATATATCTTAGGAAGTGTGAAAGAGAAATCTAATGAAGAGGGTTAGTAGCAAGAGAATAGACAGGAAGTAATTTAGGGTAGACAAGTATGTGGGAAGACAGTAGAGTACGTAAAACAAACACACGTATGTATTTAGAAAAATACAGGGTGTTAAAATAGTAAAATTTGGAGGGGGAAAGAAAAATGAAAGAAGAAAAAGGAAAAGAAAAGAAAAAAAGGCCATATACAACACCTCTATATTATATTATTCAGATGATTCAGTCCTCAAAATCCTATTTCATGAAAAATTATTGGTTTTACATATGTTGGGAATTTGAGGGCCAGAGGATAGAGGGGTAGAAGAGAAAAAAAAAGGAAAACTCGAAGGAAGAACCACGGTTGTTGCTAGTTTTTAGAGATCTGTATCTTTTCTGCTTCTCTTCTCATCCAATAGATGGGGTTGTCTGTTGTAAGCTGGTGTCTCTGCCCTCAGGATGGTGGAGGTAACCAGGGTGGGAAGACTGGTCCTGGTGCAGGGCGCCTGATTGCGGGGAGTGGCACCCACCAGTCCCTGAAAAAAGACTGCACCTCAGAGGTCTCCTTTTGAGACTGCTCATATGACTTGAGTGCCTGGTACTATTTCCATCTCTTGCCTGGAGATTTCCCACTTCCTGGTCTCTCTGTTAGGCTCCAAACTTTAGCCCTGTCTCTCTCTCCCCTAGTAGTTCCCAATTGAGGAAGCTCTCACACCAGGGCTCCTGTGGGCGGCTCCCTGGTCACACTGCACACCTGTGTTGGGCAACTACAGTGTTGGATTACCACTGCTGGGGAGGGGGGTAAGGCTAGAAATTTGGTACCTGGCCACAGGAGATCCGATCTGGAAGCTGCCCCCACCTAATATGGCGAAAAAGGTGAGCCAAGATGGCGGAGCTCTGCTTTCAGTGCTGGGTGTCTGGTGGGGTGGACGGAGCTGGGTGATGGCATTGTGCTATGGGTAGGTAGCAGCTGAGTGACCTGCATGGGAGTGGAGAGAAGTCTTGAAGATCTGCAGATGTGTTGATAGGTGATTCTTCTAAGGCACCCGCGAACCCTGCATTGGCTAGAACTTCGGACTTTGGGTTGTTGGGAGCCAGGAGTCCAGAGTCCTGCTCGAATGCTAAGGCCTGGAGCCCTGTGCAGGGTCACAGCGCTGATGATATCTGTGGCAAACAGCTGTATAGGGGTCCTCTAACACTCTCAGAGATGCAATATTCCAACTAGGTGAGAACTGGATCATGGAGCGACACCTAATGCTGCCTCCCTCTGGCCTGCCATCTTTAACCCCTGACTAATGACAGCTTTTAAGCCTCATCCCTCAATCTTGTGCCTCACATCTGGACAAGCATATGAGAAAAACTGGGGGCTCCTGCCTTTGATTCAAACCATGAAGCTCCTGTCAGGAAGGAATTCTCCTCCCAGCCCTACCTCCTAACTAAATACAAACACAGAAAGTCGCCTTTCCTTGCTCCTAGAAGCCATTTTATACCAGCTTGAAAAGAGTACCCTGTTCCTACACAGACTTCAACTGTGAAAATAACAAGCCTTTTCATATCCTGGTGGTGTTTTTTTTGTTTTTGTTTTTGTGTGTGTGTGTGTGTGTGTGTTATCATCCTTTGCAACATGTGAAACAAACATAAGTGAGGGTCCATCTGCCTCAATAGGTGACCACAACATGGATTCAAGAAAAGGTAAATAAAAAAGTGACCCTTTAAAATTCAGGTAAATTTTTCACAGAACTTATGTAATAAGCATTCTTAGTGCATTCAAAGCACACTTTACAATTCAGATTTCCTGTAAGTCCCTCTGTGTAATGGAAGCAGAGGACACACCTCTCCTCACTCTCCCTTCCTCTCTCTTCTTCCCTATTTTCTCCTCCTTCCCTGTCCTATCCCGGTAGATTGCAAGATTTCAAATAGAAGTTTTTGCTCCCGTTTAACTCCCTAGTGACCCATCCTAATTTACCCTCCAGTATCCTTTTCCCTTTCCATTCTTTTCTGTATCTCCTTTTGCTCCCTACCCCACCTCCACTAACTATATCCAGCCACCTTCCTAACTAGGAAGAAGAACACAAAGGACTGAATGTAGGATCAAACTACAGTTTGAGGTGGGGGGAGGGATCTCTGCCTTTCTTCAATTTCTCAGATGGCACATTAGGGCCAATATGCTACTGTGTTGGTATCATACATGCAAGGCTTCATTGTAATCTTATTAAGCTATGATATCTATTTTGATGCTTTAATATCCTTATATTTTATAAATATATAAATAATGAATTTCATTAAAATATGTTATCACCCAAAAAATAAACAACTAAATAAATTATAAAGATATTCCAAGCACTTGAGTACAGGAGCAGTTGAAGTGCCTGATTTTTGCCTGATAGATAGATGAGGGAGCTTTATTACTATTTGGAGCTATAGAAAAAATAGACATACTTCCCTAAATAAATAGGAATAAGCTCTTCCATGTGAACTGAATTTATTTACTGGAACAGGTGAAAAATGAAGGGATTTAAGTGAATATCTAACCTTTTCTTATCCCAATCCCTCTTCTAGGATTATTGGCCAATTTAGCATCCTTGACCAACTGAAGAGTCAACCTTTGCTGAAGCACATCAAAGTGAACGTTAGTTCTTCTTTGGAGAGATCTTATTTATAGGAAATCCCTCAGTCGATTGTTCCACCTTGAACCCCTAGTTCTATTCATTGAGGTCACCTAGAACAGTCTGGTACACCTTCCTTGTATTTAGTAGCCCTGATTTGATTTACCCAACTTATGCCCTGTCATTTAGCCAAATGACATTGAAAGCATCAAAAGAACATGTAGAAGACCAGTGATTCATTTCTTTTTTCCAAAGATGAGATGCCCATGTGTACTTTTTAGCTTTTATAATCATGATAAGGAAAAGTCTGCTATTCTAAACTGACCATGTAATATATGTTCCAGCTCCAACAGGCATGTTTAGTATATTATGCACCACTATAACGGGCAATGAAGGTCTGTTTACTTGCTTCTGCTATAATAATACAGGCTCCTTTCTTATTCTTTGCTGACAAAAGCAGGCTGAATGCGCTTTAGGTTCTAAAGCACCCTATTTATAGCCCCATTGCCAAGTATCTCTACTCATTACAATGCTGGATTTGCAGGTTATCATTCTGTGTCGAAAGGCAGGCAGAGATGTATGCAAGGGGCTTTCCTAGCTGAGGCAAGAAAGGGAAATCTTGAGACTGTCTGGTCCCTGACTACCTTCTGAGAATAGGTTGGAAAATATCCTAGAAGTTTAAACAAAAGCCTTTTTTTTGTTTTACTACATACCAAACAGAGCTGATATTGAATAGAACCACAGAGGCCAGGTAGGCTGTGTGTCCGTCCACTCAAAGGAATTTTCACAGGTCAAAGACTCGTAATTTTATCACAGACCCTGCCTTAACGTAAGAACTTGATCCTCACCACAGGTGCACTTCTAAATCAGGTTATTTTTAAAGAACAATTCATGATTTGTTATTTCCTTGAATTTATTTGATTTCTCTAGAGAGACATTATTCTGGAAGCTTATAGAAAAGTCATCTTGCAGGAACCTTTTATTTTGTACATTTTCCAGGGATTTGTTGAGAGACAGGGAGTGCTTGGGAGGAACGTCCTAAGAAATATTAAGTTGATGACTACTCTTGAAAACTAGGAAGGGGCAAAAAATAAGACAATTTATAAAGTATCATCTGGATGCATATTGGGAAAAACCTTGCCTGTTGAAGACGGTGGAGATGGAGAGCAGAATGGAAGGTGTGAGGAAGGAGAGGTGTTCTATATTAGAGCTGTACAGATTGATGACACAGTCCTGTCTTCAAACATTTGTCTTCACTTAATCCTTCACTAGAATTATTTCTTCCTAGATTACATCTATTAGAATGCTGTTTATACTTCAAGGCTTATAGTGATCAGGAACATAGGATATTTATGCACAAAACAGACATTCCCAACTGAGATTCAAATCTCAAGTTGGATATTTGATATGCCAAAATAATCCCTTCTGACCTCAACCTACATATCCCCAGTACATATCATGTTCTCTCTTAAGCTTCTTATCACACTCAGCTCTGTATTAGTTACAGTTTCCTTGTTACATACAAAGTTCTTTTAAGGCAAGTACCTCTGTATCTAACTCATCTTTGCCTCCTCAACCAAGCAAACATGTCCAGTATATGGGACCCACTCATTTGATGTTGACAGTCAAATTCATTAGCCTTTCGGATATCAAGATGTTTTTTTACAGCAGATTATCTGAACATTTAAATGTGATAATGTCCATCCTTGGACAGGCTTCAAAAAGTTAAATCCTTGCCCTAATTCACACAGTTATTAGGTGGAGGAGCCCACAATACACAACCTTATTGACCCTGGACATCCATTTCTCCTGGACAAAACTATCTTTTGAAGGTTAAACATCTCTATAGGGTTCTCCAAGTCTCATTCAACTCAAATTCAAATTTCATTCTTCCCTGGGGAATTGAATTCAACATGTTTCAGGTTATTGACTCACTTTCTAAATGACAAGATGTGTATTTTAATGATAAAATTATTGATCTGTTTTCATTTAGGAAATGTTATGCTATTATAATCCTAGAATCTAGAACTTTATGAGTCCTTCTGTGTTTTTTTTTAATGAAGAAATGAAGCCCAGAGAAATTTTGAAAATTATCCAGATTGTCAGGTGAGTGTCAGAGTTGAGATTACATCCCAGGCATTTGGATTTTCATTTTGTACATCTTTCCATTTCAGCAAAGTAGGTCCCCTTGGCTCTGCCATCCTCACTGCCTTCACTGAATGTCCTTCAGCAAGTTATATGATCTTTCTGTGACAGGTTCTAATTAGTGCTCCAAGAAGGTTGCAGTGGTCCACTTCCCAAGGATATTGTAGGACAATAATTAATAGCTATAAAACACTGTGCAATACACAGCACTATACAAACACCAACGTGATGACAAAACCAACTCTATTTCACAGTAATTAAATTGGTATTCAATAAGGGAGAAATCAGTAGAGCAATTCTTATGTGACTTTGCAGAAATGCCTATTTACTCTATCTTAAAAAAAAAAAACCACAGGCAAAAAAAGAGAATCAAACTATGTATGTGAATTTATCACAAGATGTTTTGTAGATGAATACTAATTTTCTTCTCTTGTTCTTTAAGATATATGTGCTTTTTCAATGAGAAATAAGAAATGCTCAGGTTTTTTATCAACGATAAGCATAAATCCTTTGTAAATAGGAACTATTATACATATTATGTAAAATATTTCTAATTAGCATAATAAACTCGGAAGTAATTTCAACTCTATTTTATAGATGAGAAAATCAAGGTTCAGAAGAATAAGTAACTTAAGACCAATTCAGCTAATAAGTGAGTTAATGTTTGAATCCATATTTATTTTATTATAAGGTTCTCCCCCTCCAATTTTTGTGGCAAACACATAATATTTGACCTTTAAACACTTTTTAATGTACAGTTATATAGTATTAAATATATATATATTTATATATTATATATATAGTTATGCAATCATCACTATTATTCCTATCCAGAACTCTTTTCATCTTGTAAAATTGAAATTCTATACCAGATAATGATTCCCTACTCCACTTTCCTTTCATACCCAAGAAAACTCCATTCTACTTTGTATGATTTGACTAAGTATCTTATCTAAATGGAATCATCCAGTGCTTGTCTTTTTGTTTCTGGATTATTTCAATTAGTATAATATTATCAAGATTTTTTCATATTGTAGCATATGTCATAATTTCATTCCTTTTTAAGGCTGAATAATTTCATGTACACACAAATAGTATGTTTTATCTGTTCATCCACTGGTGGACATTTATGTTGTATCTACATTTTTGCAGTGTGAATAGTGCTGCTATGAACAAATACCTCATCAAGATCTTGTTTGCATTTCTTTTGTGGTATATACACCAAAGTGGAATTTCTAGTCAGTATGGTAATTCTGTTTTGAATTTGGTGGGAAGAGGGGAGTAACAGCATTATTGTTTTCTGAGAAAGGGCACCATTTCATTCTCTTGCCAAGAGCACACGAGAATTCCAATTTCCTCATGTCTTCTCAAGCACTTATTTTCTGTTATGTTGGCAGTAGTCATCTTAGTGGGTACAAAATGGTAACTTATTGGAGTTTTGATTTGTATTTACCTAATAAATAGTAATGTTGAGAGTCTTTTACCATACTTGATGTCCTTTGGGTATAAACTTAGGAGTGGAATGACTGGGTCAGATGGTGGTTCCATTCCAAGTTTTTTGAGGAATTTTTATATTGCTTTCCATAGAGGTTGCACCAATTTGTTGTTTCACCAGCAATGTATGATTGTACCTTTTTCCCCACATCCTCGCCAGCATTTATTGTTGCTTGTATTCTTGATGATTGCCATTCTGGCTGGAGTGAGATGGAATCTCAGTGTAATTTTGATTTCTCTAATTGCTAGAGATGTTGAACATTTTTTTCATATATTTGTTGATCAATTGTATTTCTTCTGTGAAGTATCTGTTCAGTTTCTTAGCCCATTTATTGATTGGGTTTTTTTTGTGGGATTTTGTTTGTTTGTTTGTTTTGGTATTAAGGGTTTTTTTTTTAGTTCTTTATATATACTGGAGATTAATGCTCTATCTGAGGTGCATGTGTAAAGATTGTAAAGATTTTATTCCATTCTGTAAGCTTTCTCTTCATGTTATTTATTGTTTTCTTTTCTGTTAAGAAAGTTTTTAGTTTTATTCCATCCCATTTATTTATTCTTGATTTTACTTCTTGTGCTTTAAGAGTCTTGTTAAGGAGGTCAGTTCCTAAGCTGACAGGGTGACAAGAATATGAGACGTGTTTCCATTTGTTTATATCTTCTTTTATTTCTTTTAGCAACATTTTTGTAGTTTTTATTGTATGTCTTCATTGTACTCTTTAATTAGTAAATGTTTTATTCCTTTTGATTTTATTATAAATAGAATTATTTTCCTAATTTCTTTTCTAGATTGTTCATTATTACTGTATAGAAATGCAAGTGAGTTTTGTGTGTTAGTTTTGTATCTTACAACTTTGCTAAATTCATTTGTTCGTTGAAAGAGTTCTTAATTTTTTTGATGGAAGCTTTAGGGTTCTTTATATATACAGTTATATTATGTGGGAACAGAGATCATCTTATTTCTTTTCTTCCAATATAGATGCCTTTTATTTATTTTTCCTGCCTAATTGCTCTGGCTAGAACATCTTATACTGGATAGGAATGGCACAAACAGGTATCATTAACTTGTTCCTTACCTTAGAGGAAAAAGTGGAATTTCACAGATTTATAAACTTTCCAGTTTTCTTCAGTTTTTGATTTCTAACTTTATTCTATTGTGGTCATAAAAGATACTTTGTATGAAATCTATCCTATCATGTAAGCTGAGGTTTAATTTGTGGCCTAACATACTGTCTGTCCTGGAAAATGTCCAATGTGCACTTTATGAATGTACATGCTATATTATTGGGTAGAGTGTTCTGTATGTTTGTTAGATCTAGTTGGTTCACAATCTGGAAATCAGAATGGAGATTCCTCAGAAAACTAGGAATGAAACCACCATTTGATCTAGCTATCCCACTCCTCAGTGTATATCCAAAGTATTTAAAATCAGCATTCTGTAGTGACACAGCCACATCAATGTTTTTAGCAGCTCAATTCACAATAGATTGGCTATGGAATCAACCTAGGTGCCCATGGTCAACAGATTATTGGAGTAAGAAAATGTTGCATATATACTCAATGGAGTATGACTCAAACATAAAGAAGAATGACTTCATGAGATTAGCAAGTAAATGGATGGATCTATAGACTATAAAAAAAAAATAAGTGAAATAAGCCAGTCCCCAAATGCCAAATCTCTAATGTTTTCTCTGATATGTAGAAGCTAACCCACAATAAGAAGAGATTAGGCAAAGAATATATATTCAGTAGATTAGACAAAGGGGAAAGAAGGGAAGGAGGATAAGAAAAGGAAAGATAGTAGAATGAATCAGAAATAAATTTTCTATGTACATATATGAATACACAATAATGAATCCCACCATCATATCCATCCATAAGGATGGGGTCCTAAGTCGATCATGGTGGTGCACACCTGTTATCCCAGTGTCTTGGGAGGCTGAGGCAGGAGGATTAAGAGTTCAAAGCCAGCCTCAGCAAAAGCAAGGTGCTAAGCATCTCAGTGGGACCCTGTCTCTAAATAAAATACAAAATAAGGCTGGGAGGTGGCTCAGTGGTTGAGTACCCCTGAGTTCAACCCCTTGTACCTCCCCCAAGAAAATAATGAGGACCTAATTAGAATAAGATATATTCCATGCTGTATCAAAATGAATTTTACTGTCATGTATAATGAAAAAGAATCAATAACACTTAAAGAAAAACCCAAATAGATCAAGTTAGTTTATTATGTTGTTTCTATTTCAAAATTACTCACTATTTTCTGTCTGGGTTTCTATTCATTATTGAGAGGGGAGTATTACATTTTCCACATATTATTGTAGCTCTATGTCTCCATTCAACTGTTTTGCTTTATATATTTTCATGGTCTCAAAGGGTGTGTGTGTGTGTGTGTGTGTGTGTGTTCTCTTGCTGTATTAAACTTTTTCTTTTATTAATGTGTAATGTCCTTGTTTTCATGTGATTTTTTAAAATTTCAAATTTTTTTATTGGTTGTTCAAAACATTAAAAAGCTCATGAAATATCATCTTTCATACATTTGATTCAAGTGGGTTATGAACTCCCATTTTTACCCCAAATACAAATTGCAGAATCACATCGGTTACACATCCACATTTTTACATAATGCCATATTAGTGACTGTTGTATTCTGCTGCCTTTCCTATCCCCTACTATCCCCCCTCCCCTCCCCTCCCATCTTCCCTCTCTACCTCATTTGTTGTTGTTCAATTCTCTCCCTTGTTCCCCCCCGATTTCCCCTCACAACCTCTCATATGTAATTTTGTGTAACAATGAGGGTCTCCTTCCATTTCCATACAATTTCCCTTCTCTCTCCCTTTCCCTCCCACCACTC
>NW_025999998.1:2911135-3047994 GCF_001458135.2 Marmota marmota marmota | reverse complement strand
TAGGCTTCCAGGATTTGGCAATCCATTCCATCTTTCATATCTGGGAAGTTTTCTAGGATTATTTCATTCAATAGATTGTTCATTCCTTTGGTTTGAACCTCTATACCTTCTTCTATCACAATGACTCTTAAGTTTGGTTTTTTTATGACATCCCCTATCTATTGCATGGATTGCTCGTGATTTTTTAACATCTTTTCTGCGTTGACTATATTCTTTTCGAGTTGATAAACTTTGTCTTCATTATCTGATGTTCTGACTTCTATTTGATCTAGTCTATTTGTAATATTCTCGTTTGAGTTTTTAATTTGGTTTATGGTTTCCTGCATTTCTAGGATTACTGTGTGATTTTTTTTTAGGATCTCTATCTCCTGGTAGAGTTCCTTCTTTGCAATTTGTATTTGCTTATGCAATTCGTTTGCAAAGTATTCTTTCATTGTTTCGACTTGCTGTCTCTTGACTTCTCTAAGATTCCATTCCATCTAGTCAGGTATGCCTTGAGTTCTTTCTCTGTCCATTTTTCTGATGCCTCTAGGTTCTCCTGGAGATTTAAGTTGTCCTGCATTGTTTGTAATCCTTTTTTCCCTTGTTTTTTCATGTTGTTCACGTTACTTTCCAGCTCTGTTTAACTGCTGTGTTTCTGTTTTCTCCTATAAATTTGTTTTGGTTTTGTATATCTCTGTGGTCTCTCCTTTGTGGTGGGAGACTATGCCTAGAAATGTTGGGCTTTATTGTACTTTAAAGCTGATTCATTCAATTCATAAAAGGCTTCCGGATTCTGTATGCATATAGTGATTTGTTGTTTGTTCTTAGGACTTTATGTTTAGGTTAGGTGCTATGATGGTATGAGGGTTAGTATGTCTTGACTACTTTGGAAGATTGCTCTACTGAAGGGGGATATTAACAGGCGATTGGATCAGGGTGTTTGGTAGTAGCTAGGTATTTAGGAGCCTCGAAACATTCACCTATTTGCATTTAGACAATTACACGTAATGGAAGACGTAATGCTTGGGGTGAAAATTGGGGGGTAGGGGAAGGAAGGTGCTCTTAAAAAGAAAGAAGGAGAGAGAGATAGATAGATTAGAGGAGAATGGAAAGAACAATAAATCTTGAAACGGGAATGAAAGAAAGAAGGAAAAGGGGAGAAAAGAAAAAAGAGAAAAAAAAAATTGAAGTCTTAGAGATCCATTTTCTTCTCTTCCAGTAGGCGGAGCTGTGCCTTCTGAGCTTCTGCCCTCTATGTGCTGACAGCAATCCCTGTAAGGCGGCTCCTGGGAGTCTCTCAATCCTGTTAGTCCAGCGCCGTTTCACTTCTCCGGCCCCTCCCCACCCTCCTCCTGCCAGCCAGCCATGTCCTGTTCACCGGAGGCGGTTCCCCAAGGATCTGGTTACACTTGCAGCCCCACCGCATGTCCTATTTCCCGAACAACTGAGCACTCTCTCTGTCATTCATCTAAGCCCCAGTGCTTTGGAGCGGTGATCTGGGAACCAACAGTTTAATTTTTCCAGACCCCTTTGGTGGGCACACCCCTGGAAACTGGCGGCTAAGACCTTGGGTGTTGCCGCTGGTGGTAAGGGGAGTTGGGGATCGGGAATCCCCTCTGCTTCCCTCGGCCCCTACCTTCATGTCCACTCCGCTGGTAGGAGGAGTGCCCTCTGCTTCCCTCCGCCCCTACAGTGAAGCCCACTCCATTGGCCGTCGGGGGAGTTGGGGGTGGGGAGTCTTCTCTGATTCCCTCCGCCCCTACAGTCACGCCCACGCCGCTGGCAGTAGGGGGAATTGGGGGTCAGAAGTCCCTGGGCCCCTACAGTCACGCCCCCGCAGAGATTCCCGAGGTTTCCCGGCTGCTTGTATCTGGTGGGGGTGGGAGTCACACACCTGCTAAAGTGGATTCCGCTGGGAAGGAATTCCATCAGCCGAACTCCGGTGACGTCACCTCTCTGCTATGGCGGGCCCCAGGCTCCTTGCCAGAGTGTCGGAAGGGAGGGGTGGGACTGGTCTGTCTCTGGTCTGACCCAATCTTGGTTGGTTTCAGTTCCCGGTTCGCTATTTCATGAAGGCTTGGCTAGAGACCTCTTCCTAGAGTCCCTGTGCTGCTCCTGCTGAGTTGCGCCTCAGAGGCTGGTTGCTGAGCCGCGCGGGCGGGTGGCTGCCGGTCGCCGAGTCACGCGGGCTGCGGCCGGGGATCTGGACCTCTGCGCCGCGTAGCGGAGATTCACTCGTCTGGGGCAAACTGTCACCTCCAAAAATCCTACTAATTCCCAGCCGGTCTCTCTTCAGTGGAATTTTGCTAGGAGTTTCTCAGCAGGTAGAATCTAGGCGTATCAATGCGTCTCTCTGACCCCGTTATTGAGGAGGTACTGAAAGCGCTGCCTCCCCGCCTGCCGCCATGTTGGATCTCTTCAAATGTGTTTTTATCTAATAATAGCATAGCAGTTTGGGTCACTATTTTTATGGAATATATTTTTCCATCCTTTCACTTTCAATCTTTTTGTGTTTTCAGATCTAAAGTGAGTATAGAGAGCATATGGTTGGATGATGTTTGGTTTTATTATTTTTTAGCCCATTCTGCCAATCTGTCTTTTGAGTGAAGAGTTTAATTCATTTATATTTAAAGTAATTACTGATAAGGAGGGACATATTTCTCTCTAGCAGTAATGTATTCCTTGAACTTTTGTTTTTCAGAGACTTTCTGAATTTCTCCCTCACTTTTTTTTTTCCCTCACGCTGGGGATTGAACCCAGGGTGCTTAACCACTAAGCCATATTTCCAACCCTTTTAAAAAATATTTATTTAGAGATAGGGTCTTACTGAGTTACTAAGGCCTCACTAAGTTGCTGAGGCTGGCTTGAAAATCATGATTCTTCTGCCTCAGCCTCCTGAGCCACTGGGATTAAAGGCGTGAGCCACTATGCCCAGCTTCTTCCTCACTTTTGAGAAACAGTTCATAGTTTCTTTATTCTTTCTTTCTTTCCTCCTCTGCCCACCACTGCACTTTGAATATACTGGCCACTGTGTATGATGTCAATATTTCTCACGAGAAAACTGTGGATAATCTCATTGAGGATTACTTGTATGTAACAGGTCCTTTTTCTCTTGCTGTTTTAAAGATTCTCTTTTTCCTTGTCTTTCAAAAGTTTAATTATAATGGTGTAAGTCTTTTTGAGTTCATATTGCTTGGATGTTTACATTTATGTCTTTCATTACATTTGGGAAGTTTTCATCCATTATTTCTTCAAATATTCTCTATACCCCAAATATTTTTTTCTTTTCTTCTGATATTCCCACAGTACATATGTTGCTCTGTTTGATGACATACTACGGGTCTTTTAGACTGTTTACTTTTTTTTTTCTTTTTGTTCTTCAGATAATTTCCATTGTCCTATCTTCAAGTTTGGTGAATTTTTTTTTTCTACTTGAGCAAATATGGATTTTAAACCTTCTAGAGTTGGTTTCATTCCATTTATTGCACTTTTCAGCTCCAGAATTTCTTTTTCATTTCTTTTTAGGATTTTAGTCTCTACATCAACATTTCTATTTCATTCATGTTTTCTTGGCTTTCTCTACATCTTCCTTTAGTTATTTGAACATCATTTAGACTGCTGTTTTAAATTCTTTTTCTAATAGATCCAGGACATTTTTTTTCTTTGAATGGGGCACACTTTCCTGATTCTTCACATGATTGTGCTTGATTTTTTTAACTAGACATTTGAATCTAAGATGGTTATAACTCTGGCAAGCAGGCTTATCCCTCTTTAACAGGGCTTTCTATTTTTTGTTGTTCTTGTGGTGGTGGTGGTTGTTATTACTTTTGCTTGGTTTTGATGATTGTTGGCTGTCTTGGTGCCAAAGATCAGTATAACCTAAAGACTTTTAGATCTTTTGTGGTCCTGTACCTTTCCTAAGTATACACAATCACCTTTTCCCTCCTGTATATACAGTTGTTTGTTTAGTGATTTAGCCTTTAATATATGGCTCCCAGTAGGGGAAAAGGTAAAATACAAGGGCTGGGCAAAAGTGCTCTGCCTTTTTAAATCCCCTTAAACTCACTTCAGCTAGGAAGGAAAGGGCTTGCTTCAACAGGAAGCAGTGCAGTAACATTGATCACCTGCCTCTTTGAACCTCTGTGATGAGAATGTAGCAATCAGTGCTCAAAGAGCAGATGGTTAATATTTGGAAGATAGGGTCCCTTCTTTGCCTCCTTCATACCATCTGCCACCCTGGATCCAGCAAACTGTGGGGAGGTTGCTCTCCTCTAGGAACAGCTGCCATAAGGGGACTTAGAGTGAGGCATGAGTAACTGCCGCTGTGCGAAGAACTGAAATTGACTGAAGTTCACCACAACTCACTGTCCAAACCTTCTCCTGGCTCCAGAGTTCCAAAGTAGTTACATCAGGTGCTGCCGATGAGATATTCATCTATGTAAAGACCTGGATGACTGGGCTTCCTACTTCATCGTCTTCCAGAGTCTTCTCCAAGGTTTTTGTTTCCTTTTACTTTCAGTTTATTTTTCTCAAAATGATATAGCTACAACATCCATATTTTCATGTTTGTCTGTTTATTGCCAATAATCCAGTTTTCTACTTGCTGGATAGGTTATGAGCACAACTTAGGACCATGAAATAGCAAAATCTTTTTAGCCTACATTTCAGTTTAAACTCCAAACTTAATTAATGAAAGTAATCTAAACTAGAATAAATGTCCTTATGTCCCATCTCCTTTTTTATTTCCAGTTCCCATTATGAATTTTTAAAAAAAAAAAACAATTTATAATAAAGAATCAGAGAGACTAAAATAATTTTGGTTGCACCAAAGCTTAACAACAAAAATTTACGCAACAAACATCAACAACATTAAATATCTCAGTACGCTAAAAAGAGTAATTCTTATCACATGTGCATTCTAGGTAAAGTTACTTCTGTTTCCAAAGGTTCCATTCCATATCTATGGATTCAGCCAAATAAAGATTGGAGTTACTTGAAAAACTTACAACTTGCATCTGTATTGAATATGTTCACTTTTTCTCATTTCCCAAACAATATAGTATAACAACCATTTACATAGTATATATATATTCTATTAGGTATTCTGAGAATTCTAGAGATGATTTAAAGTATACAGGAAGATGTGCATGAGTTACATGCAAGCACAATGTCATTTTATATAAGGAGCTTGATCATCCGTGGACCTTGGTATCCATGGGGAATCCTAGAACCATTTTCCCCTGGATGCCAAGGGATGACTATAATTGCATGTCATTCTCAATATCCCCTGTGACTTATCAGTGGGTTGGTTTCTGTGCATTGACAAACACAGCTGAACATTGACCACAGTTGTTCTTTTTAATTTTCATCAATTATTTTCAGTTTAGCCCTATGATTATCTCCTTCCAATCTGCCTAAAAGAATGAGAGGTCTGTGACCTCACCAGTAACTCATTACAATGATAGCTATCATCAGCAGGACATCATTCCACATTTTGACTTTCAGATCTTTAAGTTGAATTTTAAGCCCAGTTCTGCATTTTCCCATTCACAAGGTTGCAAGACAGCTGTTACCTTTCTATAGATGACAGTGTCATATTTTGAACACAAATTATTTTACATATATGAATATATATGCAGAGAGAAGTTTTTAATAAAACTTTATTGGTGGATTTGGTCAACATGGTGGAGTATAGGAGGTTACTTTCCATGGCATAAGGTCAAGAAAGCGGACAAACAGCTTTTCTTTGAGGTGAGTGAAAAGAGAAATCTTACTGGGATTTAATACTGGACTTAGAACAGCCTAGGGATCAGAAGTTTGGATAGAATAACATTTTAAAAAAGAAAAAAAAAACACTGCTGGTCCTGGTGGCCAATGATGCAGATCCACCGCAGGCAAATCAGAGAGGGGGGACTAAGAAAACCCACATTTCAGGTGGCACCGTGGCATGTCTTGAAACAAAGAAATCAGTGATTAAGGATATTGTTGAACTGACTCAGTGGGTGAGCTACACTTTATTCTCATGTGGGAAATGTGCTTCATGTCTCCCAGCAGCCTGCAGAGAGCCAAGGCAGCCTCCATCATTTCCCACTGTGATATGGTAGTCTGCAGATGTGGGTCCAAACCTAGGTGCCCCTGTGTAATTCCAGCTAGGCCTGAAAACCTGACCTGGCAGAGGACAGGTTGTGTCCTGGACACTCAGACCAGAGATATCCCGGGTGCCTCTCACACTTTGAGTCTTGCTCTTGGCAGGCCAGCTGGGGGGGACTGACAACCTGATCAGGCAGGAGTAGAGGGGAGTGAATGTGCACCTTGGGACTGAACTCAGGAGGCCAAGAAATATGGGAGCTGTGTGGGGCAGAGGGGATGAAGGAGTGGCTCCTCAGCCCAATGAGAAAACCCTAGAATGTAGACCCCCTGAGTGAATCTAAAGCAGCTAGGCTCTGGAGATATGCTGGTTAAACAGCTTCAGAAGAAACACTATTTAACAAAGCAACAGGGGGCTAACTAGACCCAAATGCTACCACTAGGAGCTCTGGCTCTGGGAAATGCTCTCATAGAACTCTACAGCGACTCCTTACCAGGAGGAGCAACACCTTCCAACCTGCCCCACCTCATTCTGCCCAGAAGGGAAGCTGAGAATGGGCAACTTGTCTAAATCCTCAAAAACAAGATGAGCCTCTGACTGCTACTCTTGTGTGCAATACATACCTGAAGAAAAATAAAGGAAAGAAAGACAATTGGAAACAGACAACCAACATATAATATTATTGACAATTTTTGACCACCGCAACAGAAACAATTTCTTAATTTTCCAATCTTCCATCAAGAACATTTTTTTTTTAATTTTGTGTGCTGAATGATTCATGGACAGTTGTATATATACATATTTGTCTCACTCTTCTCATTTCTAGCATTTCTTGAAGGTAGTTATTTTCTTGACTTTGTCTTTTGAGGACTAGAATTTTTGATTAGTATACTTTGGTTTTCTTTTATATACTTTTATGTTTTGTATTTTTTTCTCCTATTTCTTTCCATTCTCTTTCCCTCTTTTCTTTCACCAACAGCCAAAGTCTATTGTTCTCTCTTTCATTCTTCCTTTAACTATTTACTGGTAGTCTCTCTCTTCCTCCCTCATGAGTATTACATCCTACATATATACAGCATTAAATACTTAGTTCCTATTTTGACATCTGCAATATCAATGTGCACTATAAACTGAAATGTTATGGTAAGCAATTTGTCAACAGTAGAAATAGTATGTTTGCAAAAGGTTTGCAGTTTCAAAAAGGTGAAGAGGAGAATGCAGAAGAGATGTAGGATGTTCTTGGATAGGCAGATTTAATATTATCAAAATGGACACACTACCAAAAGTGCTGTACAGATTTAATGCAATTCCTGTTAAAGTTCCAGTGATGTTTTTCATAAATATGGAAAAAAGCAATCATGACATTCGTTTCGAAAAATAAAAGGCCCAGAATAGTTAAAGCAATCCTTAGTGAGAAAAGTGTAGCAGGAGGCATCACAATACCAGAACTTAAATTATACTACAGACCAATAGTAACAAAAACAGCATGGTATTGGCACCAAGACAGGCATGAAGTCCAATACAGAACACAGAGATAAACACACAAAACATAGTTATCTCAAAGTAGACCAAGGTGTTGTAAAAATACATCATAGAAAAGATAGCCTCTTCAACAAATGGGGCTGTGGAAACTGGAAATCCATATGTAGCAGAATAAAATTGAATCCCTATATCTCACTCTACACCAAACTCAAAGTAGATCAAGGACCTAGGCATTCGACTAGAGACCCTGCAGCTACTAGAAGAAAATGTATGCCCCCTTTCCATCATGTCAGCTTAGTAACTGACTTCCTCAACAAGATTCCTAAAGCACAAGAAGTAAAATCAATAATCAACAGATGGGATGGTTTCAAACTAAAAAGCTTCTTCACAGCAAAGAAAACAATCAAGAACATGCAGAGAGAGCTTACAGATAGGTAGAAAATCTTTGCCACCTGCACCTTAGAGTATTAACCTCCAGGATATAAAAAAGAACTCCCAAAACTTAAAACCAAAAACAAATAAACAAACATAAACCCCCCAAATAACCCAATCAATAAATGGGCAAAGGAACTGAACAGAAACTTCATAGAAGAAGAAATATGAACAGTGAAAAAATATAATTAAAAAAATTTCAACATCTCTAACAATTAGAGAAAAGCAAATTAAAACTATACTGAATGGCAACAATGAAGAATAGAAGTAACAATAAAAGTTGGTAAGGATGCGGTGAAAAGGGTACACTCATACATTAGTGGTGGCATAACCACTCTGAGAAGCAACATGGAGATTACACAGAAAACTAGGAATGGAACCACCATTTGACCTAGTTATTCCACTCCTCAGTCTATATCCAAAAGACTTAAAATCAGCATAATGTATTGGGCTCATTTCACAATAGCCAAGTTATAGAATCAACCTAGATGCCCTTCAACAGAGAATGGATACAGAAAATGTCATATACATACACAATGGAATATTACTCAGCCATAAATAGAATGATTTTGTGACTTTTGCAGGTAAATTGACAGATCTGGAGACTATTATGCTAAGTGAAATAAGCCAATCCCCCCAAAACAAAGTTTGAATGTTCTCTCTGATGTGTTGATGCTTACACTCCAGAAGGCAGGGCGAAAGGGAAGAATAGAAGTTCAGTGGATTAGATAAAGGTGAATGAAGGGAAGGGAGTGAGAGACAGGAATAGGCAAGACAATGGAATTAATCAGACATAATTTTCCTATGTACAGGTATTAACATAGGAAATGACAGTGAGTCTCTACAACATGTACATTCACAAGACTGGGATTCTAATTAGAATAAGATGTACTCAGTGTTTGTACAAATATGTCAAAATATACTCTACTTTCATGTATAACTAAAAATAACAAATAAAAAAACAACTTTATCAACACACAGTAAATAGAGAAATATGCCCAAATGGAAAGACAAAAGCTCAGTGTTTATCAAAAAGCAAACACATCTGGGACTCCATCTAAGTCAAGAAATTACCAGCAACTCAGATTTTTTGATTTTTGTTTTCCTAACCACTCATTACCCATGTTCTTCTTCCCAAGAGTCATTGGGAGTCAGAGTGAGTATTTGCGGGGAGGGGTGTAGGTCATTTTTTGCTCAATGTTGATCTAATTTTTTCAGTGTTATGTAGTGTGTTTTGTTATGATATTATATCCCAATTTATTCATCCATTCTACTGTTGATGGATTTTTATATTAGAGCTTGAGGCTCTGCCTCATGCTGTGATGGACAGTCTCTAACATTGTTAACACATTTTCTCTTCTATTTGTTATATAACTGCAGCAGACTACTGGATAGGAATGTACACTATGTAATGTTTAACTGTTTTCCAGAATTTTTGTAAAGTTGTACTCTTAACAAATATAATGTGACAGATTAATAACTCTATGTTCTTATCAACACTTATATTAACTAATTTAATAATAATTCTTCTGAGTATGTATTGGTATCACTTTGTGGCTTTGTTTTCCATTTCCCTATTATGAAATTGAGAAACAGTTTAGCAATCTTTTTTTATGTTGGGTTATCTGCCTCTTACTAATTTATGTGACCATGGAAAGTTTATTAGATATATTAGTATTGGTAAGACCCTAAGTATATTAAAAACTGAGACCAGTTAAATTTAACAAAGTTTAATTGAATGAGGTAAATAGCTTTAGAACTGTGCAGTATTCCAAACAAAAATGGTTCATCATGTATGGATCCTATTTATAGCCAAAGAAAAGAAAAGATACACAGAAACAATCTGATTGGCTGCAGTTGGCACTTGCCTCACATGGTCATATTTTGGCAATTTTCAACTTCTGATTGGCTGGAAATTCTGCTGCCATGCATGATTGGCTAAGACTCAGTTGCTTGGTACAGGGTTACTTGGTACTCTTAGGTTAGGTTATAATTCTTTTATATGGCAAGCTAACTTATAGTTTACTGTATAGAGAGTCCACCTTGAGAAAACATATTATTCAGGTATGAAGGCTGATTTAGGCCAAATCCATTTCAGTTTAATAAGTGCTATATTCCTTTTCAAATTATTGACATTAATTATTTGTCCACCACTCTTGTTTAAATAATTTTCTGGAGTTTATCAAATTATTTGTCTTTTGAAGGACTCACTTTTAACTCTGATATGTATTTATAGGCCCTATTATATATTTGTATTCAGCTTGATGTTTTTTCCCCTTTAGTATTTCCTTCCTTTTTTTAGTAGTAAACTAGATATTATTTTACTAATTTTTTAAAAATAAGATCCTTGACTTTCTCCTTTTCCTTTTCTAATATGTACATTTAAGGCTAAAATTTCCACTCAAAAATCACAGTTTTAGCTTTATTTCACAAATTTTGATATGCCTCATTTTATGATTTTATAGTTATAAATAATTTCTTATTTTCACTGATTTCTTCATTGACCTACTTGCTATTTAGTAGTATATTTCTTAATTACTGTAGACAGAGATTTTCTGACTATTTTTGTTATTGACCTCCAGCTGAATTGTAATGTGGACAAAGAACTCACTCTGCTTTATTAAAATGCCTCAAATTTGTTGATACTTGCTTCATGATCCTAGTCAATTTTAGTACATGTTTCATGTGCTCTTGAAAATAATGTGTATTCTAAAGTCATCAAGTTTTCTGGTCAACATGGGTCTCAGATCTATTTTGTTAAGCATCTTGTTTGTATCTTTTATATCCTTGCTAAAATTTCCTTTGGTTTGTTCATTTTATAAATTACTGAAAGGAGTTTTTCAAAATCTCCCATGATGGTTTTAGATATGTATGTATCTCCTTTTTGTTTGGTCCATTTTTGTCTATATTTTGATGACATGTTATGAAGTGCATGGAAACATAAGTTTTTTTTTATTGGTTGTTCAAAACATTATAAAGCTCTTGACATATCATATTTCATACATTAGATTCAAGTGGGTTATGAACTCCCATTTTTACCCCAAATACAGATTGCAGAATCACATCGGTTACACATCCACATTTTTACATAATGCCATATTAGTAACTGTTGTAAGTTTTTAGTCCTACTTGTGCATTGGAGGTTTCTTCCTTAGGAATTGACTATTATTATTTAGTAATGCCATGGCCAATAATAATGTAACTCGGGACATTTTATATTTGTCTGTTTTCAAACAATGAGAATGATTATCTTATATTCCTTTACTTTTAGCACTGTTGTACTCTTAATAAATTATATATCTAGACTGACTATCGGCATCTTTAAGTTGGCTCTACTGTATTTACACTTAAGGTAATTATGGCTTTTTTTGTTTGTTTAAATCTACCTTATATGCTTCTCTTTATCTCACCTATCCTAGGTTCTCTTTTCTCTCAATTATCATATTTTAAAATTGATTTAAAAAATTATACCATTAATTTATATAAATTATTTTTCTTTTGCTATTTTAAAATATTTATGGAAATATTAGAAATTGATGAATGGAAAATTTAACCAGATTATCATTTATTAATTGATGCATTTCTTCCATTTTTATGTGTGTATATAACATAAATTATAAAGAATTTCTATTTCATGTGCATGCATGTGTGTATATGTAATATTATAGGTGTGTTATCCATCTAAATTATTGATAATTTAGATAACTATAGATGTATAATAATTTATGAAATCTGATACTGTAGATGGTAGCATTACTTATAAACAAAATAGAAGTGGAAATACCCTTAATACCTAACAATAGGAAATGATATAAAATGTGTGTAATTTTATATATGTATAATTATAGATATATGTACATATATATTAATAATTTATACATAATTATATGTATATAATATCCTATGTATAATTCTTTTATATAGTTATTGCATATAATAATTCACATTAAATATTAATAACTCTGCACATATAATACATAATTATACACATATAATAGTTATATTAATATATGCCTGTAATCCCAGTGGAAAAGGATTGAGAGTTCAAAGCCAGCTTCAGAGAAAGCAAGGTGCTAACCAACCCAGTGAGACACTGTTTCCAAATAAAATACAAAAATAGAGCTGGGGATATGGCTAAGTGTTCAAGTGCCCTGATTTTAATCTCTGGTACACCTCCCCCCACTAAAAAAAAAAAAAANTATATATATATATATATATATATTCTGTACACATAATAACTATAGTAATTCAATATATTACTGTATGCATATGCTATTACTGTGATAATATTTATCAATTTTATTCATTAATTTAATCCAATTTAATAAAATAATATTAAATTTGAATTAATATTTTAATATTTACTAATAATTAAAACACTAAAATATTATTATATACCAATTATATTAACATATTAATGTCTATATTAATAATTATATATAATAAATGATTATTGCATTATACATAATTATTATATAATATATAATTATATGTAATTCATGTATAATAATCACAACAATACATAATATTTATGTATATAAATTGTTAACAACATAGTTTGTTTCCAAATTTTGGCTATTATAAATAGAGCTGCAATGAACATGTGAGTGCAGATATCACTTTAAGATACTAATTTCATTTCCTTAGGATATATACCCAGTGGTAGAATTGCTGGATCATGGTATTTGCTTTTAATTTTTTTGAGGAATATCCACAATGTTTTCCATAATGGCTATGATAATTTTCATTTTCACCAACAATCTGCAAGGAAGAAATTTCTTTTCTTGAAATCCTTACTAGCACTTGTTGTCTTTAGCATTTTTTATAATTATTCATTTTTACTGGTATGAGGTGATATCTCATTTTGGTTTTGATTTGCAATTTCCTGATAGTGATGTTGAGCATATTTTTATGCACATTTTGCTCATTTGTTTCATTAGTCTGGGTCTGTCTTATGTTAGCACCATGCTGTTTCTCCTCCATCCCCACATATTTTATTGGTGAATTATTTTTTAATGGTGCATGATAATGAAATTTGTTACATATTTGCACGTGTACACAGTGTAACAATATAAATTGTTCAGTTCTCTAGCACTACTGTAGCTTTGTAGTGTGGTTTGAAGTTGGGTGGTTTAATGCTTTCTACATTTTTGCTCAAAATGGCTTTGCCTATTTTTAAACTTTTTTTGTGGTTTTATATAAATTTTGGAGTTTCCCCGCTTAATGAAAAAACACCACTGGTATGTTGATAGGGATTGCATCAAATTTGTAAATCAGTATGAACATTTTAAAAATTTAATTTATTTATTATAATTAGATATCTATGACAGCAGAATGTATTTTGATTCATTGTATACAATTGCAGCCCAACATTTCATTTCTCTGGTTATACATGATGTAGTGTCACATCATATGTGCAGTCATACATGTACCCAGGGTAATGATGTCCATCTCATTCCACCATCTTTCCTGCCCCCATACCCCCTCATCTCCCCTCCTTCACTTTGCCTGCAATCAAGGTTCCCCCATCCACTCCCCCCCATTATGGATCAGCATCACTTATCAGAGAACATTCAGCCTTAGGTTTTGTGGGATTGGCTTACTTAGCACGATAGTCTCCAACTCCATCTATTTACCTGCAAATGCCACAATTTTATTCCCTTTTAGTGCTGAGTAATATTCCATGGTGTATATATATCACAGCTTTTTTTATCCATTCATCTATTGAAGGGCATCTAGGTTGGTTTCACAGTTTAGCTATTATGAATTAAGCTGCTATACAATGTTAGTATGGATATTTTAACAATTTTGATTCTTCTAGTCTACGTAGGATAACTTTTCACATATTGTGTCCTCTTTAATTTCTTTCATCAATGTTTTATAATTTTAATGGTAAAGATCTTTTTTTCTCTGGTTAAGTTTATGCTTATTATATTTGTAGCTATGGTAAATGGGATTTTATTGATTGCTGTTTCAGCTAATTAGCTATTAATAGGTAAGAGTGCTATTGATTTTTGTATGTTGAGTTTATATCTCACAGAGTTTTGGGGGTGTCCATATAAAATATCGTCTGTCAAGAGTGATGTGCTTGGATGTGCTTTTTTTTTTTTCTTGTCCAATTGCTCTGGTTAGGACTTTCAGCATTACATTGAATAAAAGTAATGAAAGTGAGCATTCTTTATTTGTTCAAGATCATAGAAAGCTTTCAGCTTTTCTCCATTTGATATAATGTCAGTTGTTGGTCTATTATAAATGGCCTTTACTATATTGAGGTATTCTCCTTATACATCTAATTTCTTTAGCATTTTTATCATGAAGGGATGCCGAATTTTATCTAATGTCTGGTGAATTAAAATGACCATATGGTGTTTTTCCTTCATTCTTTTGTTGTGGTATATTATATTCATTGATTTGTGTATATTGAACCATCCTACGTCCTTGGGATGAATCTCACCTGATCATGGTAAAAAAAAAATTAATGAGCTATTGGATTCAGTTTGCTAGTGGGAATTTATTTATTTATTGGGGATTTTTGCATCCATGTTCATCAAAAATATTGCCGGGCAGTTTCCTTTGTTATAGTGTCCTTGTTTTGGTATCAGGGTAAAAATGCTGGCCTCACAGAATGTGTTTGGAAGAGTTGTTTCCTCCTCCTTTTTTTTTTTTCTTTTTTACTTACTTAAGAATTGGTATTAGTTGTTTAAATGTTTGGTTAAACTCAGCAGTGAAGCTATTTAATTCTGGGCTCTCCTTTGATGGGAGGTTTTTTTATTACTCAGTCTTGTTATTGATCAGGTTTTTTATTTCTTTATGATACAGTGTTGGTCAGGTTTATTTGTGTAGGAATTTGTCCATTTCTTCTAGATTATCAAGTTTGTTAATGTATAGATGTTCCTAATGATTTCTCATGATCTTTTGTATTCCTGTGGTGTCAGTTGTACTGTCTCTTCTTGACTGATTTTGAGTTCTCTTTTTGAAAAAGCAGCTATTTGTTTCATTGATCTTTTGTAATATTTTTTGTCTCCATTGATTTCTGCTCAGATCTTTTTTTTATTTCTTTCCTTCTAGTGATTTTGGCCCCAGTTTGTTCTTGTTTTTCTAGTTCTTTGAGATGCAACAATAGATTCTTTGAGATCTTTCTACTTTTTGGATATGGACATTGATTGATAGACTCTTCCCTCCTCTTACTGCTTTGCTGTATCCCATAGGTTTTGGTATGTTGGGTATTCCTTTTAATTTGTTTCAAGACATTTTAAAGTTTCCTTCTTGATTTCTTCTTTGGTCCATTGGTTGTTTGAAAGTAAGTTGTTTAATTTTTATGTATCTTATAGTTCCCAAAATTTATCTTATTGATTTCTAGCTTTATTGCATTATGATCAAAAAGATATTTGATATGATTCAAATTCTTTACATTTATTAAGATTTGTTTTGTGGGCTCTTGTATGATCTGTTCTAGAGAATGTTTTATGTACTCATGAGGAAAAATGTATATTCAACAGCCACTGGATTGAATATTCTGTAGATGTCAGTTGGGTTCATTTGGTCTAGTGTACAATTTAACTTTGCTTTTCTTTGTTGGTATTTCTATATACATGAGTTGTTCATTGCTGGAAATGGGATTTTTAAAAATTTTTTTAAATATTTATTTTTTTAGTTGTAGTTGGACACAATATTGTTATTGTATTTTTATGTGGTTCTGAGGATCAAACCCAGGGCCTTACATGTGCTAGATGAGCCCTCTACCGCTGAGCCACAATCCCAGCCCCTGGAAATGGGATGTTAAAGTCCCAATGGTAGTGAAGTCTATCTTTCCCTTTAAGTCTATTAATGTTTCTTTTATTTATTACCTAATATTGGTTTCATAGCATTTAGAATTGCTATTTCTTCTTGCTGAATTGACTCCTATGTAATGACCTTTCTTTTATCTTTTTAATGCTTTTGATTTAAAGTCTATTTTACCTAATGTTAGTAAGGCTATTCCTGTTTTCTTTTGGATTCCATTTGCAAAGAATATCTTATTGCATTCCATCTTAAATAATTAGATCTAACCCTTCCCTTTCAAACTATGTGATGTGTAAATATCTTGTAAGCAACATATAGTCGAATCTTGTTTTTTAATTCATTCAGTCACCATGTCTTTTACTTGGAGAATTTTATTTATTCATTTGCATTCAAGATAATTATTGATAGGTTAGATGTTATTATTGTCATTATGTAACTTATTTTTAGTTTTATTGAAGTTCTTTTCTTTCTTCCTTTCTTACAGTCTTCCTTTGTAGTTAAGTGAATTATTCCAGTGTGTGTCGATTGTTTGAGTATTATTTTTGGCTCATCAATTTTAGATTTTTGCTTTGTGGTTACCAAGAGACTTTCAAAAACATCTTTTCATTATAATAAGGCATTTTAAAATGATACCAACTTAATATGACAGTAAAGAACAGAAACAAATGAATAAGAGAAAATATACTATAAAAACTTTCCATTTGTTCTTCATTCCTCCCCCTATTTTTAATTTTTATATCCATTTTTTGCACCTTTTTTATATTGCCTATCATTTAATAATAGTCATTTTAATCATGTTGCCTTTTAAACTTTACATTAAAGATATATTTTATATTACTATGCTTCCAGTATTAAGTATTCTGAATTTGTTTGCATAATTGCCCTTCCTGTTTTCTTTTTACTCATTAATATCACTTTCTTTCAAAGAGCCTCCTTTACCATTTCTTGTAAACGGTTATGGTGGAGATATATTTTCTCATCTTTTGTTTGGGAATGTCTTTATCACTCTTTCATTTCTCAAGAATAGCTTTGCTGGGTTCAGTAGTCTCTGTTCACTGTCCTCCTACCCCTTTCAATACTGAGAAAAATCATACTTTCCTATCCTGGCTTTGAAGTTTTTTTTGCTGAGAAGTCTGTAGTGAGGTAAACTAGCATACTCTTACATGTTTTTATATATTTTTTTTCTTTTGAAATCTTGAAAATTTTCTTTTACCCATGACAGCTTGATTATAAAATGTCTTCTTGTAGACTTGTGTTAAATTTGACTGAAACTTGGACCTTCCTTTCCAAGTTTAGGAAGTTTTCTGTTATTTCTTTGAATAAGCTTTCTATCTCTTTGTCATTCTCCAATCTTTTGTGAGTCCCAATAACCTATTAGGCCTTTTAATTTTTTCCCAAAGTTCTTGTAAGATTTCTTCATTTCTCTTTTTTTTTTTTGCATCCTCCAACAGTATATTTTCAAACAGCCTGTTATTGAACTCACTAATTATTTGTTCTGTTTATCCATCCCACTATTGATGCCATCGAATTTAATTTTTGTGAGTCTATTTTTCAGTTCAAGAAAATTTTTTTAACTGCTTCAATTTCTTAAAGTGTCTCTGTTAAAGTATTGAAATGTTTTTCTGTGTTTTCCTTAAGACGATGGAGTTTCCTTAAGACAGTGGCTTTAAGTTCTGAGAATTATCTCATAGTAATTACTGCTTGGTCAGTTTCTGGAACTTTATTGTTTGTGCCAGGTAAAGTTATGGTTTCCTGAAAACTCTTGATGTTTGTTGGCATGTGACATCATCTGGGTATTGAAGGATTGCCATTTATTCCAGTCTCCCTAACCTGGTTTGCTTTATGTCTTTATGTCTGTTTTTCCAGAAACTCTGAGCAGGCTGTTTTTTGTTTTTTTCTCTCTGAGATTTTAATCATTTCCACTATTGCAGCACTGGATGGTACTCAGGTCAAGGCTTGCTAGGAGTCTGCTATTGGCATGTTGTCAATATTTCAGTACTGAAGGGTAATCCAAACCCAAGTTTGTCCCAAATAAATTATTGGTGTTGTTATCCAGACAAAAACAGTATTAAGTGTTCCCACAAGCCTCTCCCTGGGGATAGGGTAGACACAATTGCCTCATGAAGTTATTAGTCTGTGGTCAGACACTCCAGGGTTCTGCCCAGTTCTAGGAAGTCATCAAAGATGGACCAGTTGAGAACTCCTGTTATATCTGTTGCCATCAGTGCTGTATCACACCTTGGGCCCACAACCCACCAAGACCATCAGAGCATCGAGGTAGAAGCAAGGCCCATACTCTTTTGGGCTGCTTATTACCAAGGTAGACTCATAGCCCAACACCAATGCAACCAGCCATAGTTGATAGAATTCTAATAGATTTGAGGTTACTTGTCTTTCTTTTCTTTACACTGGATGGTCTGAAGGAACCATCCACAATCAGGCTGGGTACTAGAGCCATTAGGATCCAGCCAATGTTAGGTTTCATCAAACTAGCAGTAAGTCCCAGGGCAAAGTCTTATGCTTACTACCCTGCCCTACCCCTAGTGAATGGGGTTTGGCTAGTATTGGTGAAGGCAGCCTTTGGCCACCTAGGCTGATATTAAAATGATTCTCACAGATACAAGGACCTAAACAGCCCTAGAAATGCACTAGGCCTACACCATAGCTGTTTGTGATATAGGCCCAAATGATCCCATTTCACTGGGGCATAGATTTCTGTCTGTGCCAGGGCAGATTTAGATTCCTATCTGTGAACACTGGCCTGGTGATAGCTATGTTGCCTGAGGTTAGAGTATGGGTGGGTGGTGGAGCTAGTCTTTTGGCAAAGGCTGCCACTAAGCTGGATCATACCTGAGTCTAACAGCCATAGAACCCTGCATAATTTCAGGAGGAGGATGGGTGTGCCATAGGCTCATTCCAAGGCTGAAACTAATGCAGCTGAAACTTGGGTCTGTCCCACAAGTGCACAGGTCTCTGCTTGATGCCAGAGTTGGTCTAGAGATTCCACCTGTAAGCTATGGCCTGTTTGAGGCCTTCAGTTTCTACCAGGTTCTGGGTATTACCATGTTTCATGCCCTGCTCTCCAGAGGATGGAGATTTGGTTCCCATCTTTGCTACCCAAATTTGGAGGCCTGGTGGAGGCAGTCAACTGCCTGTCCCAACACTGTTCCAGTGGATAGGACTACGGAGGTTGGCCTGGCAGTATGGTGGGGCTTTGGCCAGCACAGGGTTTCACCATGGCAATTCTGGGTTTCAAGTCTAAGGCCTGGACTTATTTCTCTCTTCCTCTCCCCAATTGGGAAGTGTTTCTCTTCACACTGCTGCTTGGGGGAGGGAAGGTGACAAAAGCATTTTTTTTCCTTTCCTGTCTTCAATCTTTTTGTTTTATTTTATTAAAAGCAGGCACTATGGTCTCTCATTTGATTTTCTTAGTTTTTGTGAAGGTAGTTTGTGTGAATAACTATTCAGCTTCATTTGTGGTTTGAGGCTCTTTTCTACCATCTTGCTCTGCTTCTACAAGTTACATTTTAATTTACTGAAATTATTTTTTTAAAAGTTTAATCTTGGATAGGATTAAGTGAGTCTTAAGCTAGTTATTAGCTGGGTTATTATTAATTAGTAATTTCTGCATTGTGTATATGTGCAAAGTTATATTTTGTCATCATTGGCAGGTGACAAAATTTATCTGTATATAAAATAATGAATTGCAATGATCAAAATACCAATAACAGGGGCTGGGGTCATGGCTCAGTGGTGGAACACTTGCCTAGAAGTGGGAGGCACAGGGTTCAATTCTCAGTTATCACATATAATAAATAAAGATCCAATGACAAAAGATATTTTAAAAAATACCAAAAACAATGTTCTGTAAATTTTGTTCTAATTTTTTGGATAAGGATTGTGTGCTACCACAATCAAATCTATCAAACTAAAGATTAGGCAGAAAGAGAGGAAGAGTCTAATTATATATTCAGCATCAGAATTTCCAAAATAAGGTTTAAATAACAGGATTGTTTCATTCTGTCATTTCCATGACAACAAGTAGTTTTCTTGATGTTGTTGATTGCATTAACAGACATACCAGTGGTTTGCCTTTCCTTAACTTATGAACTCGATGAACAGCAGCTTGTATGTCTTAGAATATTTATTGCTGTTTGGCAAGGTGAAAGCCACTTAAAAATCCATTCCAGAAATTTTGTTTTTGCTGTCAGGAAAGTGAACTCTTCCGCTTGCTTGGCTTGTAGTACTATGGTCCTGAAGCTTCCAGGAACCACAAAGAGAAGCTAAAAATTCACATTAAGAAAATAGGAATCAGGCAGGAAGATGGTGAAAGATGTCAGGTTTTAAGATATGACCTAAGCCCTGAATCCAGTTGTGCCTAAAGATTGTGTATGCCTATTCTTTTAGTATGAACCAATAAATGCTTTTATTTTCCTGGAGTCAGACTTTCTGTCACAAACTTAAAAGTGCTATCTTCATGGATTCCCTATTTTCCTTGACATCAGTTGAGTATAACTTTGTTACTGCGTTATTTTCTCTCACTAGACAGTAATTTCTATGTAAACAATAGCAATGTTGTATTTGTTCAGAGCTACTTGCCCAATACCTAGAGCAGTTCTGATCTATTTTCGGTGTTCGATAATACTGAATGAGTTAATAATCCATGTTCACGAAGATTTTTTTAAAAAGTAACTCCATGGATCTATTTTTATGTGCACGAGAGCCATATACCATTTCAAGATAATCATGCTCACATATATTGTAATGCACTTTATATCGTAGTCATCTTCCACAGGGTCAAACATTGTCTATGATCTCTTTCTTTGCTGTGTGAACTTGGGCAAATTCTGAGCCTGTTGATTTATCAATGGAAAGTGCTTATGTCAAGGTAGGCACTTGTAAATAGTAGGCTCTTGGTAAACAGAGGAGCTCACTAGATGACCAGAAGAGGGAACACATAGTCAATTCACAACCAATGCACTTGAGTGGACAAAAGCAAAGGCCGGGGCTGCATAACACTGACATTTTTATTAGAATTCATTTGTAACAAATGGAACTTGTGTCAGCAAAGAACTGATTTCATACAGACTTCTTTCGCCACCAATGTAACGAAGTAAGAAAATAAAAAGCACGCCTTTCATTCTGTAAAACATTTACGCGTACTACTAATTAGAGGTAATTGTATTTTTTTAACAAGCCATTTTACAAGTTATTTTTTAAGTTCTCAGTCTATGCATCCAAAACGAGAGCAAAGAACACAACTGTTATTATCTTTGTAAAGACACTCCAAGCTTGGATGGCAAAGCCACGTAACGGATGGATAGGATGGATCTGTAGCCTTCTGATCTCTGCTGGAGTATCAGGGCACCCATAAACCCAAAGGAAAATCAAAACCCAAAAAAGGAAAATGAAAAGGGAATTAAAAAGAAAAGAAGGGGCTAAAACAAAGCAAAACCAAACATAAACAAGAAAGAAAAAAATCTGTTTATTGCAGATTTTTTCTTTCCCTTTTTATGTTGTGTTATTTACATACACATAAATGAATTTTTGAAGCAGTTTCTTACAGATGGGTTCAAGTAATAACATTATTGGGTGTAGAATCAATAGGGCAGTGCATAGTACAAAGGTATAGAAAGTGCAAAGTTCCCTAGAGGCCCTTCCCTCCCCTGGCTGTCCTCGCCATTGTCTAACCATGCAAATCATTTTTAAAAAAGAGCTAAAATAAAGTTCTGTACAAATCACTTTTTATATATTTTGATTTTTTTACCATTGTAACTAATTACAAAATTATACATAACTACACGTACATAGGTAAATAATAGCACCGTACTGGTTATGATGATGAAAATAATTGAAAACTTGAAAGTTTATGGTAATGGCAGATAAAGATGTTTACCTGGGAAATTAAAACTTGAATGGTCGTACAGAAAAGTACAGAGTGGAATGCACATCAATGACAGTAAGGGAGTTAGTTCTAGGAACAGCTCCTGAACAGTAAGATTTCTGGAATAGTCTCCACCTCCTTCGTCTATGGTATGCATCCCATTCATTTTCTCCCTGTGGTTATTGTCGATTTTCCCTTTGCCACATGGGCAGTGTTTGTTTCAAGGAGACAGACTGCTCACTGGCCAATGGTTCTGGTGTGTGATACTCCATCAGATTCTACATGTCCGACATGGCGTGTCTGGATGACGCAATGTCTGTCTGACCCCCTTTGTTTCATTAAAAGAAAATTACAGCACTGAGTAATCTGGCACTTGGATAAATCTTCAAAAGATACAAACTAAAAGAAAACAACAACAGACCCACATAGTGCACATTCTTTTCTGGTTCTGATGTAGGTTAGAGAGTCTCATTCTGAGGTAGCCTTCTAGATACTTTTTTTTTTTAGTATTATATATATTTTCTCTTTTTTTGTTGTTTTTTAAATTTTTTACAAAAGTGCTCAAATATGATGCTTGCAAGTGTTTGGTCTCTTGGATTTCATTCTGCTAGCAATGGGAAAAAAATGTGAAAACAAATATCCTTCCATGCAGAATATCCATGAAGTTAAAATTAAATGAAAATATTATACTGATATCAAAACTTTTAGAGTTCTTAGGATTTTTTTTTTTTTTTTGAGGGTTCTTAAAAATCATGTAAGGTGATGTGGCAAACTCTTGGCCACCATCCATGGCTTCCTATAGAAATGAAGTTGGAAGATTTGGGGGAGATATATATTAATTTCCCCTTTCAGAAAAATCCTAATGGAATATCAAATATATCCCAAAGTTGCCAATGATGTGTGTTGCTAAAATAAGTTGGGTGCAGCTACTGCATGTTCCAGAACAGATTTGGAAGGGATTATAAATAAAACAAGTAGCTTTTCCTGATGTTGACAATTACGAACGGAAGGGCCCTGATTATCCAAGTGCTTTGGGCTGGTACAATCACTAACATCCCCGACTTGGTTGAAAACTAGGAATGCATATTATTCAAAGAGTTTTTGTACATGTGGTAAACAGATAATGCTTTAATTGAAAGAGTAACAGATATGAACAACTAATGGAAATATGAACCAAAAGCTAAAAAGAAATGCTATTAAAATAGGCATCAATTATAAGGCACTCTAAATGCAAAACTAAAACCAAAACAAAACAAAGTACAGCACTTCCCAGGAATGCTGTACACCACAAAATGTTTCTGACCGAACAGAGTAACATGAGTTTGGCTTTGCCCCTGTTACATATCATAAATGCAAATTTCATAGCACATACTATAGACAATATACGATTGAATACACTTTTTTTTTAAACAACTTGATAGCTGATATATTACAACATTCTCCCCTCTAAAGGGATATGCACTGACCTTTCCCACATGCACACCTCTTAGATATTGAATAATTTTTTATTGCACTAGAGTGTTAGAAATATCGAACTTGGTTGGAAGCCTGGCTAACGAAACGGTACCTGTGAATATGATTGGGTGGGTGGGGAAAAATTAGGGGGTGAGGTTTGACAATCACTGATGTGCATTCCTCGTTTCCCTTTAAAAAAAAATTGAAGTTTTGCGATATTAAGAAACACCAATGTTGTAAAATTAGGGACAAACTGAAGAAGATGTTACGATAGCTCTACCCTTAAGAAAACTTTAAATTGCGGAAGAACTGAATGATAGCTAAATCTTTGTGTGGTCACACTGTCTATATATACATAGACACCCTTCTAAAATATGGATATATATGTATATACGTTAGCAGCAACTTTATACTTTGCGCTTCCCTGTTGATTCCAAAAACAAAACAAGATTCTCTTTGATCATTTGAAGAGAATGGGTACTTTCTTATCAATCAAAATTGAAGTGTGAAAGTAATATCTGATGAGATGGATACTGTAGATTAAGAGTATTGCACAAAAATGTGCAAATTTCCAACTTATTTGATATTTCTACAGCAAGATATCACAGATAACAGTTTGACAGCTTAAAAAAACCTACAATTTGGAAATAAAAAAATGAGGAGTTATGTAACTTTTTTAAAATTCACTTTATCGAATGATACATTTTGTTAAAAAAAAGTTTACACAGTTAGAAATGAAGCACAGGTCAGCAGTATCTTTACAATACTAAAAAACTAAATCAAAGACTTTCTTTTTAAACATCCCCACCCTCACCCCTAAGATGCTGTTACGAGTGGCATGGTGGGAAGGGGTGATGTCGAAGCAGAGTCTGTCTAAATCATGAGAAGCCACGCCAGCAAACATCTCATGCTGAACCGTAGCACTCTGGCAATTTCTCTCTGTACCTATCAAGCAATCTGAACGAGATGGTGGTTCTTTGCTGTGATTTCTTCTTCCCTTTATTTTGAATCCTTGAGGTATCTGTAAATAAAATCCTTCAGATGCCTCATGAGTCAGGATTCTCGTTTATTATTTTTCGGGTTAGATTATTAAACTGTGAATTCTTGGTCCACCTGGAATAGTTTGTTTTTAATTTGTTTTGTGTGTAATAGTCCCACTAAGTGGTTGTTAGCTAGAAGTTAAGAAGGACTTCTCAAGTGCCCTGTATGGCTCAGAAGAGACTCCATGGATAGCGAAGGGCCTGTAGTAAAAATCCTGAAAGGGTCAGGGGTTTCTACGTTGCATAGTGATCAAAGCTGCCCAGGTACTCTAGTGCGGCTCGGTAGCAAAACTGGTACTGATCCTGCAGGAGACAGGGCATGGGGAAAGAAGAGGAAAATGAAAAGCTGTATTGGAAAACAAACTGGAAACAAAATCACTACTTTCTTTAATCAGTTCAATCCAATGACTAGTCAGTGATAGTGAGCAAAGAGTAATTAATCACATGGGGTGTTTATTAACTTTACCAATCAATTTGACTAAAAGTCTCCTAATGCCAAGTAGTGATAACTCCAGTGAATATTACCTTCCAGACAAGTATGAACCATTTTCCAAGTATTAACAACTACCATCAGCCGAACCCACAAGTCCTACACACCACAGTCATCTTTTACAATGATCCCTGATTTGTGGTAACGAATTCTCAGTTTATCAGATGAGAGAGGCTGATAGAAATACAAATGGCCTTTAAGGAAATGTGGATTTATAGTTCCTACTGCCAACTGAGTTTAAACTCTGATTGGACACTAGACCCTGCACAATCAGAGTCACTCACCATCACTTCTGACATTCATGTGTGACAGAGGCAGCTAGATGGAATACCAGGCTCACAAGTCACTTACATAGGGCACTGGACTTCCAAGCTTTTCACCCCTGAAAATGGTATTACAAGACTGGCTGCCCACAACAAAAACTACATGGGCAGTTTGGCCTAATTCTGTGTGATTGCAAGTTGTCTGTGCGAGAGAGGCCCACACTAAAATAAAACAGAATGAAACATGTCCTTTTAGAGACAAGGCAGAATGCTGTCATACAGGAATAAATTGGAGGATTGTTGGAGAGATGGAAAAATTACAATTTATAGATGACTATAGGGATGAGAGAAAGTAGGATTTTCTTCCCTATAAAAGAAACTTATTTTCGGTAGCCAATGGGGCTGAAAGGAGATAGTTTCTATTTTGCTTAAATGTGCATTTTTCTACAATAAAAATGGTAATGCAAAATAAATGGAGTTTGCTTTCCTATCTTGTCACAGTAAGTTGTTTGGCTAAGTGTTAAGGCTCTTTAAATGTCCAATTTCCCTCTGTCACCCCCAACACCCATTAAGTTTGTCAGGCCAACATAATGTTTTGAGTACTGCAAACCAAATGCTTGCACTATTTTGAAATCAAAGTCTGGAAGATATTGTGAATGATGAATTTAAGAACACATAAGTAAATTTGCATAATTTCATGGCCACTGAGGAATATACACTTTCATTCATGTAATCCTTAGAAATAAATGGTCATTCGGCCAATTGGCTTAATCATGATCTCTCATTTTTCTGAGAAATTTCCATATCAATTATTGGAAATAGGGGTCTAATTTCTCTCAGTGTATCAGGATTCCAATATTTAAGAAATACAGAGCAGATGAAGTAAAATAGGCTGAGAGGGCATATTATGTACCATACATTATATTTATATAATAAATACGTAAGTATTAATCATTAATATTGTATATAATTAATTGCTATTTTGTGGGTGTCAAATGTTGACAATTTAAGCTAGTTTAGCTGAATGCAGACTCTCATAAATCTCTCTGACACTAAGATACGAATATTCTCACTCCATTTAAAGAGGGGCAAATGAAGTTGAACAACATTAAACATTTGATGTTTTTTCCATAATCTTTTGTGTCTGGACTCTGGGAGATCCTACCTAGTGAAACACAAGCTTTTGAGATGTGACAAACTCATGAAGATTTTCCTTACCTCTGTCTGTACCATAGCTGGCCGTTGTGTTCTTAACATTTTGACGGTCTGGAAGATATCTACAACGCCTTCATATCTCATTCTTTCCAAAACAATGCTCAGAGTTATGAAGACACCAGTTCTTCCAACGCCCGCGCTGCCAGAAAAACAAAAGCAACATTCCTACTTGAAATGCTCATACTCTCAGCTGCTTTTGCTTGGGGGTGGACATTCTTCTACATTTCAAGTTTCTCCACAGCTTTGTTCAGGAAAATGTGGAATTGAGTTCACTAAGGGATTGCTCTTGGGATAGTGTGTTGTGATAACACATGAGATTGTCTTTCAAATGACTTTTCAACTGGGGTTACATGCCATTTTAGAAGGACCAAGAAAACAAACATTGCAAAATAAATGGATAAGAGAAAGGGTTTTAAAAAAAGGGGTAAAAAAATACATTTATGGTATTCATGCAGATCCTGACACTCTAGACCTTGCTTATAAGAATATTTTCAGAGGATGAAATAATTCAGAAGATGATGAAGCAAACTGGGCACCTTCAACTTTTCTAGTGCCTCATTCACTTTGTAGTCAAAGTCTGCAGGGTGCCCTATCACCTCTTAAATTTGACATTGGCTTAGAGATTCTATAGCAGTCCCCCACCCCACCCCATACGAGAGGATTTTTCACTTAGTCTTCAGGGAGAGTTTATGAATACCCTGTATGTACGTGTTAGGGAAATGTCATTTGTTCCATGGAACTCATAATGTTCAACAGATTCTCAAAGGGGACTTTAATGTAAAACAAAGCTTTACTATTTTAAGGTGATCAGCAGCTGAAACCCCAGGGTTTTGAGTTACTCTGTTGTCTTTACTATTTCCAGATAATTCCAGAATCTTCACAGCAGCAACAATGAAAACTGAATTCATAGCTTGTGTGCACTTAAGAAGTAGAAAGGCATCTGGAGGTTTAGGTAATGAGGAAAACAGTGAATAATCTCAAAAACCCCTACATTTTTGGATCCTAATTAAATGGCACGTGTAAAGCTTGGGCAAAGGCTGGAGAAAATGGATGGATTCATTTACCAGGGGATGTAGCTGATGGGCATATATAAATAGTGTGTCCCATTATAAACTGCAGTTTCTACACGAAAATGTTAAGTGAGGCTTTAAAATCCATATGCAGTCTTTAAACAGCAACTGAGGATGTCCAGCAGCAGCCAAGGCTTCTGCTAAGACAGAGAAGATGACCTTGAAGGTCCCTTTGAACCTTGAAAGCCTTAGTCCTGAGAGACTGTGACCTATAATTTTTTTGTTGAATGGTTCAGGTACACCAGAGTCTATCTTATGTTGATTGAATTGCTCCATTGTAACAAAAATACAGTGTTTCTGGCTTTCTATAAAGTATTTTTGAGAAAGGCACTGACCTTATAACTTCTAAATTTATTGACTTTATCATGTTACTTTAATAGGCTATAAATTAGAGAAGTGGTATTTTCAGGCCATTCCCAGATAACAGCAGATATCAAGAAGTCTTCAAAATATATGTATTTAAGGTGTGTGAAGAGCATGCCACAGTATTTACACTAAGTGCTTAAATCCTTGTGTGATGATTAAAGCAATGAGAAGAAACAGACACATACTCTTATGTACCTGTGAGAATGTCCACAGCTAAAATGTGTATTAAGTTAAACATTCTTTTCCTCATAGATCATATTGAAAAAGTTTGAATTTGCATTTGGGCAAATTATGTGCAAAATTTCTAGTGTCAAGTATTTCAAGTCAGGTATACAACATCCACTTTGAATATTTGAGTCTATCTGTCACATTCTACGAGCAAAGGGCTTTTGATAACTCAGCATAAAGAAAATGCATAAAAGTAAGATCTCTTTCTCCTAGAATAGACCTAAGAAGACAGGGGTGCTAGAAAGGCTTTTAGAGGTCATCTGAGACATTTAAAGTCACAGAGCTACATAAGAGTAGAATTAGGATGAGAACACATATCTTGAGAACCCAGACTAATATTTGTAATCTTTTGAGATTCTGCCTCCAATGTCACCAAGAACTAGATTTTTTTTTCTTCTTTCAAATACCGAAGCAAAACAAACCTGATAATCTCAGTGGCTTGGGAGGCTGAAGTAGGAGACTCACAAGTTCAAAGCGAGCTTCAGGAACTTAGCAAGAACTTGTTTCAAAAAAATAAAAATAAAAATAAAATAAAAACAGGCTGGGAATGTGGCTGAGTGGTTAAGTACCCCTGGGTTCAACTCCTGGTACCAAAAATAAATAAACCTGATAAAATCCTCCAGGACCATAAAAAAGATTAGATACTAAGACTTCAAGTTGCCAGCATCCTAAAATATAGTAGTTTAAGTAAAATTAGATAAATTCTGTTTACCACAGGTTTTTTTGCATAGCACCTTCCAAAAGCACTAAATTTATGGTGAATGTCTAAATCGTTTACTTGGTATTTCTATTAACTTCAATGACTTAAATTATAAAATGCTCTAGAAACTGCTGAAAATAATTAAGTTGAAGGTGCTTCATTTTCTTATGTAGCAACAATTTTCAAGCAAATTGCATTTTTAAGTGAGGTACCATTGGAATCACTTATCAACTGGCAAGAATTAGTATTGTCATTAAGTCTTGATAGCTATTTATGATTTTCCAAGACAAACACAGGAGAAAGATAGTTATCAGTGCAATGCTATGAAAGTAAAGCAAATAAGAATGGATTGACACAATAAATTACGATTAGGGAAAATACCAACATTTCCTAGCAAGGAAAACCACAGTTTGCTTTTTTCCCTATAAAAGGTAAATTTGAGAGATAAAAATTTTCCTCTGATTTTCACAATGTGTTTCTGAGAATAAATTTTCAACTATGCAGATTCATGGCAATAACACTTATTTTCAATGTTGTTATGCACTAACCACAAACGGAAAGTTAGCATTCATGATTCTCAACTCACCTGCAATGGACTGAAATGGGTCCATCTTGGCCAAACTGTTCTTTTGTTTTATGGACTTGGCCAATGAAGTCAATAAATCCTTCTCCAGACTTTGGCACTCCTTGCTCTGGCCAGTCAGTGAACTGGAACTGCCTCACTGTTCGGGACTGGCCGTCCTTTACAGGGAAAACCACACACCAGGCCACAGAGGAGGGGGCAGCAAGCGCATAGACCACAAGAGCAATCATATTTTTTCCCAAAATGAAAAGGGCAGAAAAAGTTAGTAACACATTTAACTGGAAACTTAAGTGTGTATGTATCTTAGCTGCTATTATATTTAAATCAAATTTACTCACAATGCCTTCTTTTAAAAACCTAGCTTCTCTGATAGTAGCCAAATAGTTCTATTAATAAATGTTTCTGAGACCCAAAGTTTGGTTTCAGAATTATTCATGCAGTCCACATTCTTTCTAAAATGGAACAAATATACTCTTTCAGAAATTTCAGAATTTTCTAACTTCTGAATATGAAAAGAAATATCCAGAGCAGAGAGGTTTTGGTGTTGTCATAATTTCACATCTACTGTGCTTGCTTATTGCTTGCATTGTCAAGTCCCGACTGGTGACATTTAAAGGATCTGACACTGACCAGGTAGATACTGTTAACCTGGATGCCCAACCTGTCTCAGAGACATAGTTTCTAACCATGGCAAGCGACATAGCAGGTACCTATGTTGTTGAGCTGGAAGTGAAATATTCCTTAAGGAGACCAAAGTGATTTTTTTTTTCCAAATAAATGCCCTTTTCTTTAAAGAACTCTTCCTGGCTGATGACAGGAATTAAGAAGGCTTTGGGATACTTTTACAGATATAACCCAAAAGGCAGAAAGAAAACAATCCAGATGTTTCTTCACTGAAGTGACTAGGTGAAATTGCTCTGACTGGTGAAGTATGATGGTTTGAAGAAAAGATATTAAAGCACTTCTGATTCTTCTGGGAATTTTTTTTTTTTTTTTGGAAGCACTGGAGCAGAAAGGACCCTCAGCTCACAGAAGCAGGAATACTAATCATGCCTATCAAATTTCTCCTTTGACTTATCAGGAGAGACAGAATCCAAGCTTCCAATCTAGGAAAACTGATCCCATTGGAAGAGGCTTCTTCCTTTCTATACACTTTTTTTCTGACATAGGCAGCTGTGTTCCCAACATTCTGTGTAAGTGACAGAGGCTCAATTGTTCTCCTTCAGTCATACTGAGAAGAGGGTGACTCAACTAGTTTGGTGGTTCCTATAGGCACAGGTTAGAATCCATCTGGGGATGGAGGTAGAAGAGGAAGAACACAGTGACTTTGTGATAACACACAGGAATACAGAAATAATTGCTTGGCTCCATAACCAACTTGTAAATGGTTACCATAGAAGCATGATTTACTTCCTCCTGTTCCTGGAAAAGGTTTGGGAAGTGAGACTAGGTAATGTAGGTTTGTTCTCCTCTGAATGTCCTGGGGATTTCATTTCTGACCACAGTTGCTTTTAACAGCACGAAGAGGTCACATGCACAAACATTTACTATTGGAGGAGAGACCACCCCACTCCATTTAAAGGTGACCTGTTTAACAATACTGTACTCTCAAGTGCCAACTTGCTTTCTAAACTGGGAAGTTGAAATTAGAAGCACACCAAGAGCACAAACAGCAAGTGCTGTGATAGCTAAGAAAATTACACAATCACAGGGAGACTTAAAAAAGAGAACATGTGAGCAGGTTCTTACTATTTCCTTTGCTTATTGAAATCAGATTTAATTTGGAAATATGGAGAGTAGTAAAGATGTTTCTTCCACTGACAGAGCCTGCCTCTTGGTCTCCATCATCAGAAATAGTTTGTGAGTTTACTTGAAGAAGGCACTTAAGATTTTTAGTCACATACGTTGAAAGGGCATTTTTATTTACTTATTTGTTTTTGTAAAGATTAGGGTTAGTCATCCCAACTCAACATGAGACCAGAAACATTGCCGCCTTGAATATTGTCACCTTTAGGGTAGTTATTACTTCAGACAGTTTGGATTAACACATCTGTTACTAGGGCCAACCCTCCTAACCGCTTTCTCTCTATTTAGGTAAATAAACCAAGCTTTAGGCATTAGTAGACAATCTCCAAATGTGAGTTTGAAGAAAGCTGATTTCTAGGAAAAAAACCAGAAAAACAAAAAAACAATGGATCTAGTAAATAGCTTTACTCTGGAGTTTTGCTCCACCAACCCATGGTGACAAAACAAAGCAGGGCTTTGAACTGACCTAGTCTCCCCTAAGAAGTATTTGAAATCATGGTTTGAAAGTGGCCAAAGGCGAAGATATTAAAGTTTATGCCTAAAACATCTTACTTCAGGAATGAACCTTGGACCCAGCAATCTTGATAAAAAATGCAGAATGAAAATTAGCCAACAAGGGTCATGGGTGCACAGCTCTCATAGACAGACATATTAGCACACCGAGGAATAAACCATGCCAGGAATCAAATTAGAATGTGCAAAGCTTGTCAGATTCTTCTAAAGAATGCCATTTGCTCTGCAGTTTTAAAATCATACCAAATTAACCTCCAAGCCCACATGACCTAAAGGGCTTTGCAAAACAACAACATATTTACAGCCTCAAGTAATGAAGAAATCAAAAAAACCTCCAAAGAGAATGAGCTGAGAAGGTGAATGTAAGCACAGCCAACCAATCAGTAAATGTTTCCCAACACACTCACTCACCCAGTGCATCCCCAAAGTTGGGCTGCCAGATGTTTCATTTGAATAGAAGCCAAATCTGGGTTTGTGAGAATGCTTGCCAGACAGAGGAAAAGTTACTCTTACATATTTAAAAAAAAAAAAAGTCATCCAGAATGGGTGATTTCTTCTCTCTTTGGGAGTATGACTACTTGGCAAATGTTTTTCCCAGAAAAAGTGTATTTTGGATGAATTTTCAGCTAATGGTTAAGACTGTCAACTTACCCTGGCATCTGTGACCTTGAATTCTCTTAGGATATACTGTGGCATGTTGTACTCAGCCATGGGATCTACAACAAAATACTGGTATCTTGCAGATCGTTCTGCTGGCCAGTATTGGTGGCATTTCTCCTGAAAGGAGAGATCTATGTTAAACTACATGAAGTGAAAATAAAATTTTGCATGTCAATATATCATCTCTTTCACTAATAAAATTTTGAAAATCAAGGCCATTTCAAGTGTATCTAACTCATTTTCTGTTTAAAAACCCAAAGCTCCCTGAGGATAGGGAAACCATCTGTTTTGAAATTTGCCCATGATATCCGGCATGGGACCTGGCATATAGTAACTGCGTAATACACATCAGTTGAACACTTCAACAGGGTGGGTATCTTTCTATCTACAAGTTATCCAATTGGCATCACACCACCATAGCTGACTTGCACCACTGTGGTTTGGAATGAAGGAAATCATCCATGTGAACACAGCAAGAAACCTCTGAACTGATCTAGTCCAACACCACTAAGGAACCCAGGGCCCAGGCAGTTTTAATGACCTGAGTAAGCCCTGTGGAGAATCATATGCAAAATTAGAATAAGTCAGTTACTTTTCTAGACTGATAGTATTTTTTGTTTCTCTATGGGCTTTAAAAATTGGGTTTCAGATGTATATCTACCATTTTAATGTATATAAAGAAAAGAGAAAAAATAGCTTTAGCAAGCATGTTAAAATGCTTTTGTGTTCTGAATCTAAGTGGTAGGTCCTTAGGTATCTCTAATATTACTTTATGATTATTTTAGAGTCATCATTTAAATACAACTGGGATTACATCCTTGGAGACACTATGTAACTTTCCAACACATTATTCAGTGGTCATTCAAGGTAGAAAATAAGAATTAGTCCCAGGAATGTTAAAAAGTCAAGTTCCCTCATACAGAGATGATAGCACATTTACTTATTAAACTCCAGCCTGTCCAGAGCAAAAGGATGTAAGAATATGTTGAGTTACATGTAAATCTAATAGGAGCACCTGCTGACTCATTTGTCCCTATGATTGTGCTTCATTGGAAACAAATCACTAGATCTTTCCTCAAAACACACAAACAGCTCCATGTGGTTTTGCAAATTAGAAACCAACAAGGAGTAATGAATGGTCCATATTGTGTCTGTTTTTCAAAGAAATGAGGTCGGTACTTTGGTAAAATGAAATCCCCTCTTCTCTACAGAGTGAATCTCTTAGGTGGTGATACACTTACCCTGCCCATTTCACGCAACTTGGTGAGCATCACAACAATGGTGGAATTGTGTTCCCACAGCATCCGCCAGAAGTCTTCAGTGGTCTCTGCCAAGGGTCCCTGGGTAGCAATGTAAGCTTTCTGTTGTCTGAATTATAGAGGATGAAAAGAGCCTGTTAAAGTATTTCGAGAACATACAAAAGCTCACACCTGATTTGTAAACATCAAACCTGGTAATAGAAAATGAATACATTATTAATGCAATTGCTGTAAATTCCCTTTCAGATTACATAATCAAACAAGAGCATTTAATACATTTTGCAAAATAAATTGCTTTGTTAATATTATGATGTACGACTTTATCATTACTATTTAAATTTTAGTGTAATGCTAATAGCTCAATTTCATGTGTCATACAAATCACTTAAATAGTTATGCAGCTTCGTTTTGTAGAAATGACTCTCACACAATCTATTAAATTTATGAAATATGGTGCAAAATAGCTTCTTTATTAACACCTTTCAAATCCAAATGTATTCTCAAAGAAGAGTGCAAAAGGTCAGATTAAAAACCTCCATAACTGCTGCTTCTTACTCCTATCCAATATAATAAAAAACAAATACCAAGGGACTGAGTGCTGACCTATGCAGAAAGAAAATGGCTTTGAATTGAGATGAAATTCTTTCTGGTTATGAAACTAGGGCACATGTAAATATCAAGGCTTTGGGTTGTCAGGAGTGCAAGAGTATATACCTGTATCCATCAATAAAACTGGCATTGATGTAATCAGATCCTTCTACTCCTCGGATAGGCTGCAGACATACCCTTGTGGATTCATATGGCATAATATTAACAAGGCGATTTTTGAATTTATTACATGGAAGATTGGCACTGATGAATCTTGAGGTGTGAGCTTTTGAGCTGGCTAGACGCTGTTGAACGGAAAAAAAAAAGAAAAAAAATTACAAAGATAATTTTGTCCAGGGGCTTGAATGGAAGGTAGCCAAGATGTTGTTTTTAGATATAAATCTTGTTTGCTTTAAAATAAATGACTATTCGTACTGCTGTGCATTTTACATCTACCTGATTATTTCAACTTGCCTATCAAAGTTTTAAAATGTTATGTTCTGAGAGTCTGAGCTCTCAAATTAAGACACAAAAGGGCTCAAGGTATTGTTACGAAGCAAAGAATAGAAAGGAAAATGAGGAAGAAATTGTTTTATAATCAGATACCTGAGGATCCTAAAGGTCAAATGAATCTTGTACTTCAAAATTTGAAAGGTTAAGGAAGTAAGGCTACTTCTCAAAGACAATCCCAGAATTGACCTGCTCCTAATAACCACATCACGGCTGATGCCATACCTTGAACTCGAGTTCCATGCCTGTGACATTCTCGCCTGTTTCTATTTGTGTCAGCTTCTGGATGTAGGCATACAAGTTTCTGGCTGGCACTTCGGTATTTCCACAAGTCACTGCTTCCAACAGTGCATCGTGGATAAAGATGTACTGGTCCTCTGTTTGAACCATGTAATTCCTCTGGGCTCTCATTAAAGTTACATGGCCATAAATATCTACAGTTTTTTCATGCTTTATTCTTTCTAACATGGCATCTATTACGATGAAACAACCAGTCCGGCCAACTCCCGCACTGCAAGGCAAACAGAGAAAAGAAAAGCCAAAATTATCAGGGAACCAACACATAATAAAAGTAATTTTATTATTCTTATTAACTATGTTTTAAAATCAGGAATTCTACTGGAGTTATTGTGATGATTTTCTATCCCTCTAAAGTCAAAAGTATTATTAAGCACCATTACTGGAATGCAGGGAACCAAATACTGAGCCAAATTAGTTTAATTTCATCAGGTAGAAACATTAAATCCACAATTACCATGCACCTTGATCACAACAATGCAACATGTATATTTTTTAAAACATTACATAAAAATACAAATATTTAGGGTATTTACATTTTAGAAGCTATTTTTAAATGTTGGTCAAGATCTAAGAAGGCTTTCTTCCCCAAACACTCTCAATACTGTGGTTCAATTTACAAAATAAATAAATAAATAAATAAAACAAAGCATTAAGTAAATCACTCAACTTAAAACATCTCATATTCTGAAACTCAATAAGGAAGTCCTAAGACTAATTTAGTGAGACGTATATAATTAATATATTAAAATGCTGCACACAAAATAGCATAGAGTATTCTGGAAAGAGATTTTTAACGACAAGCCATTGGTGGAGAGTATATGTTCCTTGTTTTCTTCCATTTTTCTTCCAAGTTGAATGTATCTTGAAATTCCAGGTGACATCCAAGTGTTCTGTGTGTGAAAATAAAGACCTCAATTTTTGCTACTGGAAGAGCTCTAAGGCGTTTTTAAAACTCCATTACTTTTGGACTCATGGGTCATTTTCCAGTTGGTAGAAAAAGATTCAAGAAGAGGCCATGAGAAAGTCAACAATGCACAATGGCTAGACAAGACCTGTCATTCCAAGAAGAATCTAATTTTCTGAACTGGATTAAAGAGTCAGGTGCCTGAAACATTGAAATATCCTATAGTTGAAAAGAATACTAGGAAGATAATACATCTGTGTTTTTACAACTTCAACATATACCTTGTGTGCTTACTATTTATCAAATCTTTCAGGCTGAGTAGTACATTATGTGTCAAAAATGGTTCAGTCCAAAATATTTTCTTTTTCTTTTCATCAGACATGTTTACCTGACTGGTCAACACACAGTCAACATGAATAGGTATGGATCAACTTCTTAGATATCAAGTAAGAGGTAGCTTCCTTCATTTGCTATAGGCCACCTGCTGTCATCAGTGTGTCTAACAGTCCATTTAATTGCCTGTTCAACCAGACTGTCCATCTTTTCAAAGAACTATGAAGTACTTCGCTAAGTGAAATGGGATGCAATAATGATGATGACTTGGATTTTAATTCTATCTCAGAATCTATCAAAGAATATACTAGTTTATAAAACTGTCATACAAGAGGAGAAAAATAATGTTGACTTTGTGGACAATGTGGCATTTGAAATGGGACCTGAAAGACAGGAGTGATGGGGAATTGAGAGTGCTGAAACAGCAAAGGAGAAGAAATGACTTATAAAATCATACTGTTGGCTCTGGGAGCAATGTGTGAAAATTTTCATATGTCTGGCAAGGTCCCTGTGCAAGGAATAGACCAGAACTCCAAAATAAATGACTTTAGTGAGCACTGGGGTGCTTGTCTCAACTAAAATGGCAAATTTTCTCTGGTGCTCTGTGGCTATAAGATGGTAAGAGAACATATGTTTTAACAAAATAATACTTTAATTACTGAACAATGTAGATCAAATCCAGTTTCCACATAAATACCTGTGGTTGTAGACCAGGCTAAGTGAGAAAATTTGATATAAACATTATTTTAAAATTACCTACTGCTTTATGTCTTATGCCAGAGAATCCCTGAATGCTGATAATAAAACCCCATTCACGTTTTAAACCCACAAATTGACATGACATTGAGATATCATGCAAAAGTCTTCTTGGTACAGAGAGTCTTAGAAATCATTGGCACCAAACCAATTAGAAACCAGATATAAACATGAACATGGAGCTCTGTTAGCATGGCAGCTCCAATGCAGTGAGATTCATGAAGTCCCGTTTCATTCACTTTATTTACTAAATAAACTTGGTAGGTGGCAAGTTTTCCCTGTCATTGTCTATCCCCACTTCCCTACTTAGTATGAACCATCCTCTTCTCTAGATCCCCTAGTACCTTAAATACCCCTCCACTATGGTCTCAGTTAAACTGTATAATTAGTTAATCTGAAAGGGCAGACATTCATAAACAACAGTGCACATCTTGAGAACAGCAACTGCATTGTATGTGCCCTGCACCAAGAGTACACACTAAACATTCAGTAACGTTTGTGAAATAAGTAAATGAAATTGTGATTGGCATAGAGGCCTTATGTAAGGAGCAGCCAGCCCATTCAAGCAAGGAAAACCTACTTAGGAAGCAGGGTTCTTTCAGTCTCTGAATGCAATTCTGTGTCAGCTGAAGTTTCGGAATTATGTGAAGAATATCTAAGATCACTCTGCATAGTGCTTGGTATGGAATGAGAAGGTTGGAAACATTAAGTGGTTTCTCCATCTTGGTCTGTTGGTATACAACTGAACTACAGTTAGAAGGACCTGTGTCAGATTTAAAATGCAAAGGTTCATCTTTCTGAGTTTCTTTCAAACCCTACGTTTGTCAGTTTCTAAAAGTATGAGTATCATCTTTTACTTTTTTCTGTGTTGTCTTTCTAAATTGTCTTCATTTTAATTGGGCATTGCTTCTAAATGAATACAACTTCACGTTGTAGTTCTTTCTAGTGGAATCCACACTGTAAGTCTTAATACTGAGCCTTGTATATCAAGTCAATTCTAGATAACTGGCAGGAGTATTTTCTTAAAAAATGCATCAGGGACCATTTAAATGTCTGGATGATGCATGGTTCTAGTGTCTGGCAGAAAGATACTACAGAATCTTGCGAAACTGGTTGGAATAACTCCAACTCTAAAAGGCATTATGTTTTCTTGATTATATTCTTTCAAAAAAAAACAAAAACAAAACAGAGAAATAGAATTAAATATGCGCCTGAGTCTAAATCCTAAAGTATGGGAAAAGGAACAAAAGAGAAGCTATGATGAATAGTTTTTCTTCCCACAAAACACAAAATATTGTTCACTATCCATTTTTGCTGACTTGGAATTTATGTTATCTCTTCTTGAGAGAGAAAAGTTCTTGAAGGGTTTAATATTATTATTAAATATTAGATATGTGTTTAGCTTGATGCAAGATTGCAAGACAGTGAAGTTCAAAGTACTTTTTTCAGACTGTGTGACACTAGGGAAAAAAAATCACAAAATTATTTAGTTTATTTACTAAATAAACTTGTGAGATGGCAGGGTTTCCCTGTCATTTTCTCTTTCCTTAAATCTGATAGTGATAATTAACATTAGTTAATGAGTAAGTATTATCATCCATTAAGTCTTAAGGCTGACTTAAACATATCAAGTGTTCTGGAAACACAGAGAAAGAGGCAGTTACAAAGTGCATTCTAGAATTCTACCTCTGAAGTTGACAGCAAGGAACACACAATGTGATGTTAGCAAAATTATGCTAGCGTCGCTCCAGCTCCAGGATCATTGGAGATTTGGCTATTAAAATCTTGCTATCATCTACCGCTTCAAGCTGGTCTCCCTTTTGTCTGCCTATTTCCAATAACCACCATCTCATATTCAAGGAACTTCCTGCTTTCACATGCGTTGTCATGGCAAATGAGATAGCAATCAAGAGCCTTCCCACCACAGTACCTAGTGCCTGCATGGCATTCAGTAAATGCTGGTTTCCTTTTCCCTTTCCTGATTCATAGCATTTGGGTACTGCTCTGAGTCATACAGCTCATGGCAGGCGGCAGAACAGAGACTCAAATGCAGGTTTGAGATGCTAAAATTTAGCAGCATGTTTCACAGCACCCCTGTTACTTCGTCCTGCTTTCTGCCATTTGGGTCCGCAGCAATTGCCAAGCATGGTGGCTCTGTCGGAGCCTGCTCCTCCAGAACCTCCCTTTAGCTGCGTGACTACCCCTAATGTGGTTTCCTTGAAAAGCCCCTCTTCCCTGGTTTCCATGACACTGGCTGAGGGAATATGGGAAACATCAGATGTCCTCTTCAGGTTGACAGTAGGAAAGGAGGAGATTTGGTAATTATCCCAAGATATTACAGAATAAGCTGAAACATGTGGTAGATGAAATTCATTAGAAAGAACTGTGTTGTGGTCTTGGGTCATGGTTCCACTGATTCTGAGAGGGAGGAATTCCTACTAAGTTGGAAAAAAAAAACCAAAGATGAACTCTAAATGTCATCTTCAGAAAGTGAAGGGTGCCCCTTCAGACTGTATCTCAGTATGTAATTTTTGTTAGGTTGTTTGATCCACTTGCCTCTTTAGATTGTTCCATCTGCATTTCTTAAGCTAATTTATATGCCATTACCTTTTCTTGAAAGGTAGGATAATGCTCCAAGGTTCTATCCTCCTTTCTCTCATTCCCATTCATGGTTCAGTAATAGTCTCCATACAAAGGAGTCCCAAAGTGATGGCCCTTTCTTTGAGCACAAAGGAAGACCTATATTTCAAACACTCTCAAGTTTTCTCAAAACTAAACAGACTGCAAGTGTAGTCAGCAATTTCTCCTCTTGAATCTACTCCTCCCACTCTCAACCTCTCTCCTTGAAAATTCCAGTATAAAATTAAAAAGTCACCTTGGCCTGTTGTTGCCTCTTCACCTGCACAATAATAAATTATATATTTTTTATGCATTCAACCTCTACAATTTTATTCAACTATCTATCAGTGGCGTGCTGGAGCTGGCAAAAGACAATTATTAATTTTTCAGGATTTGTGCTTAAATAAACATAGACAATACTTACAATACATGCTTTTAAATTATTTTACAGTATATTACTCATATTCTTAAGGTGAAACTAATATATAATGATCTGCCACTGAACCTCTCTCTCTAGTGATCTCAGGCTTGTAGCTAGATATTAATCGTGGTGGGAATATTTATATGCACCAAGGAAATCAGCAAGTTCTATACTTCCCCCCCACACACTCCAAGTTGGCTGGTACACATTCAGCAGTAGCATATACTATCCTTGTTTGTACATTCCCTTCACCCAGGGACAGAGAGGAAAGTGTCTATTACTTTGTTCTTCCTTCCACATTTGCTATGTACTTTTTCATAATGTCTTGTAGGTCATTATGCCATAAATATTTACCCAGTGCCTACCATGTGCCAGCCATGAGGGGGAAAAAAGCACGATACTTTCATCTTACTATTTGGTGGGGGAATTAGACATTAAGTAGTCACATGAACAAATAATTATAAATCTCAACAATTTCCGGGAGACAAACATGCAAGCTGCTGGCAGAGTACATTTGAGGAAATGTCATTCAAACTGATACCTGTTAAGGATGGAACTGTGCCCCGACTTTCAAAATCCACATACTGAAGTCCCAATCCCCCAGAAGGACTGTATTAGAAATAGGGCCTTCAAGGAGATACTTAAAATTAGATGAGGTCAGGTGTGGACTCCAATGAGACAGCACTGGCATCCACGTAGAAGTAAGAGATGAGAGGAAAGGCCATGATCAGAGACAGTCTTCCCAGTCAGAAAGGCAAGAAATCAACCCTGATAGCATCTGGAGCTTGGACTTCCAGCTCCAGAATCCTGGAAAACAGATTTCTGTTGTGAAAGCCACTCAGTCTGTGGTGCTTTGTTAAAGCAGCCCCAGCAGGCAAATGCAATTCCTCGATGACAAACAACTGTTGGATACACCAAGAAGGGTGGAGAACAAGAATGCCCAGTAAAGGCACTAGGAGAGAATCTGGCACATTTGAGTAACCACAGCAAAAGAGCCAGTGGCTGGAAGGCAGTGGGGAAAAAAGCAATCATGTTCCACATATTAATTACCCACTTTAAGTATTGTTTATGACATTTTATTAGACTTATAAATATATTAACAGCAATTATGGAATAATTCTGTTTTCCATGCTCATCTTTCTGATATGGCTCATCTATTTTCAAGTTCTTTGATAAATCTATTGGTGGGCTACAATAGGTCTTTGAATAATGTTTCATATAAAACACACATGGATATTATTTCTGATGCCTTGAATATCTGACAAATTGTTTTTGTGCTTTTGTTTTGCTTTCACATATGACCAACAACTTGGTTATATTCTGTATCAAACTTCTCAAACTAAACATACTGTTCCAGGATTTTCCTTTGTATTCTGAAGAAGTCACAAGCCCATCTGGCTTTCGGTTTCTGTAAAGTAGTTTTTGTCTCAAGTACTTGTGGGATTTTTCTTTAATGTGAAGGTGGAAAACTTTCATCTGCATTTGTCTTAGGCCCTGGCCTCCTGATTAAAATGGCACGGCTCTCAGGCAATATTTTATTACAAGATTCATGACTTCCCCTCGGCATCAATCTAATTAAACATGTTTTAAGCTTTCCTACCTCTGGGCTTTTGCCTACGCAGATCTTTCCACCTTAACATCTTTACCTGTTGACATTTATCTGCCTTCAAGATTCACTTAAGCTTTGAGATTCTCCTCTTGTTTTATTCTTCCTTGAACTCCCATGACAATTTATGTCACCTTTTCAGCAACTGTTTTTATTTTTATTTTCTGGGTAAACAAAAGGACATCAGCAAATACTATGCCCCCACACTTCCTGATATTATGCATACCCCAGGTGATGATCAGCTTGAGGGAAAGGTCACCAGTTTCTTGGCCTCTATTGTGTTTGATAATTTAATGGGGCAATTTCCATGCAGGAAAATTGAAGGTACTCAATTATAGTTGCAAAATTTTAAAAAAGTAGTACACATTTAAAAATATTAGGTCCTCATTTGGATTGAGGACACATACAGAAACGTCCACAATAGCCCCGGCATGGAAATGTTCCTTTAACGTATGTTTGCAAAGATAAAGAGAATTCTTTTCATTTGATGAGATGAAAACAATTTGTGCTTATGTTTCACTCCAGTTGCTCAGAGACAACAATCCTCAGGCGCCATTTTTCTCTTTAAGAAACAGAAGGTTGAAAATTCAAAGCTTTAAAAAGTATGCCAGCCTACTTTTGTTTGAATATCCAAGTTCCCATAGCAGCTCATATTTTATTTCCTTCACCAATTTGCTTTTTTTTTTTTTACCCATCAGTATCTGAGTGCAGTGTACCTCTCAAAATGAAGAATTGTAGTTCTGAAAGCAAATGCATTTTTCTTTGATCCTGAAAAACTCAGCTCCCCATAGCAGCGATAATGACGGAACCCTATTTAGTGCTGTTTGTTTTTCATCATTTCAACAGCCTTCAACCTGAAACATGATAAGAACAGCAAAACTGATAAACCACCCTTATTTTTTATCTGTTTTCTGTCAGAGTAGTTGCCAAGCACTGAGACAGATTTTTCTAAATATCTATAAAAAAAGGAGTGCATAACCCTGTGCTTCAGGCTGAGGCCAGCACAATCTAGTACGTTTATTTATTATGGTACAGAAAAATCTCAGCTTTAAAAGGGAGGAAGACAGCACTTTTAAATCAAGTCTAGCATTATGTTGGTCCCTGTTATCCCCAAAGTAAAATCAACTTTCTAAGTTATCTTTCAGTGAGGACAATGGTTCCACTAATGAGAATCAGAGCACAGACTCTGTATTTGTTGTGACTTGTGCAGCAAACCAAATTATTGCTCAACTTTAGCCTTTAAACAAACAAACAACAATTTCAGTGAGTGATGGACACTGCAGTGTTTACAAGCTGAAAGACTACACGATCCATTAAACAAGTACGCCTACTAGGAAATTGTTATTACTTCAATATTATCATTCATCCAGTTACAACATTTGTTTTCAATTTCTAAAAACATGATTGAGTTAGTCCCACGAGTTGAAATATGCTTAATGTCCCATGATGCGATACAGTAGTAACGTGCAAAAAGAAAAAAATTAAGAGGCATAAGGGGACTATTTCGTGCAAAAATCATTCTGGAGATGTGCTTAAGAGTTGGCTTTTCTGATTAATTTGGTGGAGTGTTAATGCTGACCCTTCACTGATACTTCAATGATCTGGCAAAGAAGGACAATAGAATTAGGAAATTTCACAGATCATTTAGTTGGGTGCAAAGACAGTTAAATATGAACCAAAAAAATCACTGTAAGCATTTTGTTACATCTATCAGCTCGTAATTTGATTGGATATTATGGTTCAGCTACGAGGGTGGCATTTATGAACTACAAGTAAAGTAGTTAAGCAAAGGGCATCTTGTGAGAATGGACTGGGTTTTGTGGCTCAGGTTTACAGGACAACTCTAGTGGCCATCCTAACAAAACTGTGAAATGACTCTGATAAGGCTGCCATTTTGAAGATCTTCTGTCATTCTTGGTGTAAAACCATTTAACTTAATAGGTTACTACTCTAGGCATCCCTACATGACTTAAGGCTCTACCAGAAATTGATTCATGGATTTTTTTGGTATATTCTAGCCTCTGTTTTATTTAGATAGACCAGAAAAATTATATAGATGTTTTGACATAAATATTCACCTGTTTATATCACTTGCATATACTATGAAATATTTTGGAATTGTCATTGAAATGTAGAGTTTATGTATGCTATTGAACACAGACTATATGCTTATATAATATAGTTGTCTTTGAGGGCAATTTTGTGTTGTTGATTAAAAATTAAAATGCACTTTCACTTTGATCCACCTCTACTTCTAGAATTTGTTATGGAGGTCTGCATCAATAAATATACATAGAGAAGCTTAGAAAGAGATTTTTGCTGTAGCATTATTTGAAATAGCAGATTAACTAAGGAAATGGTTAAACTATGCTATCTCAATACCATCAGTACTGTGTAACAGTCAGAATGACATGAATTGATGTATTGGTCCTATCCCAAAAAGTTTCTAAGACAGTAAGTCCCAAATATGTTGCTCTCAGAACAACATATACATCCCCATACCACTTACATTTTTAAAAAGTCCACATAAGGAGATTATATATTTCTATATGTACACATGCTCATACATAGAACATGACCTGGAAAGATACACAAATTATACGAGAGTTACTTCTGAGAGAAAGAATTGGTGATGCTGGTGGTGTGGGTGAACTTAAGCTTTTTTTTTCTTTTTCTTTTTTTTTTTTTATAAAGACAACATAATCACTCAATAATGGAATTTAAAAAGGAATCTAAAATAATAGATACAAATATTACAATAAAAATCACAACTAAAGTCAATAGAGTTGAGGATCCAGAGACAGAAGATGAAATCCTGTTCTCTGTACCTTGGGAATATTGCCTCTCCCAGAGAAGATTCTCAGGAGAAGTCTGGGTAATGCTGTCAGTTTCCTGCAGCTCAGATTTGCTCCTGCTATCCAGTGCTGGCTTTAAAGAAATTGGTTTCAGAAAGAAGGGATATCGTAGCCATCAAGGAGAGGAGAAGTTCTGGCAAAGAGTTACAACAAGTTAGAGTGAGGCTGAGATGACCCAGAACTGTGATCATTCTGATGGTTAAATTGCATAGTATGCTTTGGTGGCAGCCTTTAAGGATCACACTTCATCAACAACAGAAGCAACAGAGACTAAACACAGAGCTCCTGATCTGCTTCACAGGGATTCTTGTCTAAAAATTTAAAGGTCAAGGGTAAATATACCCAGCTCTTATTCTCTGGGGACATTTTAATTTTCCACAATGGGCGAAGGATCATTTCCTAAAAGGAATAAGCCTACAAGAACCAAATCCATGTGGGTCTCTTCTGACTCTTCCCCCAAATATGTAGATTCAAACAGAAATCCTCCAAAGATTTCTGCATTATCTTGGCTCTGTCCCAACATTATCTGCCAAACACATTCTGTATTCTTAAAATGCTCAAGATAAATTAGAAAGCTAATATGTTTACATAAAAAAACACCTGAATATGCCTCAGCAGGTCTCATTTTACAGGAATGAAGAGGCCATTACGCATGAACAGAAACAGACTAAGCCAGTTCTGATAATTGGTAGTCAACAAATCTGAATAGAAGTCAACTGACTAACGCTATGAAAGTACAAGAAACTACTTATTTATACAGAGATATTCTTTATAAGTGGCTATATCAGTTCAGTCTGTATTCTAAATTGCGTTTAGAAGAATACAAAATTTTGTACTTTTAGAAAAAGGATAAGTCATTTACCAAGCCTGCCAAGCAAAGCCGCATGGGTTGTGGACTGCTCAACTCCAAGGACATAATTATCACACAGACTACAATGTGTACAATTTGCTCTGGCCACACAGCAGGCTCACCGTTAATAACATAAATTCAATAGGTTAAGTAGAAGAGGCATTGGAAGGTATTTGGAAAACATTTATACTTTAGAGCTTTTATTATTTTGCAAAGCCTATCAATGTTTTCCCACATGGCAAGATTTGGGAGGGTTTCCTTGTTTTTTACAATGCTATTATCTTTATTTAAACATAACAGTTAATCATTGCTTTGTAAGCTCTAAATCAGAGTTTACATATTGGTAGCCCCTTGTTTTGTTGGACTCTCTACAAGCTTTTAAAGGAAGTGAGAATCTAAGTCTGAGTACAACCAAGTCACCTACTGTCCTACACGGAGCCTGATTCTCCTGTTGACATCATCCTAATCTCCAGGAGGATATTGTGTTGGGGTTTCCAAGACCTGACCTGGATCCTTAAATGTGCAGTTTTCAGTACTGCTGGTATGAACCCTCTTCCTTATTTAGATCCCCTCCCCCCCCCTTTTTAAAGAAGGAAACTGAGGCCTAGGCAGGGTTAGGAATTTGAGCAACATGACACAGCTGCTCTTCCGGAGCTGAGACTTGAGTCCATGTCTCCCCCTTCCCAGATTCTAGATCCCCCTGAGATGAGAGTTTTCCCTAGAGCTCTGGAGATGACCCCACCTCCGTGATTCTATCAGTTTAGATTGCAAAAATGTTGCTCTGAAAGAGAAATCCCTTTTCTTCATGAAACCTTGGATGTACCCCTATTCAAGTACTCAAAGAAAAATGAATTAAGTGGTTTTTTGAAGTGCAGCTGAAATTGTCTTTACATACCTGGCTCTTTATTAGCTAGTAATGTTCCTTTAGAACATTTTGGTCTATTAATGACTTCAGTATGCATACCTGATGACTACTTAACGAAAATTAGTACCAGGCATATTTAGAACAACATACTGGTTATGTCTGAGAATGACTCTAGAGAAGATAGGGTTTGTCTGGCATGTGGGTAATACCAGAAGATGGAAAATGCTGAGCCTGTGACACCAAAGAGATGAAAGTTAATATTCAATAATTCAATAAATATGAAAGGAGGAATTCTTTTGCATGTTCAGTTACAATGCAGCCCATTTATGCATTATATGTTCTGGTGGTATGTACATAAACCTAGGCTGTATTAAAACACAGATTCCTGGATTCTCAGAAACTGCCCCTAAGGTTCCAATTCATTAGTCTGGGGTGGGACTCAAGATTACATATTTCCAACATGATTCAAAGTCACACTGATACTGCTAGTCTGTGGGCCACACTCAGGTAACAAGAATACAGAAACAGTCCCCTTCTAATATTTTTACAAGTAAATGTGGGCAAATGCACTCATCAATTATAATCATGTACATCTTTATATCTATCTATCTATCTATATATATATACATAAATACATACATATACATAAAAGTTTCACAAAAAGTCTTGAACTCTTATTCATATAGACTTTTTTCCTTAGACCTAAAAATTCAATACAAAGGTGAAGACTACTTTCAAAAATAAAAGTTTTTTTTTTCTTCATTTTTCTAAAGACCAAAGACTTTACTATCTCCAGATACCTGCAAATGAATCATTTTGTGTGCGCAACTGAATTATTTTGTAATAAGGCTCCAATGCCAGGAGCCCACCTTGCAAGTTTTCTTTGCAAGAAACAAACCCAGATGTGAGTAAATCAGATACCATGTAATAAGACCCAAAAGTATTTTTCTGAAGACAGAAAGAAAAATACCCAAGCAGTGGAATCCTGATTGGAAAGACACAAAACAAAGATAACAGAACTATTTTTAAGTTTCATATTATGACCAGGGGCACAGAAAAATAGTTTCAAAATAGAAAATCTTCATGCTGATTACATGAAATCAAAATACACACTGTTCAAAGGCAGCCCACATTTTTTTTTTAATACTGTCTCGTTTATGCAATGAGTATCGTTCTTCTCTCAGTCTGGGAATATTTCAAAATAACACTGCAGGTACAGCTGGGAAAACTCAGTGATACCCCTGTCCACATCTCAGCTATTAGGTTATAAAAATATTTTCACTTTTCCTACAGATGTCTAGATTCCTTTCTTTGATAGTAATTTTAATTCAGATCTCATTATTGACAGCTGTTTGTTCTGATAAACCCTAATTGCTCTCTACCAGACTCAGCTGCATGTAGCCTGATTTCTTTTCCCTTATAGAGTATATTACATATAAATACAGGGAGGAAAAAAAATAACCAATTAACTAAATATGTGTGCACAAAATGATTCATTGAGAGCTCTGATCAAGTAATGTATCTAACTGCAACATAGGTCAAAGGAAATTACAGCACTTATAGTTTATAGTATTAAGTATAATTACATGGAAATATTCACAAGCACTGAAATATATAGATGGTGAGTGGCAGCATCTGAAAATTTATTCTTTTATTAGAGCAACTTATAAATTACTGTATTTAGGTAATCGGCAGGGCATTTAATCTGTTGATGGATTAAATCAAGGATATCTGTTTGACATAAACTACATACCACGTAGAATCTAAGATGCTTTCCATAACTGAAAACTGTCAGGAAGGATCTAGCATGCTATGGGATCATTTTGCTCTGCAGACAATCTTTCTCTGGAGGGCACAGTTTCTGGGGGACATAACAATTCTTTTTCTCATTCTTCAAACACTGCTGTGGATGAGCTGCTTTCCCCAACTTTGCAGGAAAGAAATACAATATTTTTGAAGGAAGCTATTTCCTCTGGAAGATTCTCTTCAAAGGCAATGCCTCATTTTAGCAGCTCCCCAAGAGATGCAGGAACAGCTTGGCAATGCTCATTCTATCAAATGCCTTTGCAGCTTCACTTATGGAGTCTAGGCCAATTTGGGGACCCCAAGCTGCCTTCCTTAGTGGACTGGAACCCTCCAAAGAGGGGTAAACCATGAGCTGGATTCACTGGAGACCATATAAGCAACAAATGTACTCCATTTGAGAAGAGCAACAGTTCCTTTTATTTGCTCTGTGTGTTCTGGAAATGGAGGGAATGTGGTGATCAGGGAGGAGCAAACTGCTCCTTACTAAGGAACCTATTCAAGGAAAATGAACTTTGTCTTAACACCAGGGACACTATATGGTGCTTCCCTTTCTGGGGGCACAAAAGGCTTCTCTTTGCAGACTTAATCTACCTCATATAGGGAGGAAGATATCGGGAATGGGAAGCTTATTACCCTGATCATTCTCAGGAATGCAGCATACATTTCCATTAACACTAATGACAATGTGAGCCCCAGACTCAACATTTGCAAAGCCTGACATAAAGAATGTAAGGTATCCTAAGGGGCTTGGTACCCACAGAATCTGCTCAATAGCCTACAGCTTCGCCTTCCACCCCAAGTGACAATGGAAACCATTTTATTTGGCATTTCAGAATAAGGTTGTTACCATTTTTTAAACTTATGCACACAGACCTAGAGAGCTGTTAGGATTCTTTCATGGCTTGGCTCCTGGCACTATTTTTGAATGGGACACTTCTACTCCACTGTTCATGGAGCCATCAAAATGTATGAAATGTTTGTTTTAAGTGTGGTGTAGTTCAAAAGGAGAGGGTACAATGGTGAACTCATAGACATCTCTAATTTCATCTAAGAATCAGAAGTTACAGTCCAAAGGAAGAAAATCTGGTTTTGCCCATCGAATTAAAGAACTATCACGTTTTAAGAGCCTCCAATACTTTTCTGGAAGGCTCACTTTTTACTGATTCAAATAGTTTAAATGTAATTAGGATACTGAGTTGATGAAAATATTTTCTTTACACGTAAGCAGGACAGGACAAGTTATCTCTAATACCATCTGACCATTTTACGAGAGAGTCAATTTGGCAAATGGAAAGAGAATCGGCCTTAGAGATTCAAAATCTGAGTTTCACTCTTACAAGCCACATGGCATTACATTACTTATTTAGCCTTCCTGATTCAGCTTTCTCACCTGTAAAATGGAAACTCATTCCTTAAGTTTGCTATGGAAAGGTACCACTGGAAAAATGCCTTATAAAACAAATTCTTGATGAATGTTAATGTCCTTACTTTCCTTTTATTATGAAGAGATACAGGTCAGTACTTTAATACAAATGACCTAACAGTAGAGTATATATGTAACTTTTCTATTGTTACATGGTTTATATTGAAGAGATACTAATGAAATCGTTTTGAAAACAATATTCTACTTTATTTCCTAGTTGCTATCCTTTTAGCAAAAAAAAAAAAAGAAAAGAAAAAAGTAACATACAATTAAATCATTAAATCAGATTTCAGAGTTGGAATGGACCTTAGAGATGATCTAATCCAGAAGATCTCAAAAACTGTAGCTCCCTGACTAGTAGCAGCATTAGCCTGTGGGGACCTGTTAGAAATGCAGTTTTTCAGGCCCCACCAAAATCCCCAGAATCAGGATCTCTGGGGGGTGTGGCTACGCAGCCTGAGTTTTAACAGGCCCCCAGGTGATCCTGATGTATGCTCCATTTAAGAACCCTTACCTTGTCAAACTGCAATGTTTGATAGATGGAGAGACTGAGAAGAGGAGAACTGTTCAGGACTAAAACAGAACCTCAGATGCTCTGCTTTGCTTTTGTTCAAGTAGTTTTCTTCCCCTTATCTCAAGTATGACTTATAGTTTGTTCCAGCCATTTGTTCCTGTCTATATGTATAAGCCTCTATGTGCAAGTTCTTATAAGACTTTCATTGAATGAATTTAACAATGAACCCAAGCTTTGCCTTTCCTCCAAAGCCCCTGGCTGTTGCTCACTTCACTAAAACACTCAAGATTAGGAGGCTGCTCTAATATGCCTTTGCTTATTTTGGGTAGCATGTAATTATTCCAAAAGAACACTTATTTGAATTAAATTGTTTAATTATTCAATAAATGGAGAAGATATAGATACAATTAAAAAAAAGAGTTGTTTCTGTGAAAACTAAGTTAATGACTTTGGAAAGACTTTATAAAAGTAATTTGTGCCCTGTCACCTCTCCCAAAGTACAGGTGAATTAGATAAAAGTGAGACATGTATTGATAAAGGATTCTAAACTCAAGTTGCTTCAAAAATACTGGTCGTTACTTTTTAATTACACTAAATCTGCTACTCATAGCTAATACTCAGTTGTTAATTACAAATTTTAAAAACTGATGAATCTAATATATAATTATATAAAATTAATTTCAATTGTATATGTAATTTTTTTTAGAGTTCTTCACTCTGAGGTTTTCTCTATGACCAAGTCTTAATTGGACACACAGACCAATTAAGAACTAGAACTTTCTATATTGTTCTAGGTATCTTCATGTGTGTTGTAACAAGCCCTCTGAGGGAGATGCCAGACTTTTGTTTCTAAATGGCACAGCCTTGAGCTCTACATGGTTTAGTTTTAATAAAGACTTATTGATTATACAAACAAATTTTATTGAGTGCTGCTGATTGACTAGTCAATTATATTAGTAGTCCTGTTTTATCATTATGAGCCAAATTATCCAGGTTACACGGAATATTCTTTTATGATAGCATTGCCTGAGTCTTTGAAGAAATTCCAAGGGGTTGGGGAGAGTTCCATATTTAGATAAGTTTCAGAAATTCACTCTTGGAAGTTCATAATGAAAATTAGTATTTAATAAGGATTGAGAAACCCTGCTGTAACCAGTTTAACTTATTTTTACCCATATTTCTTTAATTATGGAAATCCACTCCGCTCCACTTAGCTTCTATTAACAGCTCCTGACTCAGTGTTCATACATTGATGAGGCATGACAGATTTTTGAGCGGTTTGCCTTCTTATATCATTTTCCCCGTTTTCATGGACTTTCTCATAACTTCTTATAGGACCCTGAACATCATTTGACACACTATATGTGCTAATAATTAGTTAGGACATGGTCAACATTTAGATTCATAAAGGTGTTAACTTTTTTCCTCTTCTTTTTTCTAAATCAGGTAGCAAAATATTTCTGATCCAGCTCTACTTTCACAGATTAAAAGAAGAAAGTTTTAGCAGAGGAATGTGAATCAGAGGATGTTTAAAAAAGTAATATAAGTATCAGATTACAGCAGCATCAAAGAAACAGTTCAGGAGCACTCAACCTGAAGCTGAGAAACTAGTGAGGAGTGCCCTTTACACTAAACATGTCCCTGGCAATGGTACACTGACTAGAGATAAGGCTTCCCAGGATATTAAAATCTCAAATGCTGTATGGCAGCTGTGTAATGAGTTTCTTTAAAAAAATACAAAATGAGTTGCCATTTAACTGACAGTGCCTGTAATGTTGATAATTGACACTGGGTAATGTATGCTTAGGGATTCATTATACATTCTCTCTACCATGTTTGAAAATGTCCAAACTAAAAAAAAGTTTAGGAAAAACAGCCTCCCCCATCCCCAACACCAGGATAAAGCTCTCTCTAAATGTAGTATCCTCTACAGGTTAGAAATTACAAAGGATATCTTGTTTTGAACTATTAAATACTTCCAGTTGCTCAGACTGGACCTAAGTTTCTTGTGTTACAGCCAAACTGTGATGCGATGGAGCTTTAGCAGGAAACTGGACATGATAATTCCTAAAGTGCTACTTGATAAGACTGTCCATGTGGAATTGCAGGTAGAAGTCAGCAAGAGGCTCGATGACCACCAAAGGAACTTTGTACCTTCGTCCATTATGTCTGCTACAAAGATTCACTCTGAAAATGATTTCAGTGCAGAATCATTATCTCAGATTTTTAAAATGTGTTTATCCCCAGTCTTTAGAAAACACAGCCACAAAGGCATACCTACCTATGTTTTGTAACTAGATGATATTCACAGAGCTTTTTACTGAATTCTGGAAAAGGTTTTGCTAAGCTTGTGGCTTTACTATTGTACCCTACAAACCAATAAGTTTGAGTTTAATTGAACCAAGATAACAAGTGAATTTCAGGCTTCAGCACATAAGAGAAAATAGTCTGAAACCAGGTCAATCATTTTCAGACATACAAAAGCAGGATGGAATGTTAACCACAGGTTATAAAGGATTTTTGTGGTTTGTAACATGAATGGTTATGGTTTTTCAAATATAAGTAGCGAGCATGACTCTGAACTGAGCAAGCCTCCCTGCCCAATTGATTAGAATCAGAGTTGGGTTAAGATTGACAAGGAGAGATTTTTAAGAAGTACAGAATGATTGACCACCTGTGAACCCAAGGATGGTCTGAGTCATTTCTTCAGACAAGCAGAAAACGTCTTATGATGCCTTCCATAAAACCAAAATTCATGATCAATGTCACAATCATCATCAAAGTAAACAAGGACATAATCTGCCTAATTTTATCCAGCTTTCTTCTGCCATTAGTGTATGATCACCTTGGTTCCCTATCTCCTTGGAGAAACAAACTCCAGTGAAGCGTTTGCATAAGATCTAACTGATCTAGGGCAGTTGATATCTCTTATTTTGCTACATATGCAATTCCAATTTCTTAACCCAAAAGCTGAAGAGTGAAAGAAGTGGAACTCAAGGTTATTTTTATGGAATGCACTTAAAATGAAGGTTTTAAGGTCTAGGAGTTTCATTTATCACTTTAGATTTTTTTTTTTTTTAAAGAGAGAGTGGAGAGAGAGAGAGAGAGAGAGAGAGAGAGAGAGAATTTTTTTTTAATATTTATTTTTTACTTTTTCGGCGGACACAACATCTTTGTATGTGGTGCTGAGGATCGAACCCGGGCCGCACGCATGCCAGGCGAGCATGCTACCGCTTGAGCCACATCCCCAGCCCCACTTTAGATTTTTAAACATACTATGTATGAGCTACTTTAGGAAGAATTTGAATGTCATTAGGTTTCTTGAACATATGAAATAACTCACATTTGAAGACCATTCATGGTTCTTCTTTGTCTAGCCCTGGCTCTTGGTAAAATTTAGAGGTTAGAGTTACATCTCATGTGTGTTTATCTTACATAGTCATTTATGGTTTCCAAGCCAAGCTTGGTTATAAAGGATAATGTAATTTATAAACAATGAAATCCTCAAATAATCACTATTTTAGGCAATGGGTTAGACAAGAAGGGTTCTGCTCACCTAGTCTTCCTCTTTCTGGCCAGACTGCACTGCAGTGAGGTGAAATTAGAGACAAAAAAAGAACCTCTAACTTGCACCTCTTGCATGTGCATCTGGGGTAGTTATGCCTCCTAAAGGAAAAAGCCAACCCAGTCACAATGGCACAAAATCAGGCAAAAGTTCTGAAAGAAATTAAAAGGCCTTTTCTCTACTTTCTTACCTATTTCAAAGATTGACAAAAGAACTTGTATTTTGGGTTAAACTTGGGAATTTTGCTCTTCTCATTCAGCCAACTCATGCTGCACTTTACCCGGATGACAAGAATAGAAATAGGTGAGAACAACAGACCAGTAAGACTCTGCAGATTCACTCATGTCATATTTGGCTCAAACAGAAGTTTGATAGGATAACATGGGAGGACCAGAGACCTGGCTGAGTCTGAGAATCCCCACAACCCCATCCCAGGTATGTTCTGTTGTTAAAAAGAGCCCATTTGCTTAATTTTCCATCAGTTAGCTTGATTTCAGCACAGAAACTAGTTACGTATTCAGGTTTTTATTTCAAAGAGGATTCTCTATTGCTTTTGGTGTCACTTCATTCGTTTCAGCAACCAAAATCTCTCTGCAGCTGCATTTAACTTTAGAAACGCAAATGTACCTTATTAATGCTGCTTATCAGGCAAAGCAGTTAAAGATGCTTGCTAAACATTTGTTTATTTACATGAAAGACTTCAGAATTTTGCACAGTTAGATTTAGGCACATAACAAACACAGTGAGTGTATAAACGAAATAGGAGTGATTCTAGCAGATGGCATGGTCAGAAGCAAAGGGTTTGCAAGTGTGAAAAACTGCACAAATCCAAGCTGAGAAGTCTGAATGGCTATTATTGCAACACATCCACAGTCAAATGAAGAAAGTCATTTACATCATGTTAAGAAATACAGGGGCAGAGTCTTATCTGATGTAAGTGTGTTACACAAAACAGGGATTTGGCACATGGGTTACTACTGGACAATATACCACATGCAGTTTTTCATTTCGATTCCAACAGAAGAACACTATTGACAAATTTCTGTCTCTCTTTGCTTCCTACTTTATTCAATAGAAGAGGTAACAATAGCATCTGCTGCTCTTGGCTGGAGCCTAGGATGAGGAAATTGTGGATAATGAGACTCCCAGGCATATGGACACTAAAAAGCTCATGCTACAGCTATGGCACAGCCAGGCTAGCACTCCAATGGGAGTGGCAGATATACAAAGCAGCCACTTCGAACCAAAGCAGAGCTGCCAAGACAGCATGTGTAGTAATTTTTAGTGGACTGATGTGATTTCCACCATCATGATTCTGAGATGGAAGCAAAGCAGGAAAGAATTCCTCTCTCCATCTCCCTCTGGCATCCTTTTTACCATTTCCTGCTGCCCAGTATATAAACACGGCTGCCAGTCTACCCATCAGACCTTCTTACCATTAGCCATAGACTTGAAGATCTGTGATACTCAGTTATTTCTAATGCATCAAAATTACCTACTTCAACCATCTTAGTGCCAAACATAACACCTCCTCTCATACAGATGTTTTCTGGTTATTTTCCTAATGTACCTAGAATAGATTTAAGGGACTCTTTAATCAAATTAATGTGAACAAAATTTAAAGGTCACAATGCACTGGGAAATATATCAACTGGCAGTCTGAAGACTCCAGTCCAGCAAGAGTTTATGGGAAAGGGTCCTTATTTTGTTTTCTTATCTATCTCTAAGATTTAAAAAAAAAAAAAAAAGAGGTAGTGGTTTGGAAATCTGGAAATGTCCTTTTTAGATCTCATTCACTGTAGATGAATCATAATCCTAGAGTTTTGAGTTTAAAAAGAAACCCATTAACCCCAATAAATCCTAAATTACAGGAAGATGCAGAGGAAATATTTTTCACAAAAGATGAGAAGAGTTAAGAGTACAATTTTCTCCCACCCACAAGCTGATAGTAAAAATAAAGAGGTATCAGTTATAAAACAAATTAAATTGACTTTTTCTCTACATTAAAAAAAAACCTCCTCTATTAACAAATAAACCCTGTATTTTGGGATGAGCTTCAGGGTCTTTGCTCCTCTCATCCAGTCTCATTAGGGTCATTCACACTGCACGAAGGCAGGCTGGCAAGAGTGGAGAGATGAGCCTCCACAGGCTGTAAATAAGGTTTAGTCAGGTAGCACTCAAAGGCAGAATAAATGAGGTTACACATTATCTGTTGCTTCCTCCATTAAGAGGTAGAGTCCATTTCTCTATCTCTTGAATCTGGACCAGTCCTTGACTCTCTTTTAACAATGGGAAGTGCTGGAAGCCCTGGCTCATAAGGTCTTGTAGCTTCCTCTTTTACACCCTGAGAACCTGGGCCAGGATAAAAGGCCTTGGGGAGCAGAGATTCCTACCTTTTCCAGCTGACTTCCAAGGGAAGTGAGCACAGGAGAGACCAGCAAAAGGCCAGTGCCCTGTCCCAAATGGACCCACAAAATAGTGAAAAAGAACAGACACAGGGGTTTTAAGCCACTAGGTTTTGGTTTGGTATTTGCAGGCAGAAATGGTTAACTAGTAGACATACCCTCTATTTCAGAAAGGTTGCCAAGTCCAAAGGCACACACACACACACATATCAGAAACAGAAATATGATTACAGTTTTTAAAAACCTTCAAAACAAACCTAAACCAAAAACAAAAACAAAGTGAAAAGTCATCCCTTCTCAAAATAATCAAAATTCTTTCCTTTCAGATGCTAAATAAAAGCACACAGCTATTCAGCATTTATTATTAGAATGGAGAAGCCATAGTTCACCCAGCCCTGCTTTATCTAGTTCTTCTTGTTATCTGCTTAGATAAGTTATAAACTATGGGCTCTGCAAGCACCACTGTGCACTGATAAGAGACTTATTGCTCACTATGCCCTGATGGACTGAAACATAGTGTAGGACTTTTTGGAAGAGGTGGGAAAGGTACAGAGGAAGATAGGAAGGGAAGAGAGAAAAACTGCTCAAGTCTCTTTACAATGAAGTTCTGAAAAACATAAATGAAATGTGGTTAAGACTTCCATAAGAAACTTTAAGTAAAATTCTTTTATTTAAAAATAAAGCACACTATTCCAGAAATATACACCCCCCCCAAAAAAAAAAAAAATCAAAGAGCAAAGGATTTCAGGACCCTGCAAGTTTGGGCAGGGGGTCTGACATTATGACTCACTTTTCTTCCATTCATCTAATCTTTGATCTTTGGCCACTGCTTGACAATGAAAAAAAGAACAGTTGCTCAATCGCCTTCCACTTAAGGGCAGTCCTGAAGCTTATTGTGCATGTCACACCAAGCATGAATACAAAGCAATGGGACTGACACTCTAGCAAAAAAGACTAGCATTTATCAACTGCAAAGGTTTAGCCCTTAAATGTAGCCACCTTGGGGGGCTGAAGATTTATTGCTGCAATTCTGCCATGGTGCAAAAATATTTTTGGAACTCCTTTTTGGCAGTAAAGAGCCCATGGCCTGTTCCTTTGAATTCACTTAATGGTGGCACATTTTTGTCCTTGAAGATTTTTTTTTTTTTCTTTGTGCCAAGAGATGTCTAGAGCCAAGTATTTGGCTTATGTTTGGGGATCAATGCAAGGAATACTCTTGAGTGATTTTTTTTCAACTAAGGAGCCTGTTTCCTCTATGATCTAAAAGGTATTTACTAAAGTAAAGAACTTCTCCAAATGTTTAATAGGAGGATGTTATTCAAAAAAATTTGGGTGTATATGTGAAAGCCTTGAGGTTTGTTATCATTTGAATGCAGAAATTGTGCCACAATTAAAAATCAGTTTTATTACCATTTAAGAGTGGTTCTCAACTAGAGGTGAACTATGCCCTCCCCCCCATGGGACATTTGATTATTATGTCAAAAAAAAACATTTTTTACAATTATAACTCAGGGGAGAGGTATTATTGGCATCTGGTGGGCAAAGGCCAAGGGTACTGTCATCCTACTAGGTATGGGACATCTCCTGCAACAAGAGTTAGATGACCTAGAGGCACCTTGCCTTACAGGAACAACCCACTCAAATATGTGAATCATTTTTTAATTGAAATGAATTATTAAACATTTTTAACTTGTTAAACATTCTAGTTGCTATCTTCTAGATTTATATACTCGTGTTTTCTAAACTTCTAAATAAATTACATTTCCTTATTACATTTCAGAAAATGTGACAACATGCTTTGTCATTCTTATACTAAATTAGAGCCAATAAATAACCACCTATTTTTTTTAAAGGAGAGAGAGAGAGAGAGAGAGAAAGAGAGAGAAAATCTTTTTTGTAGATGGACACAACACAATGCCTTTATTTTTTTTTATGTGGTTCTGAGGATCGAACCCCAGTTCTGCCCGTGCTAAGCGAGTGCTCTGCCGCTGAGCCACAATCCCAGCCCAACTACCTATTTTTAATAAAGCAAAATACAATAATACTAAAAACATCAGGAACTGCAAACATTTATTAACTTCTTTTTATGTGGCAAGTTTCTGGCTAGTTAATCACTTTACACATATCAACTTCTTTAATCCCCATAAACAATGCTATGAAGGAAATACTATTGTTATCCCCATTTTACTGATCAGGAAATTGAGGTTTTGTAGAAAGATTCAATGACCTGCTTAAGGTCATAGATATAGTAAATGTTGTAGCTGGAATTTGAACTCTGGCAGAGTGATTTCAAGTGCACTATGTTCATTACCATGCACTGCTGTTCCCAAAGAGTAGTCCTATCTGCCAGGAAGTCTCTCTGGTGTGAGCTGGGGACAGCATACTCTCCTTTGTGTAACATACACTGAGCAAAATAGAAAATGCTAGAAAGGAATGTACAAAAAGCATGAAACCTTGATTCTCATTTACTGCTTTCTACTGGGTATGTGGTCTTCAGCAAATCACTTTTTTTTTCCCCCAAAGTCTCCATTTCCTTATTTGTTGAGTGATGTCAGTAATAATGAATATTTGACATCTGTGTTATCAATATAAAACCAAGTAAGTGACAGGAGATAAACCATCACATTCCTACACAAAAGTGAGCTAATTGCTCTTCTTTTGCATGAAATGGAAACAGAAAGGTGACAGTTTCACAGCTGCCTGTGAAGGTGCCTTCATGATACAGGTCTGATACATGACTTTGAAGTCGTACACCATTGACCTGACCTCTCTTCAACTTACTTTAAATCTACAATGTTGATTTCAAACAAATTTTCCACTTCATTAGGCAGTCTGAGTGTTCCTCTAGAACCTAAACCACCTTCTCTATTTTGAATTTTACTTTTTATATCTAGTGGGGTCACTGTGTATTTCCTTTTCATGGGTTCTTTGGGTTCAATTATTTTGAAATTATTTCAGTTGAAGTAAGATATTTTTCTTTTACAGGACATGCAATCAAAATATTGAGAGTCTAACCTCCTGTTTTGTATCACCATGTTGTTTCATAAATTAAGCATTTCGTTTTTATGCAGAATTATTGGTACTTAAGAATGTAAGAATAAAACCTGGAATAACAGGTTCCACATGGTATAATTATTTCTCCTCACCTTAAAACGTTTCCAAAAATAAGGACACCATTTACATATTCCACCCATCTTCCTATCCAGAGATGCTGGTATTTTTAACAATCCAGTCTTTCATCTACAGAAGGCTAGCTTCTCCTATTACTTAATTTACAAGTGGAAATGAATCCCAGGTTTAAAATATGAGTCTGTGCTTCACACTTGTCAGCATCACAAAACTATCACATGCTTTGGCAGGAATTGTGGTCTTTGATCTGAAGAGACATTTGAATGGAACATTGGGAGAAATAAAGGATGGGATTTAGAACGAATGGTTAAAAATGCATTAAACAAATTTCCACGGTATCGGTGCTTCTTCGGATCACAAGGTCTTTTTATTTTATGCCTATATTCACTGCTCTCCAAACTCTTTTGACCTTGAAAGGACTATTTTCTTCAATATTGAGTTGGTCTTAGGGTAAATGGCTATGCTGTGAATATAACCTAACTAGTTTCTTGGTTGTGTTTTCATATATAAAGTTGAAAACTATTAAGATGATTGGATATTAAAAATTTTTCCAACCCCAAATTATCTTTTGATTTTTAGGTGGCCCATTCATGTATATAAGGCATTACTGATCTATATCTGGCCTGCAGGTGGTTCCCTCTAGTTTTGAGAACTCACTTGATTCTAGGACCTGAAAGATTTAAGTGACCTTCAGGAAGTCTATTTTTTTCCCCTGGCACAACTTCATTTAGAAGATAGAGTCAGAGGCCCTCATCTATCTCCCTTTCATATTTATCCTGAAATGAATAAATTTCTCCTATGAAGGAAAAATATTCCCTTGGCTATAAAAGTATAACTCAAATGTTGGTATCATAGGTCAAAGTTTTATAATTGATTCAATGAAATTACGACAGGATAGAATTTACAGAATATGTGGTTTACAATATAAGCCACAAACTTTACTATTAGACAACACAAAGAATAGGGCTCAACAAGGAAAAAGGAAACAAAATAATTTTCTTTTCTAAAAGGAAATTAAAATAATATGGGAAAATGTAATGCATGATCTCCAAGGACATCTAATTTTCGTAAACAACTTGAAAGATCTCCTTAGTCTTTCAAACTCCAATTTTATGAATGAGGTCAAAAAATATCACATGTGTCTATTCATGTACTGCACAGACATCTGAAGAGGCAGTGAGAAATTTGAGCATTTGCTCAACAAATGTGGAGAGAAGAGGAAAGGAAATGGGCAATTGTGTAACAAGGAGCCAGAACTGGGTAAAATGGTAAGAAAGCAGGCCTTGCCCTTTGTGATTGGGCCTACAGTTAGGAGTTGTATGGCTCTGAACAATGACCTTTGAACAATCACTTATAACCCCTTTGTGCTTAATGCTCTTGGCAAGTGAAATATATTGTTTTGTGGATTAAATGATTATACCTGAAGTACTTACTAATTCTTGTGAAACAGTAATGGCTCAGTAACTGCTAGCTATTATGACTGTTTATGTTAAAATGATTACAGGGGTAAAAGAGAATCACATGTTAGCAGCTGCCTTTGATATAGACAGAGTGAAAGAAAGGCTAGAATCTGGCAAAGTGATGTGGAGGCAGAAAAGGAAGAGGGACTTATTCTCACCAGGTCATCAGGGAGGGATGGACAGTGAGGTATCCTACCAGTGGGCAGCAGAAGGGGAAGAGAGAACTATAAAGAGATCTAAAGACTTGAGAATGTTCTTGGTCTAGAGTCAACCCAGGACATATGGCTTTGCCACCACTAGTGCCATGAGCTCAGGCAAGTAAACTGACCTGTATTGACCTCTGGTTTTTCTTCTGTGAAATGGGATAATAACATACGTACTGACAAGGATGATTGGGTGGTAAAAGCCATAGCACAGGTAAAAAGACATAAACAGAAAAAATACTGAAGACTGAATGTAGTGGTGCTCCATCACTGAGCTACAGTCCCAGCCCTTTTTATTTTTTTTACCCTGAGATAGGATCTTACTAAGTTGTTCAGGATGGGCTTAAACTTTTGATTCTCTTGCTTTGGCCTCTTGAGTAGCTGGGATTATAGGAATGTGCCACCGTACTTGGCTTATAGCCTATTATGTTAAAAGAAAAAAAAAGCGCAGCTTTGAAACTATCTCACTTATTTCTGTAAAAAAATTCTAAAATATGGAATGCCACTAACTCGAAGAGTTGATTATTGGGCACACGGTACAGTGGTGTAAGAGCTTGGGCACAAATGCACATAAGCTAAGCTCATACTCTATGCTTCCAAGGCACATATGACCTATACACATGCTAAACATGAACCTGTTTTAGGAGAGTTCAGACAATAAAGTGGTTAAGTTTTCTTATGTGAAGAGGAATGGGGAATGAGCTTAAAAGGCTTCTCCTGGGTTTTAACTCAAATATCTATAAGTAGAAGCAATGCTACAGATAGATAAATTTAGAGGTAGATAAAACAATATAGAAAAGGGATGGTTTGAAAAAGTGGTTAGTGTGTTCCTATTTTAATGAATTCCTGCTCAGAGTTGAATAAAGTTACCATATATATCAACAAAACCATATGAAACCAGCTTTCATCCTTTGCCATATATTAGAAGTGCTACTTCAGTTGGATTATGAAAAAGGTTTGAATATCCCCTAGGAGAGAAGGGGAGTACTTGAGTTCCAGGCCACATAAATACTGCTTGCTGAACGCCAAGGGTGAAGGTCCTAGGAATTTGTAGCTGATGTAGGTGGCCCAAACAATGAAGGATGGGTGAAGGGCAAAATCAGCTTAAGTCACATAGGACCATGAATATTAGAAGAAGTTCAGACTTTATCTCGAAGAAGCACAAGAACCACAGCATTGAGTTCCACATGTCCTGAATAGCACCATTTTCAGAGTTTGGTGGTTTTACATGTGTTTACGAAAACAGATTTGTTATTAATCTAATTCACAGCATTAAAATATTCTGTTCCTCAGAAAAATATGATGTATTACAATAAAAAAGTCAAAATTTAAAAAAAATCCATTTAATTTACTTATTTGGATATTTATCAATATCTGGTTGCAGATGATATGTGCATTCATGGTGTATTCTTCTCCTTAGCATTTTAAATGTCTATATGGTTCTTAAATCTCACTCAATAATGAATTACTAATAATTCAACACTACTGCAAACTTCTAAATAGCAAGCCTTGACCTCAGTGCTGTTATGTGTGTCGTTAAATATCATTACATTTGAGTTTCATGAAACTCTTACTGCTATAAATAGTGTTACATCATTTTGTAAGTGAAGACACAGAGGCTAACCGATTAAATAATTTCCCCAAAGGCACAAAACCAATGTGTTAAACAAGCTGGCCTTTTCCCACATGAATTTCCCCAGAGTGCACACTTTCAACATTAAGACTGTTGTCTGTGCTTGTTGCACTAGGTTAGCCCTATAACTCTTTTTTATTATTGCTAGAATTTCCACTACTTAATGGTTCTTATTAATCCTAATGTATGTATTACTCTAAGAACAATGGGAGAAATGTGAAGCCCCAATTTTCTGGATACTACCAGATTTCCTCTGAATTCTCCTGCATTCTCCCTGAATCTGTTTGATGGAAAGTTTAGATTAACTCTGAGTTGGTTGCTAGTTCTTTAGAGAGAAAAGAATCAGGTATACTGAAAGAGAAATCAAAACAAGAAATAAAGTATTTATTCAGGGTGCTTTTCATGATTATTTGTAACATGATCATAGCTATGCCCCTTTGTTACTTGGTGATTGTGGCTTTTTGCTTAGTTTCTTACTGCTTAGAGATGGTTTCTAAACTAAGTTTCTGGGATACCACATGGATAATTGTTATTTAGAAATAGCTTTAATTTTTCTAAACTAACATTGCTGGGACACCACATGAGTAATTGTTGTTTAGAATGACATTAATCTGCTACTCCATCTGAAACATTATGCTCTCAAGTTTTAGCATACTTGTAGCCAAGTCAAGGACTCATGATGGTTTGGATACTATGTTGACAGGACCTCTACGCAGAGGCCAACATGTCTTACCAGACATATGAAATTACCTATGGGTGAACACAGCTCCATTTATGCTGTATCTTTCCCCTATCGTTTTGAAGTTGCTAACAAATTTCTTCCATCAATACACCTACTCTCCTTTTGTTTCAATACACAGCTTCTCCAGAGCCTCAGGCATGGCACTTCCAAATGTCAGCAGCTATTAGCTCTTCACATTCATCTTTGTTTCCTTATTTCTCCTGAGCAGCCTGCATATCTCAGAGGTGAGTCCAGGTGGCTTGATACCACTACACAGAGGTGCCTTCGTGTGTGTGATGTATGTTATCAAAATCAGGCATCATAGCTACCTTTTCTCTCCTCCTGGCTTGCAAACTTCTTTGGATCCCTCCTAGTGGCCAATGTGAAGCATACACACCTTGCTTATTATCAGCTGAAGGCAGATTTAATCTTAAGACTGCCTATCTATTTCAGTTTTCTTATGTGCCTACTTTACTGAAACAGAAACACTTTTTGAGAGGGAAGATACTGTACTTCAAAATGCAATGCAAACACTGTAATGCTGTTTTTTAATAAAAACTTCCAAGTTAGGTTTCTCTAATGTTTGTTCTTCCTATTTTACCTATTTAATACCATTTATTTAATAGGGGTTCTATAATCACTTGTCTTTGCGTGTGTGTGTGCATGCACATGTGCATGGATGGGTGGGGGAAAGAAAACTTCATTTTTGACATTAGTCATATGAGGACAACATTTCTCCTACAACTCAAATTTCCCATGTCTCTATCTTTGGCCAAACTCCATTTTAAAACATTTCATGTCATGTGTCATGTCTGATCTTTAACACAAGCAGGCGTACCATGTAACCAGTTACATTGGATCTTTGAAGCCTGGAAAAATGTTTAGATAACAGTATACAGCCTGGTCAAATTCATGCTTGACTAAAGCAATAAGTAGGAGAAACAAATATGCTTTCTAGATGGAAAAGTATTTACCTGAAATAATGAAAAGAAATTTAAATGTTTCATAATCATGCAGAAAATTACAACCAAGTGACCAGTCCTCAAAGGCCCTGTCCTGGGTGTAGGGAAGCAAGAACTAGATAATTAGGCTGACTTGACTGTACGTGTTGTTATGAACTTCAGACAAAATAAAGCAAGAAGAATGCTTTCAAGTCAAGTTTGTGAAATACTGTACACAAATGTAATGTAATGCTAATGTTACTGTTTATCAGGAAAAACATTTGCTGGAAAAGGTACATCATCTTGTTTGGAATTTGCAAGGCCACTATTTAACAAGAACCATTATAGTGTGAATTAGCCAGATGAATTTTTTCACTTTTATTTTGATGTATCTATTGATCCCCAACTGTTATATGATGTTGTAGGATAATATGGGGTCTGAGTTATGCTACTAATTTATGATGGAAGTGGCTTATGGCAGATGCTTTCTTGTCCTTTTTTTTTTAAAAAAAAAATAAACTTCCACTCTTGAATTTTATTTATCTATTAAAGGAGCCATATTTGTTTTTCTTATTTAAATTACTCAGGTAATAAAATACTATCAAGAAGTCATAGGAGCTGTATATTTATACAGAAATAAATAGTAATATATAGAATCTGACTAGACATTTTCAATAGTCTGTTAGTCACAATACTTGAGAGAGAAACAGACAACTGTAAAAAAATCAGTTGATATTAAAAATGTGTGAACACTTACAAATAATAGAAACTGAGTGGTGATGTAGAGGGTGTTTGCACAATTATGCAAAAAATATAAATTATACCTTTCAAGAGAAATATAGGATCATTATCTCAAAGTACTTATTCCAAACTATAGGCCTTGGTATATATTTTATTAAACAAATTAGTATATTTGTTATGTGTGAATTGGTATTAATAATGTATAAAAGGCATTTGTCTTTAGGCAACATGATGTTCTCCCTGAAAACATGTATACTTACAACAATTTCTATCCTATAAACAGCAAAACTTTTCTACCAAAAAAGCTCATGAAAAAATACATGTAAATATGTTTTAAGAATATTCCTCCACATAGGAGGTAAAACTTGACCCTGATTAAAAAGTCAGTACTTCACTCTTTTCTGTTATATATATTTATAGTCATGTGCATGCTTAATTTTGTTTTTATTTTTACCCTAAAGAAAAAATAGCAATGGGTCATTGTTGCCTTCTGTCTCAATATGCATCTGTATGAAATCCTTCCTATTATTACAGGCCTCTGACCAAAAGAGATCTGTATTATTCATGAAGGCTTTATTACCCGCAGTGTCAACAAGTTGAAAAGAAAATATCTGATAAAGAATAATTTAACTTGGTTTCCTCCAAAACCTTCTGTGGTCCTTACCTGCAATGCACAACCATCGGACCTGCATCAGGAGGGTTACAGGTTTTGACTCTCCGTAAGAAAGCTAGAAAAGGTGTGGGGTGCTCCGGAACACCGTGATCTGGCCAGGCGGTGAACTGGAATTGTCTCACTTCTCTCTTCTCGCTGGAACCATTCTGTGACATAGGAACACTGTCTGAAATTCTGCATTCCTCATCTCCGGTGGTAATGATGAATAACACAAACATGGTAACGCTATAATGTTAAAAGTCTATCATAATTCCCCTCTCCCACCCTATTATCCTTTGAGAAGGCATGTTCTTTGGAGATACAAACCCCATGCTATTCATAAATGACAACTATTTGCTCAGGAAGATTAAATTCTTAGGTGAGAAGCATTCCTTGGTTCAGGTTTGAACATCTGGAGTGCTCCTGTTATATTTTACAGTAACAAGTAGTTCTTCTTCATCTATTCTTCATTTGCTGAAACTTTCCTTCAGAGCACGGGTTTCATATTTACTGATAAATCACTAGACTGGGAGAAAAATTGTTGGGCGATAATGGAAGAATTACTTCATTCTTCACCATTGCCAGTGGGACCAAGATTTAAGTAAAGGCTTAAGATATTTGATTTATCAAAAGAAGTTTTCTTTAAATAATGGGGAGGGAGGAGAAAAGACAAAGAGCAAACCTTGTAAAGTGCAAATGTTCTAACACAGTACGTGGCCAGCTCCACGGTATCGAGCAGTGTCACCTGGACCAGTCCGTGGGTTTCTGTGCCTCTGCTGGGCCAATACTGGTCACACTTCACCTACAAGAAAGAAGTGACGCATTCAGGGCAGAGGCTCATCAATTTCTCCATTAGCTTTACTTTGAGTTGCTGTTGAAGGAAAACAGCTTTTCTGCATTTCATTTTATGTTGATCTTTTTCTGGCATGCATTCTTGTTATCCCAATATATGTAAATTACTGCTCTGATGCCAATATAAACCACATTTTTCAAACTGGTAAGAATATTAAGCAGTAACAGATTCAATTTTCCTGGAGAAAAATAAGTTGCAGATTGTTGCTGAGTAAAATAAGGAGATAGGTATTTGAAACTTCAGAATACTTGGGTAAAAAAATCACAAATTTGTTCTGGGGCAGACGTTATGATTTGCATCAGGACAATTATACTTAGGCATTTAAACTCCATGGAGAGATAGTGTTCATCCATCAAGATTTAAAAGGCACAAGATTTTCATATTTAGCTATCAAAATTTCTAAACAGGCTTATTTTAAAGAAAAATAGAAATAATTTGAAACTCTATCAAAGTATAATAAACAACATAAGCATGTATTTTTTAAAAAATACAAGATAAATGGTATTTGTATCTAAAACAAATTAAACCTGTAATGTCTAGAGGAAATGATCTGTTTCTTAAAAACGGTCTCAGAGGGTCATATACTAGCAATGTAAAGTTTAAATAATTTAAAATTCATTCATTTGAGATGAATAATCTACAATTTCTATGTGAAGTGGAACAAAAGAGTATTCAACTCAATTAGTTTAATACGCAACAAAGAATAATTCCAGGTCTGCAGTAAGCCTCAAATTTACTGAAAATGTCCGCTGGGCATTAAAAAGCATAATAAAAAATGACATACACACCTCTATAGTTTCCGGTAAGGTTATAGATCAGAATATATTTACCCTTTCTATCTCAGATTTAAAAAAAAAATGGAAGTGATTCTTAACTGAAGCCAAATGAAATGCATTTCTCTAGGTAAAGAAAGCTGCTAGAACTCTTTTATATTAGGAAGCACATCATTTACTTGAAAAGGGAGGAACTGAAAACACAATCTTTGGTTTTAAACAAAGGCAATAAGGCATTATGACTACAGATAAGAGAATTTTTTGGTCTGGTGAATAGAATTATTAGGTAATTATTTGCTTTATGTTTAATATAAATATTAGCAGCATTCTGTGTGTAATATTGTAATCTATTTCACAGAGATAGTATCTCCTCTTTCTGTAGATACTGGACCTTCTAAAAAGGCAGAGGTTTTTACCCGCTACACAATTTTCTTGACAAGAAAAAGGAGGAAAACACTTTATTGTACATTTATTCAGTAAGCCAGAAATTGAATTCACAAGATTTGATTCCTGTGCTTTTTTTTCAACCGTGAAACCACACAAACATCACCTTTTTGATGAAAAACAAATAAAAGTGTGACAGTAAAATTAAGAATTTGTGTTTTAATAGAATTAAAAAAATACTTTGCATGCTTCCCAGATGTACAGAATATTATTGTGTTTTTATTTCTCTCTCATGCTCTGACTTAAAGAGAAAAATTACATAAAAAGAAGACAGTTATTCAAGGACAATTAAGGTAGCATGCCCAGGGTTAAACAACTCTATATGCTCTCTGCCCATCTTCTAAGTCCAGGAGGTCACATCTGATATATTTAGCAAAGGCTTCCACTTGAATTGAACCAAAACTACTTAGGTAATAATGGTTCAGGTGGGAAAAATCATAAAAATTAGGCCAAAGGCTTTGTTTTAAACCATGAAATAGATAAACTGCAGAAGACAAAAGCAACTCTGTAGGCCTCATACTGCAATATTCAAGAGGAGGGGAGATATATGCTCAGTTAAAGAATCAAGAGAGAAATTCAAACTCATTATTTAAGTTTCAGCTGGACAGCAATCATTTTAAATCAAAACCAACTGATCAAGTCCTATGAGGACAAATATAACTATGATGTACCCAGAAACATCACGTTAATGCAACAAAATGATCTATAAGGTCAATTCATTGCACTGAACCAAATTCAATATAATTACATTTCAAAGTTAGGAACTGGTTATACTTTGACTGTTTAGTGAGGTAAGACATAGGAGATGAGGAACTGGAAGCCAGCTTTTATATAACCTTTGTAAAAATCACTCCGCTGTTTAATGACTATCTACAAATCTGTTCCATCTGTAAGATGCAAGAAAAGCTGTGGTAATACTACTCACAAACTACTAGAAGTAGGTATTAAACTGTAGCTATGAATGGCTTAGACTCTGACTGTTTTTAGAAGAAATACCAAAAAGTATTACTATAAGGAGTAAATACTCTATAAAAACTTCCAGCTAAATGATAAAACAATTGCTTCCATATGCAACTTAAATAATCTTTTTCTTTACCATAATCAAATGCTTTAACATGTTTCAAAAACAACTTTAAAAATTGGGAACAATCTTATTTTAGCAAAAATATTTAAACATTACCATTTTCAGGGCTGGGGGTGTAGCTTAGTGACAGAGTGCTTACCTAGCATGTGCAAGGCCCTGGGTTCAATCCCCAGTGTGGGCCAAAAAACCAAACCAAACCAAACCAATTAAAAAAAAAACCACAAAAAGAACACACCCCCAAAATTGTCATTTTCCCTCAGAAATATTTTCTGAGGGAGCTTATGAAAAATAAATATTCTAACACATGTAGACACACACATATGGGGTCCTGCAGTGACTCAATACTTCCCCTCCCTGTGTCAGCCTGTACCACACTTATTCCTTCGCCTCATTCTCAAGTGGCGGGCACAGGTTTCATCTGACTTCAGAGGGCTAAACTTGAGGGCTCACATTCACTGGCAAATATTATATTAGGTTTTCATTTCTGAGCACATGTTATACAAATAATTTCTAATTTCAATATTGGATGTGAATATGAGGTATAGTGAGGGGAAAAAAAAAGACACAGAACAATAGAAATGATTTTTTCTAATTAGCTAATGCAAATGAGCTAGCTCTATTTTCCTCTCTCGAAGTATTTTACTCTGACAACTGCACTTCCTTCTCCCACCTCATTCTCCTGAGAGAAAAATCTCACAAGGCATTTCTAGAGAGAATTACTGTTGGCTAGGCTCGGCTTTGTGCACAGAGCTGAGCGTGGGAGATGAAGAATGAAGACTGTTCCCTCTGCGTGTGTAAGAACCAGAAGGCTGCAGTTACTGACTACAAACACAAATTTCTGCCTTTCCTATTTCAAGTTGAGGTGATTATGAGTGGCTTCAGGACTGGCTCACGGAAGATCCGGCAGAATCTCACTGAAGGACCACACAGCTGCTTCTGTATTTACAGAGCCAAAGCCCATTCGTCTCACCTCTAGTATGGGAACAGTATCTCTGGCATTCCAGGCCTATCACAAGGATTTAAAATGAAGCACCCCCAATAACCCACAGGCTAGCACAAATGGGCATTCACCTAGCACTAGCTATTACGGATTTTTTATTCTTATTTTTTGGTGGTTGTTATAAACTACCTATATCATTCTAAATGTGGAAAAAAAAAGAGATGTTGTTAATGTCACAGGTGCAGGGCAAGGTATTAGAGCTGTGGGGATATTGAGGTGAAATGAGACAATCCCTGCCCCCAGTCCATCAATAGTAACAACTAAATATGGCAGTATGTTGGGACCTCCTGCTTCCTTCCAGTGGGCAGTGGTGAAATCCCAAACAACTTCTTTAATCTACATGAGCCCCAGCCTGTTGTGGGAAGAGAATGAATTAAGATTCTGACGTGGAAAGGAGGACAGATGTACCTACTATCCAGGATATACTTTAGAGACACTGCCCAGTAACTTCACTTGAGACTTAAACTGAATGAGACAATTCAGATTTGGGGTTAAATTTAGGAAAGATGTTTCTTTTTATTATTACTGAGAAATCAACTATATGTGGACCTTTCATTTTTGTATAATTATGGAGAGAACAGGTTGACTGTCACTGTTTATGCTATGGGATTAATGCATTTTACATTTTCATGATAAACTATCAAAAGTAAGTTTGATGGAATGATAAAACATATTTAAATGGATTCTGATGAAAATCTTGTCACTGGAAGTACCTGATAGGTATGCTCACTGCTTTGGGGGAAATGCCTATATTCTGGACCATCTTTACTCCCATATGGTTTACTGTAGAAGTGCTGGCACATTTCAGGTACTCAACAAAGGTAGCCAACTCTATAATCAATTATACTGTGGTCTAGGTTGGCTTATTTTTAAATTGCCTAAAACTTTCTGAAAACAATCCCCCTCATTTCGATTTAGTAAAGACTTACTGAGCATGGCAAAGCATCAGAATTCCAATGATAATGAGCCAATTTCTCAGGAGAGTTCTAGCATCATGATACAGATTGAATTTACCACATGGTACTTTGAAAAGCCTGCCTAAGGCCAGATTATTTAGCCACAGAAGGAACTTAAGATAGGTAATAAATAATATGTGGGGTAATACCTGCTAATGAGAGTAATTATAAATCCCTATCAGGTCAGTTTGGGCAGAGTGGTTATTAGGAGCCTTCTCTAAAGGTTGGATAACAAGTATGCTAACATTAGAAAATAGGAATGAATGCTATTCTATGATACCAATTTATGATGATTCATTTAATAAGGGGCATTGTAATAAAAGAAAGTTTTAGAAAATCAATATCTGTCTTGGTGGAAAGCAAAATATATGCTGAGTTGTTAATTTCTACAAGTTACAACTACTCTTCTGGAAGTTAAGACAAAATACTTGACTTTTCACAGAAGGGACACAGATTATCTCAATGTTTCTATTTTTCTTTTTAACAAGTGTCATTCTCTACATTCAACTAATATTTGACTATATCTGTTCTCAAATTGGAAAACAGACTGGGTTGGGTATTTCCCTGTTTCATTTTATCTTCTGTGATCACTGTATAGTGGAGGATCAAGGGACAACTGAATATTTGAAATGAGAGTGATATTAAAGCCTTTGATGACCAGGTAGTTGTAACCTTTCATATATACAAAGTCATCAAGCTGAAAAATATTATTCTTTAAATTATATGTCATGAAACTGCTTATCAGCTCATTAAAACATTCTAAAACTTTTCAAACCATTTATTATTTTTTTAAAGTTATTCTTTTTTGTTTTATGTGTCTGCCAGAAGCTGACATAGGGAGGAGATACCCTGAACTTTCCCAATGACTTCCACCATTACACTGATAGACATTTTGTGTTAGGTGTCCAACACTTTGTTGTAACAAGAAGAGAACTGTATGAAGTACCTCTCTGCAATGGCTGGTAGCATTTGGATATCAGCTCTTCCCACAAAGATTGGGTCCTTAGAGTACTACCTCATCTCTCATTACTCCTGAGTAGCAGTTCAGTACCCCAAGTTGCCCTCCAGCTATCTCTGCTTCTGCCCTGGTCTGCCCAGTAGTTGTTTTTGACTCAGCTACATTCCAGTATCACCATTATCAAGCAGTATCATTAGGTTACTTAGTGCCATGCAAAGACAATTTCTGTAGACCTGTCAGCATAGATGCACTCCAAAACTGTAACCCCTGTGACTCTACTTAAGTGCAAGCCAACTGAATAGCAACTTTGCCTAAAATTCTGCTGAGAGAGGACAGAAAAAAACCATACATGACTGGACACTACACACTGGAAAGCACAGAGACTAATGCACTTCTCAAAACCTCAGAAGTGACCCAATCCAGCTTGGGAGAACTATAGGCATGAGTGCAGAGAGGGAGAGGGCTTCACACAAAGTCATCAGGAACAAAGGTGCAGGTCCTACTCCAGCCCAGCTTTTTACTTAGGTCATGATGCCTCTAACTGGCTTTAATAAGAATGCTTTGAGCCAGAATCTGTAGGCTGTCATTCTCTGTAGAGTAGAGAGGGAAGGAAAAGAGGGAAGAAAACCCAGGAATCAAACAGACAAGAAACTGGTGGGATTCTTTCTCTTTTATCTGACACTACGTCTGCTGACAAGAGAAAACCAAGAGTGTGGAACTTGCTAGATAAGGACCCAAACATCCTTTAGGTTGCCAACATGAACATCATTCTTTCTGTTGCCAGTGTCCTATTTACATTAAGTATCCACCAGTTTCAAAACAATCCCATACATCATGCAGACTCCAAAGGCAATGTTTGTGCTGCCGTTCCTAAAGTTGCTTAAGGAAAAAGCAGTTTCTGTTGCCCTAGATAGGTAGGGCTTTGGGCTGCAGTTTGAGAAATTAAATGTTCAAGGCCTTCGGCGCTTCCAGTTCTATTTGGAAAAGGACACAGACCTGGCATTTGGAAAGCATTTGCTCTCCATTAAACTTACCGAACCTTGACAAACCAGAGAGGCCAAGAATTAGTCTGCCACTGGCCAAGGCTGGGCTTTCCAAAACCGATAACGACAATGAAAACAATAACCCTGCCATTTATAATCTTCAACGTGACTCTGTCAAACTTTAACCCCAAAGGACCTCACAATCTGAAAAGAATCTCAAGATTTGTTTTATAGAAAAAGAAGAAACTGTCTAACCAGAGTCTCCTCTTGTGCTGCCTTTTTGCCTGCAATTGCCCTCTTACCCATGAAACAAAATGTGAATGTGTCTCCACCTCATCCTGACTTTGCAGGGGAAGTAGAGGAGTAAGTGGCTATGATGTCAGAAGTGTTCCACTGGACTTAGGCGAAGTTTTGGTTATTTTAATCCCCTGGAGTATTAACACAGTGAGGTAATACCAGTCCAATCTTTTTTTGGCCTTGACAGCCTCTAAGCTCTATTCATTAGCACAAACAACAAAATTTAGTGATACTTGGACTTTCCCACTCTCTGGCCTAAGAAACAACCAGTGTCGTGATGTGGAGAACATTTGATCTACTCCAGTAATGATGCCATCAACTGGTTTGCGTGATTATTCTCAATTTGGAAATGAAAAGGATTTAGATGTTTTGAAAGCCAAGTATAGAATTCCTAATTTCTAGTCATCCATTTTGAAAACTTGGCCCACAATGCATGACAATTCTAATATTGTCCCATTTGTCGGGTATCAAGATTTATTTCCTCATCCCATACATTTCTAGCATTAAATTCAACCACAATAATAGCTTTGTAAGTCAATCAGTCAGTTTGAAAGACAACATAAGCACCAACAGTTTCAGCAGTCATCAGTGGATGCAGGCTGGCTGGAGAGGACAGTGAGAGACAGACATCCCCTAACTCTGCTAAGCTGTTCATCATCTAACACTCATCCTGCTGCTCCAGAATTTGCCAAGCAGGAGGCTTCCACCTTCCCTCTGTCTTTTGTATTTTAAGATAGGAGACAAAATAGAAGGGAAACTGCCAAAGCAGATAGATGAAGGGGTAAAAAATAAGTGGACAATCAATTAATAGAGTTACTTGGGTCAGGAATCATATGGCAAATTCTTCTTTGGAGACTGTAATTCTTTGGCAGGGGTGTGGGTTTGTGTGTGTGTGTGTGTGGATGTCTGTCAACCTTGTATGTACTCAGCCACCACAAATAATATCCTTGGAGTGGAAATCCCAGGTGTATACAGTTTACTCTCCTTCCAGTCCTCATTTTTTCCAAACATTTTCTTCCCTCTCTGTGGTTGCCCAGACCAATTCATGTGCTTATGGGCATGTTATGAAACATGGAAACAATTAGAGACCGCATTCTAGGGCACAGGAATGACTTGCTCCAGAATCAATGAACTACGCAGAACTTGAGAGGCTTTGGCAATATAGATGGAAACTGTGGAATGAAACCCACTAACAGTATTTTATATCACAGGGTCCACTCTACAACGGCCTGAAATTGGTCTTAAATTGATCTACGTGTTTCAGGCAGGGATCATATTTTACCTTCAAAATCTCTAGATTTTAGACTTATTTTAAAAATCTTATTTCTTTATATACTATAGTGAAACTCATTCAACTTATACTTCTTAAGGTTGAGAACTGAAATGTATACACCGCATAGTAGTCCCAGTTAAGCTGAGGATTCTTTCAAGGCCACAGTTGAGAGAGAGAGAGAGAGTGATGGCATTTGAAAGATAAAGAACTTAAGTTTTCAAGTGATTACCTTAGGTCCCAAACTGCACTACACCCTTGTGAGGGCTTCTTCGACAATTCCATGTTAAGAATTGTCAGTTTCCTAGAAACAGACCACTGAAACTTCTAGCATGTGCTGTTGATCCTCGCAGCCTTTGTGTCTCAGTGAGCTGTTCTAATGTAGGGAGGGCTATAGTAATGCCGACAAACCTCAGGCAGGAAGTGAGCCAGACCAAGACAAAGCAAACAGGTTTTAAGGGGAGAATTTCTTAGCATCATGAAATAAGCAAGATGCAAAACTGAACTGAAAGGATATATGGTGTCAAAAATATATTATGTGTAGTGACAATCATCACATGTCTGGCCCATTTCTGTGTTACTTATGATTTCCCACTGTATTGCTTGAGATATGGTTGTAGTGAAAGTAGCAACGAGAATGTCTTATTTTGGTCTACTTGCAGACAAACAAGTTCCTGTGCCAGGACCTACATTCTGGAGACTGAGTCCAGGGGGAAAGCAAGTACTAAAGAATCCCATGGTTTGAGCTTGTACTGGGAACAGCGGGCAGGATTAGCCATGCGCAGTGGCTCTGTGAGGTAGGTCGGGATTCACTGTTGACCACAAAAAAACAAAAACTCATTACATTTGGGAACAAAAACAATTATTCAGAGGCCAGCTTTAGGGGGAAACTGAAGTTGCAATGGTAAAACAACCAACCTCTAGCAAACAATAACAGTTGATACTTACAGGACACCTTAACAGTTGATACTTACAGGACACCTTGCCACCACATTCCTTATCTCAGCCAATGCTCACACAACCTTTTCATGTAATCCAAAAATGAGAAATGAGACTTTGAGGAGTCAAGTAATAAGCTCATTGTTATATAGCTATAAGGATTAAAACTGCAATCTGAGCTAAGACATCTGACTGTAAAGAACCCCTACTTGGAACTATGTCATTCCTGATGGTGCCCTTCTCTCTGATGGTGTCCCTGTGCAGCCTTCCATGAAACCATGCTGCCTTCCCTTTCCTTTCCCTCTACTCCTCACCCCATATCTATATTCAGCAGGTATCTTGCATATGTATAATTCATAAAAGTGTTAATTAACATGTACTTTTTCATATACTATGGGGTGAATATTATTGTGAGAACCTGAGCCTTAATCTAAATAATTAAATTTCAGTCATTGGAAGGATGGTTTGTTTAAACTACCTGGACTACCTCCCTTTATGGGGGAGACTCCAGGGCAGTTTCTGAGCAGAGCCAGGCAGGTTCAAATGTCTGCTCTGAAGTTGGCTGCTGGGAATTGAGAATTTGCTTGGGTTCCCAGGTCAGCCCACACAACCCATAACGTTCCTAAAATATAGAGCTATATATTTCAGTAACAACTAGCCACTATTTATAACATTGTTTTTATAGTGCAATTCAATCCAAGTTCTTGTTTGAGAGTCTAGAAACGCCTTCCTCTTTCTTCATGTTACTTCAGGGGGAAAAAGCAACGGGACAGGGAAAGGGTGAGGCAGGAGGATGTGAGAGAGGAAGGCAGAAGAGCAGATGAGACAATTGGAGGTACCAGCGCTTTGTTCAAACTCCCAGCGACATTTGGACACTTCTCCCCAAGTGTTCTAGAATGGGGAACAAAGAGCTTGCTGGTGTCAGGGGTCAGGGCTCATTTGTATCTTCAGATTGATGATGACCCAGACTCCCAAACTTCCTGCTGGTTTATGCAGGTCATCTCAAGTTTGGGTACAGGCTGAACCACCACGGAATAAAAATCACAAGACAGCATTTTAATTGGCCTCCTTAGGCCATTTAACAAAGAAGAAAGCTAACTTGCAAGAGCAAAGAGTAATTAATGAAGGGAGCAAACAAAGGTTCATTTAGGAACTTCCAAATAAGTTCCTCTGTCGGAGGGGGTGGGAAAGGTAGTCTGCAACAGAAAGATAAACCGAAGGTATTTAAGTCACAATGCCTTCCGCCAAGAACTGCTCATTACCATCAGATGTTGCAGTGGCAGTGGGGGCAGTCAGAACTAACTTTATTATTAGAAGCAATTAGGGAGAAAAGGGGCAGAATTTCATTTGGTTATTTCAAAACAAGTTTCTGTGCACAGTTTAATGAAGGCCTGCAGTGTCAAGATAAAATGTGTGTTTTACTGAAAACAGCTTTTGCAAATGACTGCTTGTTACCAGCTGGTATCTCTAGGCAGAGCAGACTGGGTAGGATGGATTTACATGCATGCTGTAATAGAATAGTTCAGCTGTCTTAGCTTAACAGAAGAGTCACCAGGCAGTGTGGCCTGATGGTGAAGCATGTGTGTTCTGGAGCCAGAGTGTCTGTCTTCAGTTCATATCTCTGACCCTGGTAGCTGAATGACCTTGGGCGACCTTTTGTAATTTTCTGGGCTTTAGTATACTTGTATGTAATGTGGAATTCAAACTAGTGTTTATCTCAGTTTTATGAAACATCAATGCATTTAACACGTTAGATATTGTTAAAATCATTAACGGTTATATTCAAGCATAAATATTTGGGTCAGAGTTGTTTTTAAAGAAACCACTTGCTATATAGGGATACCCCTGAGTACCAATCAATAATGAATCCATTTATATCATTTGGGGCTTTCATTGGAAACATGAAATATTTGTCATTAGCACTATGGCCATTTTTATATAAGTTCATTTCAGACAGTATTTCAAAATTCTGAAATTTTGAAAAGACTGCATTGCTTTTTAGGTTTATTAAACCAGCCTGTACCATACCTTTTGATTTTCCATGTTTAAGGTAACAGTTGCAGCTTTTTAATATTTTCCTACATGTGAACTTTTCCCTTATCTATCTCCTGGGTGGCCTTTAACTCATCCCTCATGTACAAACCTGGGCTAAGAGACACTTCCAGGGTTGAGCTTAAGCAATCTCAACTGTCAAGTGGGGAACTGAGTTTTGGCTTCCTTCTAAGTATGCTTGTTGAGACTACCATGACCAGAGAGACAGAGCTCTCACCTGTGGCCTCAAACTCCACCTTGATCAATCCCAACTTTCAAGGAGCACACATGTGTCTTCAGTGAGTTTTCAGAGACCCCTTTCCTTCAACTCTCAAAGCTAAAGATTTTCATCAGATGGCAATAAAATTTGCCCATGTAGAGGGGAACAAGGCACACTGCTTGTGCATTATGTCTTCATTTTCCAAATCAATGGCATTTAATCAGTGTGCCATGCACCCTAATATTGGATCCATATGATTAATAAAACTCCTTTTGTGAATCTTAACAAGCAATGACTTGGAAAAGTCTAAACTAGCAAAATGCCCTCAACACATTTATGTGTATTCTTGGCCTTGTGTTAAGCCACATCGTTTTTCTGGCTGCCTTGAATTAATTTATGCTAATTTGAATAATTTAAGTAAGAGCTTCTTTTACAGGGATTTTTAGATTTAGATTGCGAGAAAGAAAAAGTGGAAAATTTTGCGAAGTATATACCAGTGGGATTCTCCCCCAAACCTCTGGGTTCTCATTCAATATGAGTTTTAAGAAGAGATTCAAGATGATTTTAGTTGGTCAAACCAAGCTGTCTATGAGCTTGAATGCTACTTTTTTCCTTTTAGCAACCACAAACATCCTAACATGGTAGAATTTCCTTTTTGAAATTCTATGGGTTTTAAAGAAGAGCTTAATCAGAGTTGTTGATACTCATTCACAATTAGTATCTGTCAGAAAATGTTCAGCCTTAGGTTGGATTCTGAACAGAATAAAACAGGCAACACAGAAGCTCTCAGAGGGAAGACCCTGAGGAGGTGCACAATTTGTTCTTACCCTGGATCTTTCTTCTAGCTTTGTCATCATGACAACGGTGGCACTCCGCTGCTCCCATATCATTCTCCAAAAGTCCCCAAATGTTTCAGGAAGGGATCCCTGTGTGGCGATGTAGGCGTTTTGCTTCCTATAGCCATCTATGTAGTTGGCATTCACATAGTCACTTCCTGGGATGCCTGTAAAACAAGGAATGTCATTCAACTAGGTGAACATATCGCCCAGGGGGAATGACCTGGGTATCACCTAATGGCAATGCTATATTAGCACTCCATATTATTCTAGAGGAGTCACAATATATTGAACTTTGGGTTTTAAGCAAGATTAAAAATAGGTCTTATCAAGGACATCATGTTAAAAAAATGCAATGTTCAAGGTATTTATAATATGGCAAGGTAGATTACCAAAGAAAGAGAAATACAATAGATGGCCCACAGGATGCGTTTTATCTCCAAGGCTCTCTGTTTTTCCTTCTTTCCAAGCAAAAAGTAGTTGGCAGCCAGGTAAGGTGGCTCGTGCCTATAATCACAGCTACTGTGAGGCTGAGACAGAACTGAAAGTTTAAGGACATCCTCAGCAACTCAGGGAGACCTTGTCTCAAAAAATAAAGAGAATTTGGAGATATAGTTCAGTGGTAGATAGGTCCAATCTTCAGTACAATGAAAAAAAAAGTTCACAAAGGACAATAAACAATCTGGTCACATTTCTTACTCATGTTCTTTCCCATTTCCACACAATAATTAAATAAAGGAATGTCTGAATTGGAAAAAGCAAAAATAGGGTGGCACATGTCACAATAACAAAACATTTGCTGAAGATTTAGCTAAGAGGTAACTCATATGTAAACTCTTCTAGTCCTCACAGCAATATGCACAAAGTCCTGATATGATTATCCTTTCATAAAGGAGGAAACAGGTATACATAAGGTAAGAAAAAAAAAACTTGGCCAAGTTGCCTACATTGGTGAAGTCAAGTTTAATCACAGGCAGTCCATGGGCTTGTCTGCCTCAAACCTCTAGTGAGCACTGCTTCTCATTCAACTCTCCTGGGGTTAGGAAGTAGCACATGAACCTGTCTTTGGGTTAGGACAATTGCCTCCTAAATGACTCACTTTGACTTTTGTCTTTCTCCATCTGACATGAGAGCAGTTTCTAAAAACATACTTGAGATATTGTAACTTCTCTTCCTCAACCCCAACAATGGCTTTCCCTTATACCCCAAATAAAATCCAAACTTTCAACCCTGCCTACAATGCCCTGGGCTTCTCCAGATGCATCTAATTTCACTCCGCTTCTATATTCTAGGCCCTGACCTGCTTCAGTTGTCAGAAAACATCATTCTTCCACCTTCTCGCCATCTATTCCCTACAACACGCTGTCTCCTTCCCTTCTTCAAGCAGCCTCCATCCAGACCTGCCCTGAGCCCCCAAGACCTCAGAACTCCCGTAACAACCCTTCATGCCACTATTACAGGTAATAAATCCTTAACTGCCAGTTAACTAGCTTACCACATGTTTTGATCACTATACCATCTCTTTTATTCATCCTTTCTACCTCTCATGACAAGAAAAGAATAACTTGCACAGGTCCAACATTTAGCAAATAGAGAGCTGTACTTCAATGCATGTATTCTGGTTTGAAGTCTAACTTTTCTTTAGCATAATACCTTTAACAGGATATGGACAAAATTGGGATGCTTCTATAGAGAATGACTAGAGTTACTAAGGAAATCAAAACCGTTCGACGAGAGAAAGGAATGCACATGAAAACAGCACAGGAAAAATTAGGAGTTGGGGATAAGAACAGCCAGAGACATCAAAAGATAAGTTCAGATGTACTCTGTGGAGACTCAACTTTTCAATTATAGAGGAAATAACTATAGAGGAAGGAATTTCAACTCCAACAAAGCATTTTCAAATAATCTGAATTTTAAAAAAGGGGCTGGGTTTCCTTGGGAGGTAATGCCTTTTCTATCCCTGGAGAGGAAGAAGCACTTCTCAGGGAATCAGCATGTGATGAAAGGAAGCCTAGAACCCACGCTTTGTTCTTTCTAGCCCTGGGAAAATACAAGTCTTGGAATTATGGGAAAATATTTTTTTTCTTTATAATGGAACATGTGTTCCCAAGCTAAAAATTGTTATATTTCACTGATTGCCACTTGCAATTACTTTGACTGCTTTCCTGATTCCACTTGTAAAACTGATCCTCTCAAGAAAAGTAATGAAAATCAGATGGAAACTACTGCACTCTGAGATGAACACATGGATATGGAATACCACCAGCATTAGCTGAAAAGCCTTTTGAGCAAAAACTGAAACGCACGGTTGGTTGTAACATTATTCATCAATTATAGCTACTCAAGAAGCAGTTGGGGTTCTGGCAGCCCTTTGTTGATAAAGATCCTATTCCTCCCCAACACCAAATTACTATAGATTCAAAGCACAGTTTAAATAAAATCCTCAGATTACAGCCACTGGGAAGTGCACGCATCTCACATGTCCACAGGATTTGATTCTGAGCCAAGAATGAATCCACTTTATAAAACAGGGAAAGTCTACTTTCAATATTTTAATTTTGCAGTTAATAATACTAAAGAATTGACTGGGGAAAAAAAGGATTCTGTCTAAGGGCATGTCTCAGTTGTCAACATACAAAAAACTTTTTTTCCAAGAAAATTCAGAATAAAGAAATATGGGTTAAATGACTCAGAAAAGTATCAACTGGGCACAAGGCCATTTTCCCCTTATCAATGTTAACAAATGTCTCTGAAAAACGCATCTGGGGCCAAGGAGGAGGTACAAAGAGAGACTCATCTCTAAAGGAAGGAAATCAAACACACCCAATCCTCTTTGCATACATTTTTATCAGTTATTATGTACTGAATTTTGTTTTGATGTGCTGCTCAAGTTTGAATAATAAAATTTTTTGAGGGGGGATAGGTTGATACTGAATAATGGCCATACTTGCTAGGGTTAAGAATTTAAAGGTTCAATCCCCAAATGACTAAGCACCTGGGATCAATACTGTACCTCCAAATGCTTTAAGGATTTAGGACTTGATATTTTGAAAGGAAGAAAATTTGAAATAAAAACATTCAATACCCAGTGGAGCTAATTATTAGGCTAATGTTTACATCTTGACAATAATGCTGAAGCTCCACTTAATTTTGGCACTTGTCTATAAGGAGGTAATACCTATCATGAAAGCCTCCTTCTGGCAAATTCTTTTATCCACTCTGGCAGAAAGACAATTTAGGCAAATTTGCTCCCATAGTCCTTTGCAAGGTGAAGATGAGATATGGCTCTAAGATCTATTGACTCCTGTATACATACAACCCAACATAACAAGCTGTGCAGAGAGATGAATGAGAAAATATTTTGGGAAGGGTGGAGGCTTGTCCTTCTAAAAATATTAACCCCAGATTGGAAGCTAAAGTTAAACAGCAGTCTGTTTCAAGTAGACGAGACCCCAGTTTTCAATGTGACATATTTAGAAAGGTTTTTCAACAAAGCTTGTGAAAGTACACAATATGCTGGCTTTCTGAATGTTTTGGTGCCATGAAACGCTTCTTCAGACTCTTGATGAGGGTGCTTTTTGCTGGTAGGCTTGATCAACACAATTCTTTCCCGTTTTTGGGGGGTGACCTTCTCCAAGCAATACATATTTGTTTATTTAATTTTCAATTCCCTGCTTTCTCCAGAAAATGATTTGCATCTGCTAATGCAACACTAATCAGAGTGTACTCTTAATATAAGTGTGTGAGAATTAATTGAACTGCTTCGGGGCTCTGATAGATGGAGCCTAACTTGAAATACAGTGCTGGAAGAATATAGAATTACGATAATTTAGCTGACTGCCTTTCTTTCTTGGAGTCAAGGAGACCTTCTTCTAACTCTACTAACAGTGTTTGGCTTGGGAATTTTTTTTTCCTTTTAGTTTTCAGTGGGGGAGGAGTTATAAAAACAACAGGGATATGACAAAGATGTTCACCTTCTGCTAGTCACATTCATAATCTTAGGACACACTGGCTCCACTGTAGGATCTGACTCCTGCAGTCTCTTGGTCTTAACGTCTTGTTCAAAAAGAGCAGCTCTGATCCAAAACCTGTCCATTTCTATGGCTTGACTACATTTATAAGTAGGTTTTCATATGTATGGTTTCAAATACATTCTCTAATTAATAACAGGTAACTGTTCTAACACCATCCATGTTTATCATTCTAGTCGACCTGGACTAATGGCATATTATATCAATATGACCCATTCCTGTGTTATATTTTATCAGTTTATAGACTGTTCTTTATTGGGGCACTTTAAGCCATTACTGACATGCTTTACCTTGAGTCTGTGTGTTGGGGTAACTAAACTTGGAGCTGTAAACTTGAGCTTTTAAAACTAACAGAGCCAGTGATGAGGTGATGGCTGGGTAGAGCTGTGCTTTAGTGTTCTTCATGCATAGCAAACACCTATTCAAACAGAATTAGGCAAGTTGTAGGCTCTCCTTCTATTTGTTGGCAATTGCTAGTTAAAGTTTTCAGGGAAAAAACTTTGTCATGGACTTGTGACTTAACCATATTCTCAGTGGTCTGCCAAACTTTGGCAACTTTACTGTGAGTCCCAAGTCCAAGGACAATACCCTTTTTCTTCATCCAAATATAAGATTAACAAGTCAGCCCCCCCCCACCATGACATTGTTTTTGCATGTGTTTGAATATTACCAGGAAAGGGACTACTCGAAAATATAAAGGTATTCTGTTTGAAAGAGTATTTGTGATGAATAATTTGGTATTGAAGAATACTTTAAAATCTTGAAACCATGTTACAATGTCAAAGGATATGCCACCTGAGTTGTTTTGTCAGGTCAGGGTAAAAACAAGAGTATTTTTTCCTACTAATCTGAGAAGGATTAATTGCTATTCAAATTGTTATGAATTAGATTTTCTGGACAGAATTTGGCTTGAAAAGATTTGTTAAAAGAGTGTTTGCTATTATAAAAGGTTTATAATAAATACTTATGTCTTGATGTTAGGTAAAAAAGCATTCCCCAAATAGTACATAAATTATTTTGTTAATGTGAAATTAAGTAATCATAAGAAGAATGTTCACACTTTCAAATTGCACGATGTAGGGGAAATCCTGTGTGCCTTTTAGAGAGTCCTGGAACAATCCTAAGCTCTTGTTAAGAATTTAGAAGTTGATCAAGAAACTGGGACCCATGTCCAGGGCTGCTGGGTGTTTGTTCTTTGACATTTAACCACTCAACTGGTCCAGATCAGTGATTGCTTATCTGCTAAGAAAGGAATGTTGGACAAATGGACTCAAGTCCTTTTGAGTTCTAAAATAAGATGCCTCTCCATGGTATTCTTAACCTGTGTGGATTTGGAAATTTCTATGAAGTTATTTTAAGATAAATAGAGTCTTTGTATCTCTCAGATTAGGTAGGAACACACTCTGATGCTCTTTCAAGCTGATTCCTATCGCTTCTACCTCTGATGTGCTGAGATGAGAGTTTTCAGTGAGATTGATCCTTCAAAATCTTGATTGGAACCTGGTGGGGTAAAAACTCAACAATTTAAAAAACAAGAGGAAATGGTGGTGCAAGGCTGGCGGGTGGTCTCTTTGTGGAAAGAAGCCCTCCTTGGCGTTCAGGAGGTGAGAATGAGTCCAAGGCAGTCTTGGAAGGAAGGTGGACTCCATCATGGCTACAGTAATGAACTGATTGCACAGGAGAGATGGAGAGGGCACTCTGCTGAATGCCTTACTGGGGTCCACCTTACACTGTGGCTGATAAACCTAAGTATATTTATTTCCTTTAAGTTCTACAAATCCTTAATGAGGTGAAGTTTATGTCAAAAAGAAACTGTTCTTTGGTAAACCAGTTTTTTCCCTGTTGTAAGACAGAAGGACTTGTGACCCAAATCAACACAAAAGCCACCTTTTATTTGGTAACTCACATCTCCTCCTCCTTCCCTACAAACAAAAACCCTAACAATAATGAATAGCTGGTTAAAACCCAGACTGCAATTTTTACAACCCATAATGCAGAAGAAATTTACTTTGCTGATAACAGCTAACTCAAGAAACAGAAAATAGAAAAACAAAATTCAATAATAATTTAAGAGTAAATTAATTTAATTTCAAAAGACTCAGGCCTTCTTTCCCTTGCACCACGGCAGTCACCCATGGCTGCATCAGAATTGGCAAAATGAAAGATTTTCTTTGCAACACATCAGAGAAAACAAACCTTTCTTACAAAGACATGGTGCTGCAGTATCCCCTGATGTAACTTCAATTTGGCGAATTAGCCTCCCTGTTTCTACAGAATGCACAGCAATTTTTACAAAAGCATGCCTTGCTCTGTGGGCATGTAGCTCATTACAGTGAACTCATGGGGGACTGGATCACATTCAAAGTACAGGTGAACCCAACGTGCACTTTCTCACTGTTCTGTGTCCTTCTCTGTTTGACTTTCTATACCTTTACACTGCTGAGGTGGCTGGGCTTTGAGGATGGGCAAAGGAAAGGAGGTGGGTAAACGAATTGTCTTTGAATACCCAGCAAGATTAGCTATACATGTTGGAGGATTATGAGCACCTGTGATAGAAAGAACTCATTTCTTATTAAGACTTACATTTTCCTTAAAAAAAAAAAAATCCAAAACCAACCAACCAAACAAACAAAACCCAAGATTTTGAGCCATTGCAGTATACCTTCCAGCCACATCAAAGTTGTGGCCCAATAAGCTTATATTAATAAGGATGCTGTTGTTATAGGGCTCCATCTAGCAATAAGATAGAAACAAGCATGGGATATGCTTCTTGGAGCTGTGTCTATGGGAAACACTCAGATTCGCAATCGTTTCATCACTAATATATAAAACTTCATCATCATCATAACATCCTTAAGTCAACAATCATCATGAGAATCAAGAGTCAATGCACTTGAAATTTCTGGATATTATGACTGATGTAATAAGCAGACATGAAATAAACCCACACATTCCTAAATACTCTATTGATGAAAAGTAATTCTAAATCTGGAAGGCTCCTTTCCAGCTTCTATATTTAAAAAAGAAAAAAAAATAGCAGAGCAGATAAAATTAATTATTTTACAGCTTTCCAGCAATCTACAAGCTGTGCATGTGTTCAAACAGAGCCATACCACAGATGATGTTGGCTTTTCTACAGCCTCAGAGAAGTGTAGATGCATTATAGTAATCTGCATAGGTGGATAATAAAAATGAAAAAGATTCCATTCAACTGAAGGCAACAGAGATAAAAATAAACTCATTTCCAGAGCTTTCTGATTTAGTCTTCAATGAGCTCCTTAGAAAAAGAATAAAAAAATCAAAACAATAACAACAACAAAATAATATAACTAGCCATCTCTTTAAATTATTCTCTTCTTTCTGGATTCTATGGTAAGGGAGGAGATGGGGAATAACATCTCCACCCACTTGTTCGACAACATGAAGGAGAAAGATGCCACTCAAACAGCTCTAATTAGATTGTTTTTACAAAGACTGCAAGCACCCTGTGAAATTGTTCTAAATTTCCAAGGCTAATTCCCATCTTGCTTGCTACTTAAGACAAATTAAGCTATAAAAATATGTCCATTCACTTCTCCTGAAGAAGAGAGTTACTTTTATGTATTATAAAAAAACTGAAATGAAAGGATTAAGCTGTGTCACACTTGTAAACAATTAATTTGAAAAGTGAAAGACCGAAATTGTGAAGCCCTCCAAAATCAATGACTGAGGTTCTGAACAATGTGAGAAAAATGAACTCTGTCAATAACCAGATGAGATTTATAAAAATAAGGATTTTTTTTAAAAAAATGGGGTATATATTTTAACACACTTCCCTCAATACTTTAAATAGAATTTCAAGAGCAGAATAAAACAAACACCACACACCCCACAAACTATTCACAAGTGATTAGGAGGGAGGAAGAGAGGGAAGAAACCAGGAGGAGGAAAAAGGGGTCATTCTTTACTGAGGTGATGTGGGAAAGGACACAAAGCAACTATCAAAGGAATTCTATACTCAGGCAAATATTTTTAATTCTTTGATGGCAGGGCTTCATGTAGAAAGTTTATATTCACTATAATTAACATTCTATTAGAAAATGTCGGGTAGATTGTTATTTACTTATTTTCCTGGGGTATTTTTGTTTTGGAAAAATACATCAGATCACTAGATATGGTCTGGGGGTGGGGAAGTGAAGCTATTTCACAATCATGGATATGAGATGCAATTGCAGAATATGTTAACATGTGCTGACAGCTGTTTTAAATGAATCGGCATAGACTTTCTGGGCCCCATGGAAGAGTGGATACAACACAGCTGAAACGCAGGCTCCAGCGCAGTGACAAATGTCGAATTCACACAACAGTGGAACATCAGTAGTTTCTAGTCCTGACTTCTTTAATTAGATTTATCTTAGGGGTAGTGATTTCCTGTGAGATGTTTTCTCATTTTAAAGGTGCTAAATTGCCCATCTCACAAATAATCAAGTTGCTGCAACATCATCTATGTTATTTACACTTGGATTTTTTTTTGAATTGCTATTATGCAAATCCAACAGCAGATGATCTATTCTGAATTTCCATTTAAAATAACACATTCTTCCCCCTGTTGAAATTTGTAATGTTATTATGGGTCTGGTTTCCATTTATCAAGCACTAATATTTTCTTTTGCTTCGTGGAGTACTCCAAATATATGCAGTTTTCTCATTTGGGTATTGTTAATTTTTCCATAGATCATATGGAAAAGAAATCCCATCTGAGGATAAAAGGACCCATCTATATAGTAGTAATAAAATTCATAACACTAATGATGAGTTTAATAGTTACCAATATGTATCAGGCATTTCCTTGGTGCCACTCTTGTGAGGGTTTTATATACATTTATTCCTTCTAGTAACTCTAGGAGGTAGATATTGTTAAGGATCCCATTACACAGATTAAGACACAATAACCCATGTAAGCAAGCTCTTCAGAAGCAAGAGCAGCCTAGGAAGCATTAATAGGAAAGAAGTTCTTGAGTAGGAGATAAGCCCTCTTCAGAAGGCACTCATCAAAGAGATGAAGTGAATATGTTTATATTTTGAAGTTTTAAATATATGCACCCACCCAAGAGAAAAATTAAAACAGACTGCTAGGGTCTGAATGTATCTCACAAAATTTACATACTGAAACATAATTGCTAATGTGATAATGTTGAGAGGTGGAAACATTAGGAAGTGATTAAATCATGATGTCAGAGCCCTCAGGGATAGGATTAGGGTCCTCAGAAAAAGCTGGAAGGATTGGGTTTCCAACCCTCCTGCCACCCAAGGGCACGTGTCCCCTACTCTGGAGGATGTGTTAGCAAGGTACCATTTTAAAACAGAGAGACCAGGCCCTCAACAGACTTAAAACCTACTAGCACTTTGGTCCTGGACGTGACAGACTCCAGAAATATGAGAAATTTCTTGTTTCTGTATTACCCAATTTTTGGCAGCTTTTTATAACAGCACAAACAGGTATAGACTCAATCCCATATATTATCAAGCATTTGTTTAAAAAAAATCAAATAAATAAGCAGTGCTAAGAAAAACACATATATCATTCTGGGGCTTATTATTTATCATTTCTGAATCTCTCATAGATCCAACTATTTATACCTGTTTTGGTGAGAGTCACACACCAGCCAATAAACCTGTTTAGAATAAACCCACTGGTTTAAGTGTGTATGTGTGTGTGGGTGGGAGGGGTGTTTGTAGAAGGAGCCAATTCCTTGATGTCTATGATTTACTATTTGTCTTTTGAGCTGAGGATTTAGAATAAACATTCAACATTTCAGAGATAGCTGGAAGGGTGGTATGCAACCTAGATTTCTGAGGAAACAGAATAAAAGAAGTCAGGAGTTTCTAAACTGGAGAATGGGCTTGCAGAGACTTGAGTGTCCACAAATTCCCTGAAATGAGTGTGCAAATACAGTGTGTGAGTACCCTTTGTTTTCAAGAGGGATTTAAAATGTTTGTCAAATTCATAATGGATCCAACTCTTCCAAAGAGTTATTGTCAACTGCATCAAGTGACATGCCAAAGTCATACAGCTGCTTAAATTAGGATTTAGTTTCCAATTTCCCATCTTCTTATCCAGCATTCTTCCCAATATACCTTAAATTGAGTTAGGTATGACATACAGACACAGCCATCAAATCTGAGAAAGGGACTGTTGGCCTAAATCTTGTACTGGGGAGAACAGCAGCCTTGAATCTAACCAACTACCATTTGGGCTCTGCCACGTCTAGCTATTGATCTTAAAAGTTCTTTAACTTTGTTTTATGTTCCAGTTTCCTCATCTGTAAATTCTGATGGTAATAATTAGACTTAATGTTGTTTTGAACAGGGTAGGTAATGCATATAAAATCTATGACAGGTATCTACCATACAATAGCTACCCATGCTTGCCGAATTGAAAAGTAGCACTTTAATTTTGCTTGATATTTAGACTTGACCAACAACTTAAAAAAAATCATGCCAATATGGCTTTTCAAGTGAAATGTTAATTATAATCCTACTAAGGAAAATAAAGCACTGGCAGCCATGAATATTATTTATATTTTAGAACAAAAACCTCTTTTTTAAAAAACCTAGAACTGCAATAATTAATTTTTGCTAGTTATAAGGCATTACAATAAATAACCTTCCACTTATTGATATTTCTGGGTTTATGAGAAATTAGAGAAGTATATGAAGGCAGTTGAGGTGAGCAGATCACCTAGAGTCAGGTAGAGATGCACTTGTACTTATTTGCTGTGCTGTGACTCTGATGCATTTAGATCACTGATGTTCCCATATTGTGTCAGTATATCAGATTACTCATATGATAAAACAAAGTGAAATTACAAAATGTAATGTCTGCATTAGCCATAGGGGGCTAATGTCAAATGATAAGGCTGGGCTTTTAGATCCATACTAACTGGCTTAGGCATAGTCTACCCTCTGTCAGTGGATAGAGTACAGGCATCCTCTATCAGTGGGAAAGCTTCCTTTTTGGTGTGGGTCAGTGGAGGAATCAGAAGATCTGGATTCTAATGTGAGCTACGTTATTTATTTGTGGAACAACTCTGGGCTCATTTTCTGAGCTTCAGTTTTCTTGTCTCGAATGGGTACTTTTTTATCAAGTAATATATTTATGCCACTACCTCATTAGGTTGCTGTATTCTATAAATAAATAACTGATACAAAAACTACATGAGACAAACTCTTAGAATTCAGGAATAAAGAGATTAGTGATAATCATAAAGTCAAGATTACCTAGCTAGTTAGTGACAGAGGTATGCCCCAAACTCAGATTTCCTTGTTCTTCATCTTTTCATTTGTCTCTTTTCCTGCTTTAATAAAAGTATACTTTATGAACAATTTTGGATTATGAGATTAACATATTATATTTTGTGATTGTGCATACATCAGTATTAGCTTCCCTTTAATCTTTATTTGAAAATATTTATTCTTAAACCATTAAAATAACTCTTATTACCTCTCTTATTTAGGAATTACTATTTTATCTTAAGAACTGCTTAAACATGGAGGGTATCCCTGTGGTAATTGGATTTGTCAAAAATGCAATTGAGTTTCTACAGTGATTATAATTCAACAATTGAAAGGCTTTTGTATTTAGAACTCTCTTGAATTCATTCCGAATTTTTCTCAGCATAAATAAAATGAGTGTGATTTGGAAACATGTCATGAAATGTCACTGCTTTCAAGAAGTTCAATGAGTACGTTGGTGCCCACACACAATTCCCAATTTTGTATATTTTTCCCCCTGTCATCTTCTCAATTGAAGTAAAGTAAAAGTTTGCTCTATTAAGCAAAGACAAAGACAACATGAATCGCCGCAGCCAATTCTAGTGTTTTCTCTAGTATCTGTCAGATCACTCTGCAGTATAATAAGGAGAGAGAGGCTAGCTCTATTGGAAGAATTACTAAAATGCCCAAATTAAGGCCCTCAACCAAAGTCATTTCAGTCAGTGACACAGGTGGAACCCATTACATGTTACAAATTGTGCATGAAGTCACTTAACATTTTAATACACTCAAAAAATCTGGTCCTGGGCTAGCAAACCTGTCCATCCAGGAGAGGGTTCAGGTAGTGGTCATGTGGTTCCAGTCGCCATCATTCTGTCTTTGGGGTCTGGGATATAGAATGATTGACTGTACACTTAAATACCTACTGTTTAGGGCTTAGTTGAAGACAAAGTGCTGTTCATGGTTGTAATCTAGATTAAAGCTTTCTGTGCAGCCCATAAACTTCAATTAAATGCTCTAACCTTTTGTGTAACACTTCAAATTGAAAGACTTTTGGTTTCTAGGTCAGCTCTAGATTTTGGGTATATTTGCGGGCATAGAGCTATAAAAAGGCGGGTTCTAGTCTGATTCAAGTGCTTTTGCTTCTATATTGTAAAAATAGCATATGAATAAAATGAGCATACGTTTCCAACTATCATAATAAAGGTTCAAGGAGGTTCTTTTTTTTTTATTATTCTTCAATACACTTCGTGGTTCAGATGTGGAAAATAACAGGTTAAGAAAAATAATGACAAAGTGCCAAAAATATAGGGAGCTAGTAGTACTGAGTGACCTAATTCTGAGTGGAAATAACATTATAATACAGCAAAGGCTGAGTGACAAGTTCTCTCCATGCCAAATTCATTCTCATCTTACATTCGTCTATTTTATTTCTATAATTTTCCTTACTTTGCTAATGAAAAAAATGATTTCTCTGTGACTTGGTTTTGCTTTACATTTACTATGGAAATAATTGAAGAGACCTGAGATGATAAATTGTTATTATTTTTTATATTTTAAAATGAGAAATATGCATATAAAACGTAAACCCTCTACATATACTAATTATAGTTTCTAAACAACCTGAAAATAAGAAATTACCTATTTGACACTACCCTGCCTAAACTAGCATTGCTGCCTAAACTAGCATTGGTGAAACTTGATGAACTTAATCCAGGATGAGAGATTTTAACTCTTGAACACCTAGTATATTTGATCAACTAAAAAAGGGCCTATAACATTTTCCGCAATCAAAAGTAAATTGTGAGAATTTTAAAAGCCTATTTATACCACACAACACCCTTTTGAGGATAGGAGACAGCAGATATGAACCTGCTCAAATGCTGAAAGATTATTTCTTGCTCTCCCAAATCTGAAAATAAATGTATCATTGCCTTGGTGTTTATTAGGAAAGCTTTGAAGCAGAGTCCCGCTTTCAAATTAATCTTGGACACTAAGGAGGCAGGCAGGACTTGGTCAGAGCTATGAGATAAGGTGGAAGTCAACATCGTTTTTGGAAGCAAAAAACAAAAAGGGAAAGATACATGAACAAAAATAGGTGAAAATGTCCAAAATGTGAAGTCCTGAGAAGAGCTGGGTCTGAAGCTAGTATTATTCCATGTTTTATAAGACATCAGCAAACTAAGCAGTGAGCCTACCCGTTGAAGAGGACACAAAGCCCTTGAGGAACCAGTGGGGATGAGCATGGTTATGAGATAGGTGGTAGCCCTGGCTGGCTACGTGATACACAGAAGGGTTTGAATGGCATGACAAACTGTTTTTGTAAGGACTTTTCAATCCAATGTGCTACTATAACCCCAAAGACTAAGAAAATGCTGAATATTAAGCAAGGACTCCTAAAATGTTCGACTATGGCATGGGAAAGGGGTTTACTACTAGAAAAAGGTGAGTGAAAACTACTCTCTCCATGCATTCTGAAGGAGAGCTAGGTATGTTTCAGGAGTAATCCTCAATTAATCATTCTCTCTAGAATATACTTCCACTGCAGCTTTGAGAGACAGATTACCAAGCAGTCCACAAATTAGACACACCAAACATTTCCAATGTACTTAATTTATATTAATTACATCACCAACTCCTAAACTTCAAACTTTCCCCAGTGGATATCCAAATTTATTTAAAAATAATCAATCCTCTCTCCCTCTTTAAGTAGCCAGTTCATTTATGGGCCCCTTCTGACAATCCTCTATTCATTCATACCCTTCAACAGCCATCAGTAAACAAGCCAAGCCCAATTTGCTTCCCCTATAATAACATCAATTACAGTATCAAGTCTGGGGTGGAAGTAATAAGGTAATGAGGGATGGTGCTCTTGTGTCATGGTATCAGTGAGACTGTGCATCTGTAAGAGATGTATTTGTATAGGAAAGAGTGAGAACAAACTGTATATGAATCTTAGGTAAGTAATTTCCTACATGGCTAATAACTTAGCTAAACCTAAATTCTCATGTATGTATTTAAGTCCCCCAAAATAACAGTATTAATAATATCTGCATTTCCTTACCTTCTATTGCTGATAGGAGAACACGGGAATGATCATATGCAATTACATTTGCATATCTATTCTTTGGTTTGTTTACTTCCAAGTTTGAATGTTCCCATGTGAACTGCTGGCCAGGATCAATTGACTTTAAAAGAAAAACAGCACATACAAAATCAATAGTGAATAACACAGAACTATAGGCATTTATCACAGTAACAAACATGATTTAAAAAGAAAATTCTGAAGTCACACTCCATCAAGACCACTCTAGCTCTGAAGCTGAACACTAATGCAAACAGCATAACACAAAATGATTAATCATAGTAAGAAACAGTGATAGTCACCAACATTGATTCAAAAGAAAAAAAAAATCAATATGGATGTCCTGTTAATATTGGAAAGGCAGGTTTTTAGTTTTACTTCTCCATTTTCCTCTCTGCTGCTGTAGTTACAAGTTATCTTGGTTCGATATTCCTTCTAGTTCTGTGAACATTATTTAATCTTGATTACACTTTCCTATGTGCATCTAAGCCCAGTCTTTAACTTGAACTGTCTTTCACCGGCTATGCTGCCCATTCTTCTCCTACATGCTCACGTCTTAATGGCAACTTAGGGTTTTGTCTGTTTCTTTGTAACATACTATGGGCAATTATCACTGGGCAATTTGTACAACTCACACTGCTAACAATAACAGAAACAAAGGGAGGTCAAATTAATCATCACAGTCAGAAAGTAAATTTATAACCCAATGCAGATAGAGTATTTTTTTCTATTTATCCTTTTTCCTTTTACTATCGGGTTATCATTGTTCATCAAGTTTAGTTCTTTTCTTATTTTAGCTTTAATTTCTTTGATGTTCCAAGAAATTATTCAACCAAAATATTTAAACAAAATTACTGAACAATCTAACATAAACATTGTACAAATATTATATATACACACATATATACATATACACACGTTATAGGTAGAACTATTGTTTCAAGAGCAAATAAGACTCTAGTGGACTTGTTAATTTCCAGCTGTGCTAAGAAATCAAAACATCTTTTCTTTCATCACAGGATGCTGACACCTTTTTTAAGATTTCTAATTTCATGCTATATGGAAATATGAGTTGAATAATAACATACATGATTTTAAGTGATCAAAATCAAGGTTTCAATAATAATAATAATAATAATAATAATAATAATAATAATAATAATAATATAGGTTTACATCCAGGTGAAATATTTTTTAAAAGGTAATAGAATTTCTAGCAGTTATTTTCGATGCTAGATATTTTCTATGCCTTTACATGTATCTGCAGAAGTTGAAAGTAAAACATGCACAACTGCTATCATATTAAAGATGAATGCTTTCTATGGATAGCATGACAGTATAGCACATTAAGCCTGTCAACTCTTAAATAGCTTCCAAATAGTAAAAAAAAAAAAAAAAAAATCAGCAGTATAACTATGCAGTCTCAAATTAACTAAGGAATATAAAACCTTTTTTAAAAAAATTCTTAGCCTGTGCTAATCTAAAGAGGCAATCATTGAACAGTATTCAGTGAAATAATTATCCATGACTTTGGGGTCTAAAGAATAATGTTATCAAAGGACTTTCTAATTTGTTCTTCCAGGGAATGTATGCCATCCCCTGCAGAACACAATTCTCTCCAAGTAATCCGTGAACTAAAGAAGCTGAAGTTTTCACATGTCCAGGAAGTAGTTTTCACATGTCCTGAATCTGCTCTACACAGAATAGCTCAATTCAATGACTAAGACTCACCTTAAACTATCTCAGGTTGGTCCTAAATCCACAATCCCAATGCCATTCCTTACATCCAGAACTTCAGCATGTGCTGTCTCATTGAAATCCCTTCTCTAACCTCTTATTCCAATCCATTCTTCACACTGTGGTCAAAGATGCTTTGTAAAGTGCAGAGATGAGTCAGGCCCCCGTCTAAGAACTTCTACTGGCTCTGGTGAGTTTATAGCTTCAACTCTAAATTCCTTGTCATAGTCTTACATGTATAGCTTTAGTGATCTTTGCATCTACACTGTATCTGGCTTAGTAAATAGTTTGATGGATTTTTTTTAAAAAATAAATGAATAGAATTAATGAATACATGTTTTTGAGAAAAGTTCTTAAAGAGAAATCATGGAGTAGTTTCTCTATATAACATGGAAGTTAGAGAACACAGTATGAGATCTTCAATGTACCATGTACCAAAATTTTTAATACTTAATACCCTTTATCATATGGCTTAGAAATTAAGTGCATAATCCTGAAATTAAAACTACCACTAATATTCCACTTTATACTAGTAAATATTACTGGGTAAAGACACTGTCACATTATCCCCTCAGATATCCCAACAAGATGCTAAGGTCACTGATATATAGTGGCTTTTGGTAAAAGGTATTACTCTATTACTCTCTGATTACCTTGTTTTATTCTGACAAAGATTTCCCACATATGTATAAAATGGCATACATTTCATTATAATAATAAAATTGCATCTATCAACTCAAACACACGGTTAATTCCTGTTCATTTCTGCTCTTGCCACATATCCTTAGCCCTCTGTGATTTATTAAATACCTACATTGTTCAAAAATTGGAAATGGAAAAATGAGCTGTGTACCACATGTTAATATGCTTCGACTTAAAGTGTGGTCCATGAGAAAATGACCTACAAGTAACAGGATGATTATAATAATGGCTGCTGAGTCATTATGCTTTAGATACAATATAATTTAATTTTTACAATTGTTATGAGGTAACTATTGATTTCCCCCCCATTTAACAGACAAGGAAACTGAAACAAAGAAAGATTAGTTGAATAAATCATACTGAGAGTCTGCTCTGGGACAGGCACTGTGATACTTGATGGTTAAGTAATTTGGCTCAACACACACAGACTCCTAGTTATCCTCAAACTCAGGTCTGTGTGGATTCAGAGCTCAGCTGAGAATTACTAGGGGGTGATTCTGTTCCTTAACCTTCCAGAATGCCAGTGCAAAACGAGGAAGCTCAACACATGAAGCACTTCTAAGTATAACTATCCTTTACCTCGCCATTCCGAATGATATTTCTTCCCAACTTATCATTTTGTGTCATTCTAGGACAATTACATAAGGAATCAAGTTTTAAAAATGAGGTTGGCTTCACGTGGATGATAAAACAGATGGGACGCAGCTTACATTTATACTTGTTTTACACGGATCAAACAAACGTTGATTAAATAATGCTGACTTGTCTGTGTGCAACACAGCCCTCATCCATCTGGACCTATCTGTCTGACTGAACGTTTAACAATACACAGCATAGGTCATTATTTTTGGAGCTTGTCAGAATGCTGAGAGCAGTAAACTCAGTAAGAAGAATAACTACTGAAAGTAGGTAAGGTATCCGAACTTTTTAATTTTTTTTTTTTTATTTTTTGTGGGGAAAAAACAAAAAACTTTGAGAAAAATCATGTTTCCATTGTCCATGATAATGAGTCAAACCTCAGAGATGAATAAGATCCTAATTCTCTAACCCCATTTTTTAGGTTTTTCTTAGTGCAAGGGATGCATGGTTGCTTTGCCTCTTTGTTCCTTGGCTTCCTTTGCTGCTAAGGACGAATGGAACAGTCTACACAGAGAAAGAGGAGTGTAGATCTTGAGGGGTGCAGAAGTTGACTTCCAGTTGGAACTCACATTTCTAGCTGGTTTACCCTGACCATGCATCTTCCTACTACAAGGTAAGCCTAGGTCAGTCACCACAACAGTATTCAAAACAATGTGGAATAAGCACCCTTTTCCCAAGGGACTCAATTCCTTTCTTTGGACCTGCTATCAGTATCTGTTTGTGAGGCTGGCTCTCAACTCTTTCTATTCATCCTGTGGTTAGACACACTTCCTGTGTGTCATCCTTGCCTTCCCAGCACTCAAACCACAGTCCTAACTTCTGAAACTGGAATTCTGGCTAGGTTTTTTTTTTTTTTTCTCCTCCTAATCTCCCTTGAGGAGAATTTTGCAAGTTGGAAATAAAACAAAGTAGATTTATTCAACCAATCTGATTAGTAGACTCTTTATGAACTATGTGACATTTGTACGTGGAATTGTTAAGGAGTTCATGAACCAGAAGGATCTCCACTCAGTCAATAAGTTCCTTGAGACAGAATCCTGGGTGGGTGCTACATAGTATCTAAAACATTACCAAGATACCTAAGTATTGCTGTCTGCTGGATTGGTGCTGGGCTGCCCTTTTAGCTTTTGACAAAATCACCCTAATACTAACAGATCTTCAACTCAATAGCTTTGCTTCACTGAGAAAAATGTGACCAAATAGAAGGAAAAATCTTCCTTGTGAGTGATTTAAAGAAGAAAGAGAGTCCAAGTCGACACTTGGTAACATCAAATACTTTGCATTGATTTAGACTTGAACGTGATGGTCTGAGAGTTCTAATCTTTAACAAGAACTTTGTCTTAAAATAAGTTATTGGAAAAATAAGCTACGTAACATAAAGGTTTATAATTTTGCACTGCACTCTTGATTAAAAAGCCAGAATTCAAAAGAAAATATTTATAACTAATATTTATAATAACACTTAGATAAAATTTTGTTTTCTTTCTGCTTTTCACATATTAACCTTATTTTACCTTCACAAAGAACCTAGAAGTAGAAAAGAACCACTATTAGCACGATTCTGTGGTTGAATAAAACTATGGTACACAGAAGTAACTATGTCACAGTCAAACAGATAGTGGGTGAAGAAGCCAGGTTTGGGGTCTAGGCATTCTGGCCCCCAAGTCTGAGGGCCAAAGGGCCATGTTATGCTCCTCTGTAGCTAAGCTGGAGAAAATTCTTTGACTGTCACTCACTTGCCTTTTGGTTGTTTCTCTGAAATGTAATACAAAGAAGGCTGGGAATAGACTCTGTAGACTACTGATGATCTATTTTTGTAATTTAAACACAGAACAAAAGAGTGACCATAAAACTGTACATCAGATTACAGACACTGAGTAAAACTTCATCCCAATATGAAAGTGATTTTTTTGTAAAGCTGAGATCTTTATCATCTAAAAGCAACGTCCTTCAATAGACTGCAGAATTCAATGCTTACACAGAAGAAAAATATAATTCCCATATGCAAAACACCACATAATAGTAGTTACCCAGTTCCACTCCACTCTTGACCTCAGGAAGAAAAAAACCTCAAAATATTCCTTTAGAAACTCATCAAAGAGAAACCACAAAAAAGAGAAGAGATTCATCTTATTTCTGTGTTTCTAAAACAACTAACAAAAATTTAATTATACAGAAGAAATAGACCATCTACTTCACTAGCCAAACTTAGAGTTCAGACCATCATTTTTATAGGGATTTGAACTTTCAAAGACCTTAACGTTGAGAGAAATACTATCTTTCCACATCATTCTCCATTAGCGGGCTCTTTTGGCTCTTACTCAGTGTGGTTTGCTGAGATATTCTCAAGTTCTTTCTGAGGTTTAGAACAATCTGCTATTGACCTTGTGTTTCTGCAATGAAGGCTTTTAAAATTCTTATTCATTAATACTCTCTATTTGAAAATGGTAAGTTAATATATATCCATCTGAAAAAGACCCATGGTTGCATGGTTGGGAAGGGCTGTGTTTTGCACTGTTGGCAAAGCCCTGCAATTGGCATAATAAGTACTTTCTTCAAAGAAGAGCATGAGTTCCTTTGAATCCAACAATACTTTATAAACTGGATGTGAGAAAGGGGTGGAAAGTCCAGTGATGGGCAATGTCTGAGAGTCAGAGAGCAGCATGTTAGCTTTCTCTTTGCACTTGATTAACTGGGTCAGGTCATGTAACTTGGGTCTGTTTGCTCTATTTCCTTTTTCTGTTACTATCTTCCAAGTGTTAGGTTTGTGCCCTCCTCCTCTTATCTCCCTTGATCCAATTAGTTATCAAATCTTACTGAGTCTCTCCTTATAAGGGCACCTTTGATCCAGGCTACCATTAGAGTGTAAAAAACTCCACCAAAAAATTTTTCCAGGCTCGTAGGGTTAACTAATGAATGAATGTTGAAGTTCCTCACCTTTAACAGCAGGAAAGCCATACAAGATTTATAAATGTACCACATTTATCAAAGGTAGCTGAAAGTGCTCCAATCAGATATTTTGTACAATTAAATTTTATCTCCAGGCAACAGTTACATCAACTCTATATGTTGCCCAGTGGTTTGATCTGAAATTCTGGCTGCAACATATTAGGTAACAAATATAGAAAGTTGCTTGAAGTAATATTTCTCTATATACATTTTATTTTTTTTAGAATTGGTATGTAGGGAGGCAAAAAGGATAAACTACACTCATAGTGAATCATTTAAATATGTAAAGTAATTATTTGAGGCAACGTTTTGGTAAACATTTTCTTCTGAATCACATCTCAGCACTAAGGAAGAAGTTGTTTATTTCAAAGAGGATACTCCTAGACATACGTTAAAATTATCTTCATTTACCAGGGATTCAAAATGATGAAAAACAGCTTCAATAAAGACAAAAACACGGGATTATTCCTCAACTCAGTAGGGCAACATAATGTGTTCTCTGGAATCCAAATAAGTTGTTTTACTACTTTATGTGACTGTGGAAAGGATTTTTGAGAGATCCTTCCAAATAAGGGTTTGAGAAAAAACATGTACCTTTAAGATATGGAGATTTAAAATGCCAGAGTTTTCATTATGCATTCCTTTTTAATATGCCCAACACTTTGCAAAATACTAAAAGCAAAAGTTATTCCTGGTTCCCAAAGGCAATGTTTTAGTGCAGTGAGAGCAGTGACATGTTTTAATTCTAGTGTTTTAGTTTTTATCTATTTATCATCTACATCAAATAAAATGAATAAGAAGAAAGGGTTGGACAGGTTTATAGTTGATGTTCATAAGGACCAGAGTATCACGGAAAATCACTTTACAGACAGAGTTCACACATCAGGATTTCTGATGCTATTTGAAAAAGCAAAAAGAATTAAAGAATTTCAGACAGCCGAGGACAGGAAAAGGTTCTTAGAAATTTATGAATTGTAATGCATTCCACTGTCATATATAACAAATTAGAATAAAAAATTTAAAAAAGAGATAAAGTTGACTGAACTGGTAAAAAGCAATTACAATAATTTACAAATATAAGTCACTTGATCAGCAAATCTTCAAGGGATTGATATTAGGAATTAAAATTGGTTGTGCACTCTAGGAACATTAGAGAATATAGCAATTGTACATAAGTAACAGTCAAATGAAATGATCTATTGAATGCAATCGATGCGTACTGTTAAACTGAATATTTTGTAGTTGCAACCTTTCTTTCCCATGAAAAATAGAACCCATTTTGGGCACAAAATTAGTAAGATAAAAACATTCACTCCTCATCACCCTTTGTTAATGCTGGCATTTATGAAGACACAAAAGGATCAAGGGTAGAGCACCTGATGCAGAGTTATCACTAAAAGAATGCTAGATATTCTGCATCCTCCGCCTGTACACACTCACAGCCTCCTGTCAGAACACCCTTGGCCCAGGGCAATCTTAGCAACCCAGCAATGTCTGCTTTCTCCTTAACGCCAATCCTATCTACTCTGACATAAAACTTCATATTCACTTTTAAGCACAAAACTTAGGGAACTGCTCCATTAATTTAGACAAAGAAATCCATTTCTTCCCTTCTACTTACTATATGACAATCTATCTACATCATTTGGAACCTAATCCGTCTTTGGGGCAGAGATAACACAAGTGCACAAGTAGCCACATATCCTTCTTACATTTTCCTTTCATTTGCTAATAGAGGACTGATCATTCAGGAAAAAACAGTGCATAAGTAAATTCAAAAGAAAACCAACTGATGAATGAATAGCTCAGTTCCATAATTGTTGTGACTCATACTGCCTCAGCATTTAAAAAGCAACACTGTAAGGAAAACAGCAAAGATAAATCATCATCTCAGTTTTTAAAAGTCAGATGGAGTTTTCCTAAGTGATAACATTAACTCTTTTTCATAAAACATAGGAAGTTTTAACCTGATTTTAAATACTTCCCTCCCCCATATTTAGTTTCAGATGTGGACAGGGGTGGGGGGGAAAGATGAAATTCAAAACTGAAACATGAATCAACTTTGTTAATATTCAGTCCATGCCATTCTAATCTTATTTTCTGGATCAGAAAAAAATTCTACATCCAAAATGAAATGAGAAAAACTGGCGCTTTCTCCAAGTCTGTGACAGAACATAGAAAATCCCAAAGAATCACTTAAAAAACTCTCTACCTCATTTCATCCCCAAATGTATTTTGTACAAACTATCTGGTTGAAACACAGGAGTTCCCACAAGTGCCTTTTGGGCACAATATATATGTACTAAGAAGCCCCCTTGCTGTTGATATTATTCTTTGCAGGAAAGGTAGCAATATAACATACTAAATATAAACTTCTAATTAAAGAAGACACACAAGCTGATCATTATTACTTATTCCCATGGTGCTTAGGTATCTTAGAAAGTACTTACAATCAAAAGTGTCAGTAGACTGTTCTCTTGCACATAAGCAAACTATAAACGCTCAAACTAACACAACCTAGAATTTAGAGTTTCTTTCTAAACTAAAAGATTATTTCCAAAATTTATTTGTTTTGTTCAAATTGTACAGTGTTTATATATATATATATGTGTGTGTGTATATATATATATATATTAGTTGTAATTGGACACGATACATTTTTATGTGGTGCTGAGGATCCAACTAGAGCCCCCCATATGCTAGGCGAGTGCTGTACCACTGAGCCATAACCCCAGCCCTGTACAGTATTTTTTAAAAAATATTTTTAGTTGTAGATAGACACAATATCTTTATATTTATTTAGTTTTCTTACATGGTTCTGAGGATCGAACCCAGTGCCTCATAGGTGTGAGGCAAGCACTCCACCACTGAGCTACAACCCTAGCCCCTTACAGTGTTTTAACATCGTGATATTCTTAAAGACTATTCCAGCTAAAACATTGTATTAGAAATTACACTGATAATTTATCATAGCAACCCTTTTGAAAAAGCTGGAATCACTTGAGAATATTGCTACAGGGGAGTGATTTCTCTGATGTTATATACTCCAGCATTTAGCATATAGTTCATTTTTAAATGTATTTGCAGAATGAATCCGGCAGGATACAGGGCAATGATGACTGTTTTTCTGGAACCTTAGAATTAGTTAAGTAAGAGTCTCCTTCAAAGGTGGATGCTGATCCAAGACAGGGAGGGTGGAGACATGGAAAACATGAAGGAACTCTGATTGGGCATAGGGGAGGGAGGGTGCAGGGTGGGCAGGAAAGATGGTGGAATGAGATGGATATCATTATCCTAGGTACATGTAAGACTGCACATAGGGTGTGATGCTACATTGTGTACAATCAGAAATGAACAGTTGTGCTTCAATTGTGTATAATAAATCAAAATGCATGTGGCTGTCATATATACCTAATTAAAAGAAATAAATTTTAAAAAAGAAAAAACTGGAAAAAATGTAAACACAAGCTGGATTAGATGGGAGATATGTAAAATCATTTAAAATAAATTGAATGGCTCCCAGTTCACACTAGGCTGCAGTTTAATTCATAAGAGCCCTTCTTATGTGGCACTTTTGAAATACACCCTAAACTCATACCCACAGCAGCCTTTCATGCCATGACCCTAACTCTTGCAGACTTCCGACTCAGTATTCACATGTATCATACAAGGGCTACTTGCTAGGTGGCAGTTCAGTATTGATCACACTACCAAATTCTTTTCCCCAGCGGTATGTGTTTATACAATTAATCAACCAGTTTGACATAAAACAAACTAAAAAACAATGGGGAAAAAGCTGTTATAACAACTGTGCTCTGTAGAAGACTCAAGGTCAGAAATGTTGGGAGTTGTGGGGAGAGTGGAAGGGTTCAGATGAGATGGAAGAAAAAATTTTCACAACAGAGCTCTGGTGCAGGCAGGGTTTTGGTTAGAGAGACCTTAGGTCCTGGTTTACATCTATTGTCCCGGTGTAATTATTAATAATACCCTCTTTCCCACTTGGGGCAATAAATTATGTGGCCATCCCAGATTAGAACATGTCCCAACTTTGTCCTACCCACATAAATGAGCTTCAGGACAGGGTCATGACCATCAGAGTCAGGAGTGCAGGGGTGTGGGTGTCAGGCTTTGCTAAATACTAAGTTCACTTACAGACTGTGTCATGGAAAAGTGGGTGGGGAAAAGTAATGAGTAATTCTGCACTATATCACCTGTCCTCACATCCTTAACCTTGGGATACAACAGTGAGATATTAAAACCAGAAAGAGAAAAGGTGGCTGTCCTGACTCAATGAAAACGTAACTCACGTGGGGAGCTGCATGCAAGAGAGAAAAAGGAAGCGGGCAGAGTGTGTGCTTTTTAACAGGTACCCTGCTCTCTGGAAAAAAGAAATCAGCAATGTGGCCTGTTGAGATTACCACTTTTTTCCTTTTTTAGGGGCAGGGTAGATGATGGGAGGAATGTGTTAGTGAATAAGCTGGTTGGATGTGTGTTCAACTGTGGAGCAAAGAACAAAGTTAATGAACTGATTTTCTACATGGATAACTCATTTTATAGACATAATATTTCATCTTTGGTATGCAATGTTTTATTTTAAGACCACGATTGAAAGATGAGGTTTGACTTACTTTTTTTTTTTTCTTTTTCGTGCTCTAAAAATGGAACCACAGATTTACTGCTGGAGTATTACACAATTCATCCACCATACGTATCTTAGAAACACAGTAGGTTCCAAGTATTAGAACATACATTAACGTCTTAAAAATCTGCCTGGATTAACCTATCTAAACAAACACTAGGCCAAGTTGGTAGGAAAGTCAGTCACAGACATACAGAAAACTGAGGGACCAGAGGATGATAACCATGAGACTCTGGGCCTCTGTAAAAATGGCAGCATTCAGTTGTCACAGTTAAATAACATGCCACTGAGACCATAGAACTGAGGCAAGGAAGACCAAGGATCAGACTCTGGAGCAAAGTGACCTGATTGAGGTGCTCTCTTGGTCTGAAAGCCTGGCTTAGAGTCACTTTGCCTTCTCCAGTGGAGTAACATTCATCCAACTGTGCACTTTTATTAAAAAAAAAAAAAAAAAAAACCTGAGCTGGACATTGATTCATCCATTTCCTAAGGCTAGATCTCAGATGCATTAACAGACACTAGGCTCCACCCAAAATTTTTGAAAATGAAAAATGAGTCTTTTCCCTGGATAAATGGATGTGACAACCATTGCAGAATAAATTACAATAGTGGGGGGGTGGGGAGCTTGAAAAGAGCCTTTTGGTATTATGAGACTCTTAAAATGACTTATAGTATAAAAAAGTATAAAGTTAATGAAATTGCTATGTAGTTACTGATATGGAAAGATATTCACTTTAAATTTACTTTATTAAATTTAAAAAGATTATAAACAGTTTTTTGGTTAAAAACTGTATCCTATAATCCTATATACATACACACACACACACACACACACACACACACACACACTCATATATACCTAGAACGTTGTATACCAATACTATCAGCACTTACATCTGGGATGTACAAGTTCATAATAATTTTTAAAAAATATTTTTTAAATGTTGGTGGACCTTTATTTTATTCATTTATTTATATGCAATGCTGAGAATCAAACCCAGTGCCTCACACATGCTAGGCAAGTGCTCTACCACTGAACCACAACTCTAGCCCCTCATAATAATTTTAATGCATTTCATTATGGTTTTATCTGTGTTCTTCAGTTTTTCAGTGTGTGAACACTGTACTATTTTGAGAAATGAGAAGAAAACTGAGTTTCAGAACACTTTTGAAAACTACCCATTTGACTTCCTCAGGTAACGGTAGAGGCAGAGGGAGCAAATTACAGAGCTCAACACCTAGGAGGGTATTTTGCAATGTCCATAACAAGTTTATCAACTAGGTTTTATGGTCTATGGGGGTAACAATATTCAGTGTAGATTTATGATTAAGAAAGCATATTGAGAACTGAGGATATAGCTCATTTGGTAGAGTGCTTGCCTCACATGCACAAGACCCTGGGTTTAATTCCCAGCAATGCGTGCATACGTGTACACACACACACACACACACACACACACACACACACACAGAATGCATATTGAAGAGGTAACACAAGCTTAGACTATCTTCTTCCAAACTCACCAAAGAATAGAAGTGAGAAGGAATCAGTTTAAACTACTACTTTATTTGATGATGATGTTGAGGAGTGTATTGATATTATTCAAAGCATCTCATGTAATTCTTAAAGTTAGAGGCAGACTTTATCTCCATATTACAGTTGAGAAATTGAGGCCTAAGGAGTGAAGACACTTTCTGTGAGTCACACTGGTAGTCTATAAAGTAGGGGAGCTGTGTTGTAAATTCAGGGAGTTTTGACTTTGAGGTCTGAGCTCTTACCCAATATGCTCTAGAGACAGAGTATGCGTCCGTGTATAAATTATAAATCTACTATCATAAAGCTTAAGTCCTCATTTCAAAGCTGTGGACAGCAAGGAAAATAGATTAAACTCCAGATGTCTCTGTCAGTTTTGGTTTAATGATGCATTAATATACCATAGTAACTTTCGGGTTCCAAAATTTTGTGGTAATGAAAGACAAGCTATAAGCTTTCTGTCTGGTTAGATTTTTAACCCAATTTTCATCAAATCCAAGAGTGGCATCTTAAGTATAATCTTTACCCTATAAAAGTAGGAACAAAGACACAGAATCCCTATCTTTCCTTCATTTCTACCAACCCAATAGTGCCTCCTTCTCCCTCTCTCCTCTGCATTACAAATGCTGCAGGAAAGGACAGAGAACTGACGCACATTCATATGTGGAACTGAATAGGCATAATGGAGCAAAGGCTAGAATAGTATTGGCAGGAACTACAGAGAATAGTGAGAGACCAATAACTCATGAATAACAAGTCTGCACTAATAGTTTTAATGACTAGTCTAATGGTTTAATGGATAGCACTTTAATAGGATTTCTAGTAGAATCCTTCTGAAAGCTTGTCTTCAATAAATCTGTCATTAACAAAAGAAGTAGCCTGCTTTACCACATAACCATAGTTTACTGAATCTGAACACAAAGAAATTATGGCAGTTGTCACCCTGCATTACCATCCTCGTCTCAGGTCTACTATTGTGTGAGAAATGGCTACATGCTCAAAATGGAGGTTGCAATGAAGGAAGCATATTTACACTAAAGGAATGCAGGAGGCATTAAACAGGATACAAGCAAAAGCTCCTAACTGTCAGATATCTGGGTATGACGACGAAAGCAGAGACAACTGCAAGCTAAATGCAAACGTTATGTGACCAATGAAACCTCAAAGACTCGCTGGAATTCTCTTTGAAATGGCTAATTGAATTCTTTGGGGTGATTCTTGTTTAAATGCCTATTATAGCATGGTTTCCTCGTATGAGTCATACTTGTTTCATGTTGTTTCCGATGCTGACTTCAAATCCCTTTCCAAGGGCTTCCCATGTTGCATTCCTTTGGATGTGTACTACCCTGATATTCATCCTAAAGTGGTTATAATAAGTCCTAATAAACAATCCTAAATTCCAGCGCCTGGCTCTATTTTTCTCATGTCAGAGGTTCTCAATTCTCAGTTCTCCACACTGGGATATTTCTTGCCAGAGAGCACTTATCCTGTTTTTCTAAATCCTTCCTTTCTTTCAAGGTGCAGTTCAAATCCCACTCTCCCCAGCCACTCCTGCCTAGAGATATTTCCCAAACATCTGCCCATGTGCCCGCCACCAGACATTACAGCATGGACCGTCCTCTTGGCAATGAGCCTGATTTAGCCTGATTTTTCTTATTTTAAGGACATTTAAATTCATGACTTTTCTTTTCATTTGACAATTTTTTAATTTCCCCAACTCTATTACAAATTCTTGAACAGAAAAACAGCCTATCATATATCTTTGTAGCCTAAAAAATAGCTAGCCCAGTACAGGTGCATATAAAATATATGTAAGACATATTTATATAATTTTAATAATTTCAGAGTTTTGCCTCAATTTCCATGCCAGTCTTTAGAAATTGGGATACTCATTTTTTTTTGTACTTACATTTTCACATCCTAAACCTTAAAATGTAGACAAAAAATTCTGAACCCAAGAGTAAGAGACGAATCCCTTTCAGATTACCTTCCCCATAGATGCTGATAGCAATAAATTCATCAACTTTACAGCATTTTATATTGATCATCAAGACTACTGAAAATAGCTCATCAGCCAGGCTACAGTCCATTAAATTTGTATAAATTGAAGAAGGCCTAGAGTATATTAGAAGATTAAAAATCTCTCTTTTCCAATCCAATGTTGAAAACATTTATATAGGTATAAACTTTCTAGGAGATTTATATATGACTATTTATGGGTAATATTACTGTAAAAGTGACTTAAGATCAAAAGTATTTATAATCATGCTATCCAATAAAATTAAACATAATTATATACCAAAAAATATAAATACATCTGACTTCACTTAAAACACCTAGTATTTATAAGAAAAATTAGATAGAATTTGCTTTTATTATACATAATAAGTCTTATTTACTCCAATTTGAGGATGAGCTCTAATAATTTAATAGGACAGCCAACAAAATACAAAGAAGCTCAACATCAAATAGCAAAATAAATGCTCTGTGAGATGAGTCTTTTTTTCCAATATGAATATTAAAATGCAAGAGTCCTTTGGCCAATGATTTCCAATAAGGGAAAAACAGAAAAAGATCTATTTGATACTTCAGAATCCACATTTCTTTCTGGACGAATGTATTTTATCTAGCTTGGAAAATTTTAGTTGAAACTATAACATACAATACTATGCTTGTTAACTGCTCCCATAGCTTACAGAAACTAAGAAGTTCTGCCGGGGAGATATAATAAAGAACAAATGCTGTCCCTTAATCTTATATACATTCAAATTAACAGAATATGAGAGGGAGAAAAATGAATTTTCTCTAAGACAGGTCCAAAAACCTCAGAGTTTGAAGGATTTATTTTTCTGTCCAAGAAATCAGGAAGTACAGACTTTGAAGAATAGATTTTTGACAGTTGCTAGCACTCTAACTGCATTCTATGGGATTTCTAAGTCCTGGAGTTTATTGAATGTCAGAGGAGAAAAAAATCCCATCACCCCTCACATTGTAGATGTAAAAAAATAAAAAATAAAAATCCAAGCATTACATTAAAGTAAAACTCATGCTAGATTATACTGAATCCTAACAAAATGTAGTTATTGTGGCTCTGGATTAAACTTTGGTTTTTAACTGACCTTAGTACTCCCAGGGTCGAGCAAAGTATCTAGTATTCTGTAAAAACTCAGCAAATGTCTGTTGCATGAGTGACTTGAATGCAAAGCTGGGAAACAACAAAGACCTCCCACAAGCAAATATTAAATGTTCTTAAAAATCGTTTTAAAGGTAGCTAATATTTTTCCAATTGGTCTACCTTGTTCTCAAGGATGTTTGGGAGAAATGTGCAGCTTTGTTTCACAGAGCTCATTTGTTTATTCTCTGATGAAAATTATAATCCTTGGTTTGTGGCACTGCAATTGGTTGCTGTGGGAATGATTACAGATGAAAAACAAAAAGATTATATCCCTCTTCAAGAGCAAATGAGTACCAAGAGCAGATGAACTCTTAAGGAAACAAAGATGTTCTTTTCATGCAAATATTTTTATGATAAAACTGCAGGGAGGAAAAAAAAACTGTTATTCCATGAAATTTGCTGGTGGAATTTTCGATTTCAGGAAAAGTGATATTTTTTTTTTCCCTCCCAGAGTTGGCCTTCATCCATAAATCTTCAAGATCGTTTTTCTTTACAGACACTGGGTCAGTAAGAAAAGTGAGTTCTATAATCAACACTCTTCTCTTGCATCAACTTAGGCAGGTTAAGGGTTTCCTTCTCTGTGTACAGAATTGCCCTCAGGGAGCTCAGTCTCCTGCACTGTCCTGACTCTGTATTGCCCAAGGGAGGTCCATGGAGCACAGCCAAAGGTGCATCCTCCTGCTACAGAGGGTAGCACCACTCTGGAGGCTGCTGCTCCTGTCTGCAGAAGCCCTGCGGCAGCACAGCAGTAGAATTACCAGCTAATGAAGCATCTTTACTCATGACTTGATAAATGACATGCATCTTGCTGTCATGGGACTATACTTAGGCAGAGGGAGATACCAAGAGCAAACCATTCTCCCGTATCATTTTTCCCCTAGACTCTTGCATACATTCATTCTAGAACCATTTTCCACGCTGGTCACAGGGATACCCTAATTAATAAGATTCACTGCCTGTCCTAAAGAAGCTTCGATTTTAGTGAAGACATGGCTCTGAGTAAGAAGATGAAGGCTTTGTACTGTCAGACATTCAACACAGCAAAGAGCATGTCAAATCTGCCCCATACACAGTGACAGACCCCTGCATCCCCTTAATCTCAGCCTGGTACGCAAGCCTCCAATTGGAGCTTGCCTCAGACTCTACCACTTCCATGTTCACACAACTCCTCAGTTCCTTCCCCTTATGAAACAAATGTATTCATCAAAAGTGTGTGTATGGGGAACATACTGGTTTCCTAGTTTCTGTATAATATACCCACTTAAGAAACAAATATAAAGTGTAGCCATGGAATTCTTCACTTTAAAACTGTGAGTTTCATATGTGAATGACATATTTCCACAATGAAACAATAAGTAAAAATATATAAGTATATCACATAAACTTGTTTTTGCTCTAAAAGTGCTTTTGTTTCTTTCTGTTAATAAACATTACTACTTTATCACAGTTCTTGATCATTACTCACATTTCTAGAACTGCTTATAATCTGGGTTCTACACAGGCAGAATCCAAGGTAGGATGACTTTAGATGGAATACTATAGTTGGCCTTTCTTTTCCCCTCAGAAAACATTTTCCCTTACTCATCTGGGGAATCTACTTAGAAAACATGATTTGTCACATAATGTTAGATGTGAAACTCGCTGAGTGACTTCAGCCATGTCACTTAAACACCTTAAAATATATTCTTATAAAAATGACAGAGGTGGTTGAGAGGCAAAGATCCCCAAATCCTCTAACTCCACTGTGGAAATTTTGTGACCCTGGATTCAAATCTCTGGAATTTGATGAAGGATTTTTTTTTTTTTTTAAAGACAACAGGAGAATTCCTGAGCTGTGACAACAAAGATCAATACAGAAGGAACTGAAAAGAAACAAAAAAGGAAATCAATGCCCAATTGCACAGCAACACCTACCATATCCAACACTCAGGGTGAGAATTTTTGTTCTCCTCACGTCTCAAGCGATGACAGGAGGTCGATTAATTATTAGGGGGGAAAATGGGGACTAAATTCTCCCACCTTTCCTAATGCAGCACCCTCGCTGCTATTAATACAAAGGGAGTCCACATTTCACTGTTCATTAACTATACTAATTATAGGTCCTCCTTCTCTGCCATGTCTGCACTCTCTAGTGACAAACCAACAGAGGAGATGGGTCCTAAGTCTGTGGGGTGCAAAGAGGCATTGACACAGTGGAAAATTACGGAGGAATCTGGCAGAGAATATGATCTTCATAACATCAACTTTGAACTGTATTTTATAACAATCAGATAAATAGATTTCAGGGTAAAAAGATGAGGGGTAGGGAGACTGACTCTTCAAAGGTCCCCTAGTGGAATCACCTCTCTGGTACTTGAGCTTCGGCCTCCTGATCAGTTCACGAACACGACATTCACCATACATACCCTATCCTTTAGGAGAAAGAAAAGCTAGAGCTAAAGCAAGCCAAATAACAATATTGACAAACCCTTAGGCTAATGGAAAGGAATGTAAGTGGGCAAGGAGTTTGCATACTCCCGCCATCTTGAAATGTGGCAAACTTCCTTGATTGAAAAGTTATAGTTCCTATCTTTTCAAGTCACTTAAGCAGCTTTTATGTAAAATTAAGATGCAGAAACATAAGAGGATATTTTGCATAGATGAAAGGACATTTTTAAAATCTTAAGGGTGTTGTTTTGTATCACTTAAATAGGTTTATAGAGCTTAATTTATTGTAGTGAAGAAGTTTTCCTTTCATCAAGGCTCTTATCTAAATGACACTGAAATCTGACTTGTCATCCGGGGAGAAGAGGGCACCTTGCCAAAATGTCTTCACTTTTTCTTAATCTTCAGGATTAGACAAGTAGGTAGACTCTGATCTACAGTTTAAAATGCCAAGAAAGGAAACAAGTCAATACTAACCATTCCCTGAGAGTTAAGACTAGGTCTTTACACCTTCTAATCCCTTCAAATACCCACTTTTCTTTCTTTTCTTTACCTTCCCAGTGAATGGTCAAGGTCCAAAGTCAAAGGTGTTCAGTATTATTATGGGTCATTATAGAATATGACTGGTGAATTGTTGATTTTAACTCAAACAATCAAATATACTGTTTGACAAAGTTGGGACAGAGTGTTAGCTATTACTTTTCAGGTATTCATTGTAACCCTTTGTCTTCTTCATACTTGCTAATTTTTAATAAGAAATAAATATGAACATGAAGAGGGAGGCTGGGTAGAAATGTTCTAACGAATGTTAAACAAGTTCTTTTGTGTTATTGTTCAAAAAATGTCTCTGACATTGAAAGTAAATAAATAAATTATAACTATATCAATTAGAAATTTGGCTACTATGCCTAATTTGGGATCATGTGAACAGTATGTGACTACCTTAAATAAATTGAATGGCATAAAATTTTCCACGGTGAAAACTGTGGTATAAGGAGATCAACCATCAGAGGCAACTGTGTATAGCATAGCAGTCACAGCATGACCCCCTGCAAAACCATGTGGGTTCACATCCCAACCCTGCAGTACTTTCAGTGTGACTTTGAGCAAGTTGCTTTTCTGTAGTTCAGAACCTTATCCAGTACTACAGGGACACTGATAGAACATACCTGAAAGGGCTGATGAGTTAATATATGTAAGGTGTTTCAAAGAGCCACTGGCACATGGTAAGCGTTATATGAGTGTTTGCTATCATTGTTATCCTTGCAAAGCACTAGGTACTATGACACCCTGGAGAAATCTAAGTATTATTCTCATGATATAAAAATGTTACATAGTTTAATAATAAAAAGGCAGTTATGAAAAAATTCTTAAAAGTGGCAAGAAAAATCAGGTGTGATGGCCCACTGTTAATCCCAGGGACTAGAAAGGCTGAGGCAAAAGGATTGCCAGTTCAAGGCCAGCCTCAGTAACTTACCAAGACCCCGTCTTGAAATAAAAAATAAAAAGGGTTGGGGATGTAGCTCAGTGCTAGAGCACCTCTGTTCAATCCATAGTAAACTCCCTCCCCACCCCCCGCCACACACACACACACACACACAAAACTGGCAGGGAAAGGGAGGGAGGGGGAAGAAGAGGATCAATAAAGGAAAAGGGGTGGGGGAAGAGAGGAAGAGGGAGCCAGGAAGAATAAAGTAAATGAAGGGTCTCCTTGAAGCTCTGGCTGGAGTGGGGAGGACTGATGAATGCCTGCTATTAAGGAAACTTACTCAGCAAGTGAGAAATAATTAAATTCTGATTATGCTGCACACATGAACTTTTTAGTTAAAGCCAAATACTCCAATTGCTGCATCTGTGATGATTAAAAGACTAATGTTTCCCATGGCATAGCCAAATCTGCAAATTCATGTAACGTCTTAATGCTCATATCCTTGTCTTTTATCCTTGCTGTACTCCCCAAACATGGTGGTGAGCCCAACAATTATTTCTCAAAAGGAGTGACAAACTGTTTCGCCACAGTTGAGAAACTATGACAAATAACACTGTCATTACCATTTTTTAAAAATTTAAAAATAAATACATGAAAAAGGAGTGACATACTTGTGATCTGGAGTAGCAATAGGCTCTCTGCAGCCTCACTCTGAGCCCTCATGGCAGCATTGTTAAAATTCTCCCCAAAAGCTGTCTCAGAAGAAATAGTAGCATAGGTGCATTAACTTAGTCCTTTAGGTACTTGCAGCTTTAGGAGTAGAAACAGGAAGTGATTTCTGTGACTTGAGAATCCTTTCATGATCACCCACTGCAGACTCCTTAACATGTTGTCATGACCCTCCAAGGGTATAATCACCTTTCCCACCTCACTGCCCAGCAGCATGGACTGTGAGGTTGTGGTGACAGCTACGGAACCGAATATGGTCCCCTGCATAAGTCATGCTGCTTCACTTCTCCATGGCTCTGTGCACATACCTCCCTCAGCCTGGGGTCTGGTATCTCTAGCAGTTTTCATTGACTCTCTAAGCCAAGTTCCCAGGGAAGACCCTCCTCAATACTGCTCTTCTCCTGACATCCACTTACAATTATTGCTTCATTTTTTCTCCTTTTTCCTAGGATTCAATCATTCACGATAGAGCCCATCTCTTGATCATTTTTTATTCCCCAGTATACAGATAAAGGCATTCAAACTGTTCTTATAAACAAACAGGGGAAAGCAAGTTGTCTAGGGGCATTAAAATTCATAGCAGAGACACCAGGATGGTTTCTATGTAACAGTATGACAAGTTATTTTCTACATCTTTTTCTGGACTTTATAATGTAGATTTAATTTCCAGAAATATAATATAACACATATGAAAAGAACTCTACAGACATTATAATCACACTCCATCCTTTTCCTAATTGCTTCTACAGGGCTCCACTCTGGAACAATGAGAAGGGGATATTATAGAAGGTAAAATAACTTGTGAAAGACAGTTAATGTTATTAAGTGACTAAAAGGTAGCTCATGAGTACTGAAGTCTACAATATCAGGGGCCACTTCTGTACTGAGTACAGAGAACAAGGGGCCAGGCATCCAACATATATTTACCTTTGTTACAACCTCATGAGTAGATGCTAATAGTCAAATCTTAAAACAAGGCCAAGTGGAGCGGGTGGTTTGGGGTTAAGACCAAAGCTCCTAATGGTTGAGTCAAAACATGCACCCTGTTTCTCTTGACCTCACAGCCCTCTCCAGCATCTGCTATGGTGTCCCTCGAAGTGTACCCTAAAATCCCAACTTCATTTAAAATCAAACTCAAAAAAGCAGTGTCCTTTTTTTACTTTTTCCTGTTCTCTTTTGAAGTTGAAAGCTTGCTTTGGAACTAAAGACACTTCAGGATTGGCTGCATCCTGACAGTCCTGGTCTCCACATGGGAGCAGGGGGTAAGATATTCTGGTCAATGTCCAGTGGTGGTCAAGAGCCAGTCAGTCATGGTGAACTTGTATGAGAACAAGGACTGTCAGAAAGCTAGAGTTAAGAGAGCTTCCCCCCAAGATGAGTAGGACTCTCACAAGAAAAAAAAAAAAAATGAAAGGCTCAAGCATGAAAGATATCAAGTTTAAAGTTGGCAGGAAAAAAAATGTCTGAGGTTCTTAAAAAAAAAAAAAAAAGTGGGTGAGAGAGCAAACATTTTAAAAGTCCAAATAGAAATAAGCTTTGAAACTTGAGAAATGGGTTGCACTTTGAATTCTATTAACTACAGAAGTTCAGAAAGAATATAGACTATAAACACTTAGACACACACCCTGATTCTAGAGGCAATGTTTTCTTTTAAGATGTGCTGTTGTGTCTTTGTGTCTGACTAGATTTGTTTACAAGATGCAGAATGGAAGCCAGCTGGGAAGGAACTCCCTGTACCTTTATATCTTACTTGGTGAGGTTGGGTCCTTAACTACAGAAAAAAGAAAGCATCTTCTCAGATTGCCAACTGGCTGGCCCACCTTCACTAAAAAGCCGCACTGGGAGTTTAATCAGTGGGTACTTTTGAGTTAAATCTGAGGGTCTATGCTGGGAGCCATTAGCCAAGTAGGTATGACAATTTCCTTGCCAGCGTACCCCATGTTGCAGTGACATTGAATGTAGGTGACCTTGCTCAAGGACCAGGGCGGATTAGGGTGTTCCCGGTTTAACATAATCGGGTTTAGGGCGTTCCCAGTTTAGGTTCCAGGTTTAAGGTTTAAGATTATTCCTGCTGGGAATAGGGCGTATCCTGCTGCCTGAGTTCCCCTTGAGTTCTCACGGGATTTAGACAGTATATTTTGGGAGACAGAAGCCCAGTGGAGGTGGATTTGGGCAGAGAACGTGAATTTGGGCAGAGAACGTGGATTTCCCCAGAACGTGATTGTAGACGGCTGGTGTGAGTTCGGGAATAAAGAGTTGCTGTTTGAATCTACAAGCTGTGTGGTGGCTCGTGATTTTGTGCCCAGCCAGACTGTGGCAGGTCTACATTAAAATGTATTCACTTCTGTACTCTTGAAAGATAATAACAGTCTATTTTCTGAGAAAGGTGCCTGAAAATGCGGCTTTGCTGCTGATACATCAGGTGGGGATGTCGACCAGGAAAAGCAGCTATTTATTTATTTATTTTTAAACAGAAAGACTCCCTTTGTTCTCTTTGCTCCTGTGGTTGGTACTAGCAATTCTGATCGCAACAAAGAGTTTCGGTGAACTGTAAATTTAGTTAGAAATTGATCCAGACACTCACTTTGGTTAATCATCTGCTGCGGGCCCAGTGGTGAGCTGGTTACCATGTGGCCAACAACACGCAGAGAAACCGTCACACCTGACCCCGGAGAAGCCTGTCCAGCCCTGGACTAGAATGCAAGAAGGGGCAAAGAGGAAAAGCTCACTGTGTTGCTTTAAACTAGCAGATTTTCTTTTTCTCTTTCCTTATACTGGCATTTTCACCGTCTTCAGCAAAGCCTTAGGGGTTTGGCCAATGATAGAAAGAGTGGAGGGTTTCATCGATTCTAGACCTTCCCTTCTTCCTACATTGTAACATCTCTGAAACTGATGTATATCTTAAAATTTATGACATATTACAATTATATTGACAATGCCTTTCTTTTTTACTGGTACATGTCACCATGGGGCGTCTTTAAAATGCTGCTATCTACATTTGATGGGATAAGTAAGCTACTAAGACTACTGAGCACTTGCATGAGACACGTGATAGCCATTCTAATGAATTCTTTTTAATAACTTTATGAATTACTATGATCTCTTCCTTTGTAGAGATGAAAAAACTCAAATACAGAGAGGTTCAGTGATTTGTTTAAGGTCACACAGCTTGGGCCAGTATCCACATTTAGGCAATCTGACTCCAGGTCTATGCTGTTGGTCACTCTCTTCTATACTATTCATTGTTGACTCAATGAGTGGAAAACCCCAATTGGAAAGCAGAGGGGTCAGCATCCAAAGAGAAGTAGAAGAACTACTCTGTTTTTATCAAAGTGGGTAATAACATCCCCACCCTCACCTCCAATCCTGGGGTACCAGATCATTCTGACTTAGAGTAGTAAATTTAGCCATTCAACAACCTCAACTTGGTTTATTCAGGTCAGGTATGAAAAAAGTTGTTTGTGCTTTTTGCTTCATAAAATTATTCACTTTTTATTCACTGATATAAAGCACCATAACTTGTTTAAAATTATAAACAAAATCACACTCTCTATGTATGGTTCATGTCTCCAAAAAACATAAAAATGGAGGCTTTTCCCTGGTCTATTCCACTCTTTGATTTTGGATCAAAGATGAAAATAAATCTATCATTTCCTACTTTGCTTCTTCATCAAAATAGGGGAGCCTCTATATGGAAAAATTAGTGCATTTGAAGTTGGATTAAAGAAAAAAATATATAACCAAACAAAACCGTGTGTATGTTTCTCTCTCCCTCTTTCTCGCCTGGCTTCTTACTGGTGTCTGTACAATGTCTAATGTGAGTCCACCCTCATGAGTTTACACATAAATTACAAACTAATTGAAAGCAGATATGGCAAGTGGTTTTGCATTATGAAGGTTTACAATTATCAGAGGTTTACAAAATGTTCACTAATGATGGCTTTGTGCCTGCTAATGTACTCTGAAACACATGGTCAAATATACCAAAAGCATTTTCCTAGGGAAAATAGAAATGTTTTCTTTTGTGGTCACTGCTTTGATGACACACAATTTTTGTCTCTTCTATGGAGAAACACAATGTTTACCACTGGGAATGGATCAACTGCTTACAAAGGGAAAAAAAAAAAAAAGAAAAACCTAACTCATTCTTATCATATCACAGGAAAAGCACTGTATTTTCCCAAGAATGGTCATGCAACACAAATTGGTAAATATGACACTTCACAGAAAATATCAGAAAAAAAATTTTGATCTGGTTGGAGACTACAGTTCCTGGGCTCTGCAATCAGAACATAATCAGAAATAAACAGGAAAAGATGTAGGTCTTTAGAGGACGTAAGTTAAGGTACAGCAAAGATGGAAAACATAACATGAATTTGTAACTTGGATCTGTCACAGAGCAGGTGTGTGACCTTGGCCGAGTCATTCCTTTCCTGGTCTCCTGTTCCTCCCCTCTAAGACCCATCTAAATATATGACCTAAGCAATGTCAGCACTGTCTTGTTGTATTCCATTATTCATCAAGGAAATAATATATCTGTTTCCTTTACCTGTCTCACTAAAGTGCTACGAAGATTTCAGCTCATTCAGCAGAGGTATCAGAAGAACAGGGCCCTGATATCTGGGATATTCCTTATAAGAGCCTAATTATCATTGGCACAAACAGGAGATGTGAGAACATTGCTGTGGGTACAGGAAGAAATTCTTAGCACATTTAGATGATAAACAGTGGAAGACACATCAGTGCTGAGATCAAAGATAATCCACCTCCACAGATGGCAGCAAAGAAATTGGACTTGGGCTTTGTGATAGGAACAAAATACGTTGAAGGTGTTCTTCAGGTAGGACTTTTGTGAACTTACAGATTCATGCCCCTTACCAATCACAACTAAAGATTGCTCAGACTAATTTTGGTATACAATTTTAAGATGATACTACCAAGATAGCTAGCATCAACAAATTTGAAACCAGATATCTGATAACAATGTCTAAGTGGCATGACAAGTGAAATATGATATGAATGGAACTTCCTACTTGGAAGCTGCAAGTTATTACTTGGAAGACATTTTGATATTCCCTTATTAACAGGGAGCTATTAGGTCAACATGACCACAAAACACGTAAAAGGTAGAACACACCTGAAATAGAATGTATGACTTAGGACATTATTTCTATGGGACAGTGCATCTTGAGAAACAAATAGTTTAATATCTTCTCTAACTGTAGCATTTATTGGCAGTGACTACTGGTGTATCTATGTGTTAGGAGTCTTGACCAATATGGTTGGAGCAAATTCATCTAGTCAACAGCATATTGAATCTAGTTCTGGGAAGAAATGGGATGTGCTTGAGATATGTTTGCTTCCATATGGTTTATTTCTCCCACTACAAAGAACAGTAGTACCAAGATGTGAAAGTCAGAGAACATGTACTTCTCTCAGTGCTGTTTGTATGTTTGGTTGTTTGAACAAACGCATTCCTCAACCAGAAAATGTTTTATAATCCTGATTGCTTTTACTTTCCTCAGCTTCTATTTTTCCATCGATTAAGTTCTTAAGAAACCATGTTATAAGTGTGCTCTGTATTCCTGTCATACCCTGAAAAGAAAATATTTATCATAGGGATTGATCATATTTGATAATAATTCTTCATTGGTATGTCTGTTTAACGAGAGGAGATTTCTTGAGGACAGGCATCATATGACCTTAATAAAATACTTCATCTTACTACAAATAATACTTTTAAAATAAATGAATATAATTGCCTCTTTATAAAAAAGCTTTCACTGGATCCCTATATCAAAAGAGCCCCACCTTTTGGCTACTGTTTATTGAGCCCATTATGTTATGTGCACATGCATATATGCACACATATGGCCTAATTGTTACAACACATTTGACAGGTGAGAAACTCTTAGGTTTGTATAATTGTGCAAGGTTACAGGCATACAAAGTACTCAAGTCTTTGAGACCCTATCTGGGTTAAATCCATGACCTTTCCACCATTAAACCACCTTAGACTCACTTTCCACACTTGTGGGCCTAGCAGTGTTATCTCATTACAATTCTTGGTCCTCCTTACCTGCCTAATTTTGCCCAAATCTCCATTATAAACAATTTTCCCTCCATAACAAAAATCTATTTAGTACTACTCCTCCACATGTACTTTACATGCAAAGACACCACCAGGGAATCTTCTTAAAAATGCAGATTCTGATTCAGTATGTTTGCAATATTGCCTAAAATCCTGCATTTCTAACAAGTTCCCAGATGATTCCAATGCAGATGGTCTGGAGTCCACACCTTGAGTGTGACAGTACCAAGCATCCTTCTCCTGTATGCCTTTGAACCTTGCCTTGACAACATTCTTTCCACTCCTCTTCCTAGATGCTTAAGGGTACCACCTTCTCTTTAACACCTTTCCCAGTTCTTTAGTTCACTCTGGTGTTCTCTGAATCCCAGTAACATTCTGTTAGCTCTTGGGATTATTTCCTTGGGGTGCTCATTGTTTTTGTATGGGTACATTTATCTCAAACTAAATGTTCTAGAAGTATAGTTTATCATATCGTCTCTATTCCTCTCAGCACTTAGCAAAATATTGTTCTGTAGTCATGTAGTGGATAATTTCATTTTCTTAGCATAGAAGTCCTTCTATAGAAACTTCCCTCTCTCCAATCCAAGGAAGATCCAGATCTGTATATGTAGACTATTAGCAGCTATGGCTTGTTCTCATGTCTCCACAAGGAATGGAAATCAAATAGAGATTAGAGTCTGTTCTCTGGCATTTGTAATTTAACTGGCAAAAATTTAGTCTCCTTCTTTACGGGAAGTATATGTAAATGAAAATATGACAAAGACCATGTTTTCTGCGTGTGTCTGGAAGGAGCAGAAGTTAGCTTTCAAATTGGGATGAATGAAGCAAATGCAGAGAAGCACAAAGGTCTTCCAGGATCACAGTCAGGAAAATGCCAGTCTTTCTGTTTCAAATGATGATCTTTAAAGCATCCCTGTGCTGTTGGCCTTTGGCTCTCTGATAAATCAACTGCTCTTCTGTTTTCTCTTAAGCAAGTTCTATGGCTACAGTTACTTACAATCAATCCAATCTATATATATATATATATATATTGTGTGTGAGCAATTATGACTGGTGTGATGCTTATCAATTGAAGCTCAAATATGGTAGCATATTTGCCATCACAGTACATAATGAAATGAGGGATGTGGGAACAAGTTCTATAACACATTATCCTAAAGCAATGACATTTCTCAGTTGAAGTCTTCAGAGCACCTGTATCAAAGTTAGTCAAAGTGCTCTTTTAAAAAGATCTCTGGTTAACATGGTTGACCTACTGAACTGTCATTTCTGGGGTAGAGACCAGGAATCTATTTTTTTTGGGGGGGGTCACTTATCAGGGATTGAACTCAGGGCACTCAACCACTGAGCCACATCCCCAGCCCTATTTTGTATTTATTTGGAGACAGGTTCTTACTGAGTTGCTTAGCACCTTGCTTTTGCTGAGGCTGGTCTTGAACTCATGATCCTCCTGTGCCCTTGGGATTTCAGGTGTGCACCACAGTGTCCAGAGAATCTACTTTTAAGTAGGATTTTCAAATGGTACTGAAGGTCTAGATTAAGGTTTTGTTTACCAAGAAGTGCACATATTATTCTGCTTTAGCCTGAAGATTCACCAACCTAATGCTTTGACTTGACAACCACACCAATATTTGTGGGAGCTAAGGGAAGGATGCTTTGTTCTCTGAATTCTAGATGTCTTCCTCAAATTATCACTACTTAAATCCTAGTAGCCTAAAATGTTTATAAAGACCTTCAGAGGGCTGGGGTTGCGGCTCAGCGGTAGAGTGTTTGCCTAGCACGTGCATAGTCCTGGGTTCGATCCTTAGCATCACATAAAAATAAATAAGTAAAATAAAGATATTGTGTCCAACTACAATTTAAAAATAAGTTATTAAAAAAAAACCTTCAGAGATGGGATCATACTAATTCTCACGTTCCTTCTTGTGGCTGTCACTAAAGCCAATGGTGGGGGTCTAACTGCCTTTGCAGTAAATTAGGTCTCTCCCATGATCCAATGACGCTATGCTACAACTTAACCTGCTTTTTCCTATTCTGACCCCAGGATCAATGCAAAGAGCTTTCGTGCCTTAACCTCTGCTTTAGTCTTAGAATCAGAGTGAGAAATCTAGCTTTCTGCATCTTCAGAGGTCTCTGTAAACATTAATTCATAGTGATTATGCCAAAATAATAAGGTGTTTGAAAGTAATGAGTTTTCTTTCTTCCATTTTCTTTGCTGAAAGCCAATGAAAATGTATTCAAATGTACATGGAAGTTAATAAGAAAAAGTTCCCTTAAGTGTTGCTCTGAAATATTATGTAGAGGTCTTAATCCTATTATCACAGATGAGTACAGCACTTAAATATCTCCTTCATGGCTGTTAAAGCACAGTAGAGTCAATTCATGCCCAGGGAGCTTTAATCACACATCTTGGTCATGATGAACGTAAAGACTCAGTGCAGGCTATCATGGCAGTGGCCTGGGTACTGGGGGAGTTGCTAATGGGAGCACCGCCAGCATGCACTTCAATTACTTTCAAGGAGCACTTCCAATCTAACAGCTAAATGAGGATCATTAGAGTGGCTTTACATGCAGCATTTCTTGGGAAATTCCACATTTAAAAGAGGCCAGTTATTGCTTTCAATGGATACAACTGAGATTGCTTAAGGGATGCAGATATTATTGTCAATGGTTTAAAGTTTCACTGGTGAGAGTGAATTAATGGTTTCTTAACTGGTTGAACTATCATGGTTTTACATTTTTCGGATTCCTTATATTACTCAATCACAAACAAGATGAAAGCAGGGCCATGAAGAAATACGTCACGTGGCAAAATATTCATCATTATAAGAAAGAGCTGGTTGGAACGGTGAAAGACTTCTGGTTATTGAACACTGACACTAACTGAGTTTTTTAGGGTGCCCCAGGTGGCATTCATTATTAACCTTGTTTTCTCTGCTAAAACTCAATTTGTATCCTTACACCCCAAACTAGAAACCACACAAACGGTTTTAAAGGCTACTGCATAATTTAGAAAGACTCATCATAATGTAGAGGAAGGGCAGTGAAGAAATTAAAGCCTGAACATGTAAGAAAATAAGACAACCTACAATCCAATGTGAATTTCCCTAAATTGAAAATGGTCTTCTGAATGGCTGAAGTAGAATAAAGGAAAAGATGAACAAGAAGGAAGAGAAGGGGGAAGAGAATAAGAAATTTCTTTTATGTCCCATCAAATAGTTGACAAACATTAAAAAAGGCCTAGGGATGGAGGTGGATGCTAGTATACCTGGACAGTGCTTACCCTGCACAGTAATTCAAAATAATATCAGGAAATCTAAAGATTTTGGGAAGGCCATGCAGATAACTCAGATTGCCACAGGACCCGCTATTCCATATTCACATGGCACTTCATATACTTGGTGCCTCTCCATCTACTTGAGGTTGGACCCCTCGAAAGGCCTGTGACAGGGTGGAATATTATAGCTTGTAGAGATTGAGGGATCATGTAGTCCAAATGCCCAGTTTAAGGTGGATCTGAGAGAGAACAAGGGAAGTAAGTGGGAGGGTAGTATTTTAAGATTCTTAGCAAGTAAGTCAGTAAAAACTATTAGGAATCTGAGCAGCTCAGGGACCAAACAGCTATTTGTTGTATGTCACAACCATAAGATTCAGATAAATATTTTAATCCTTCATGAAGTTAAACTTGAGCTACCAGAATAAGGACAGTCCAGTTATCAATAATTCATCGACTGTTTTCACTATAGATCCCTGTTGCTGTGGAAAAACAGAAATGCCCAGTTTCATAACACTTAAGATATGCCACGATATCCAAATACACATACACACAAAGGCTTTTCATTTATCATCATCAAAACTTCACAGTTTTTAAAGACAATAGTATTTTAAGACCATATTCAGTTCACCGTTCCTTCATAAATAGGCAACTTTCTGGGAATGCATCAATATATTGATATTAGTGCTCGTATTATTTTAGACAGAAGAATAAATTCACAAACAACACTGAAAAATCTACTTATTCCTTGTAACCTCTTTTTTAGTGAAGACTCTCAGCATACATCAATGTACTTGGCATCCATTTGTATACTGGGAAGCTTATCAATTCAGAATATTTTATGAACTTAACAACCCAAAATGGTAAATCAATATCACTAAGTATTAATATCACTGAACAAACATAAAATAACATCTTGAAAAGGTACAACTACTACATTGTTAGTGTGAATATTTTTAAGTTGGCTATTCATCCAACATTTTTATATTAGATTGTGAGTCATATTTAATGAAAAAAGACCTGATATTCATTTTCAAGAATATGGACAAAAAGAAGAGAAAGGCAACTCTTGGATGTGCTACAAAGTAAATACAGAGTGATTTACCTCATATTCCTGGGAAAACTTTAAGTTGTCATTTGCTTTCAACCTTTCAATGTGATCTGCAAGTTCCAAGATAGGTATTGGAGGATGGCTAGCCATACCTATTAAAAAAGGAAAGAAAAAATGCCTTTGAAAACAGATGAAAATTATGTCAACTCTTCCAAAATATAGAGAACACTGTAGTTAGAAATGGCCTGAAAATATGTGAGTAGTAAAGATGTTTTAGGTGAGGAAGCAGGCAGATAGTTTGGTTACTCAAAGCAGGACATGCTCTTGAAGGATGGATTTTGTAGCCAAATAGAAAAGTCACCAAGCATAATCCCCAAACTAGCACTCCTAGTGTGAAAGAAAGCATTATTGTGCTATGAGTCAATGAGGTTAGCTAGCGGAGAAAAACCGAGTCAGGCTTGATGTCAGCTTCTGCTTTGAGTAATGACTGTTATGTCATTTCAAACTCCTTCTCCTGCACTGTGTGAAATGGAAATTGGGTGGAATTAAATGGTGTAAAGTGAGCTAAGAAAACAGACACTGAGAAAGGCCTAAAAGGGAAAGAGTAGTAGCTTGATAGGAAACAAAAAGTGACTTATGCATAATCAAGGAAAACTAACTTGAAGAATGAAGGTTACCAGGGTAACCGGAATCATCTGAACCTGCAAAGGAAATGATGGTGTAAATAAAAGAACGAATTTGTTGGAAAAAAAATAATGAAATGGATAGCCTGATATGCTTTTAAAAAGGACTAATAAAAATGTTGCAAGTTTTGGCAGGATTCACCGTACATTGTGACTAGATTAGGATCGCTTTAGTATTGTACAAATCTGTAGGTGACTGACATTCACATGCAAACATGGACACAAAAAATGACATGCACCACAGCTCATTGACAATAATCACTGTCGACACAGCAGACACCAAACTGAACTTCAAAAATGTTTCCACTAGTAGCAGATTGTAGTGATTGGGGTTGCAGCCTTCTCCTAAATGTTTATAAATGGCCACACTAACAACTTCATGGTATTTTACCCAGGTCCCAGTATTCAACTCCCAGAAAACCTACAATCTACTTCAGGTGTAAACATCTTTGTCCACTAAAGGCCAATGAATTCAGGAAAGTGAGCACATGGTGAAAGGACTAGGATCGAAAGAGGGTGGGAAAGGAAAGAAAGCAGGGGGTGGGGTGGAGGCTCACACATCTTAGTTCAGTCTGCCAGCTGAAGATATATTAATTCCACAGATCTTTTTAAAAATAATCCACTGTTAATTATGGTGATTCCTGTGTTTTTATGATGTCTTTTAACTTTTCATAGGATTTGCATTTTGTTTCATTCTGATTAATTTTGCAAGAATATCCTGAGAGAGCTTGGCTGACTCATTGCTTAGAGTCACAATGGCAGCTGGCTAGAGAAACCTGAACTAGCATGTCCCCAGGGAAGCCTCAGAAGGAGAAAAGTCCTGAGGGAGAAGCTCAAACTGGAAGCTGTCCACATTCTGCTGTCACTGGGACCCTCTGGAGGGTGTTGGGCTGTGGAAAGATGACCTTTAAGTCCACATGACAGAGGACTGGTTTATGGGCACTTTAGAAATTATGCCTTATTGAAAGTCACCCAGTAAGTTCCTCACCTCCAATGCTGAATTATCAATGGTTCTGGTTAATTAAGTAAAAAGCTACTTTGCTTCTTCAAGACTACCATTTAGCACAGTGCTGTGAGTTGAGGTGGTTAAGAGTTCACGGCTGTGAAGGTCTGTTGCCAGTCAGCCAAAATCTTGAGTGGAGATCCAATAAAAACGAATTGGTTAGAAATAGAAACTCTTTGTTGGTGATATAATTATGCATTTGGACCAACATTTTGGAGCCCTTTCTGAAACTTTTCTGTAGAGAGGGTAGAATTGAACTAATTTGCATTCTAGGGAGGGAGTGGGTGGGTGACAGTGATCTGATAATTAAAGTGATCTTATCCAGATGAGGCACTCCCCAGTGAAAAGAATGGAAATGCAAAGACACAAGAGACTTTAGGCTTATCTGGAAATGAAAATGGACTGATGTGGACATCATTACAGTGCTTTAACAGAGAAAATAATAGAGACAAAGATGTTTAGACCTTTTCGAGCGAATCGTGGGAGAGAGTTATTATCATATATGGACTGAGTGGTGGTTTGGCTAGAGAGGGAGGACACAGAGCCAATCAGGGAGGCGTAGGGGACTGAATTACTGCTCAAAGCTGCAAAAAGTAAAGCCAGTTGGAGATGGGAAAAGTATTAGTACAACAGCAGTAGAAGACCATAATAAACAACCAAAGATGCGATCAACACATTTACTTTGGGCATGCACTGGCACATGGTCTGGGAGTATTACTTTGGAAACTAATTTCAGAGAAATCCAAGCAAATCTGTGCTTTCTCTCAATCAAAATATACATTGCATGCAAAGATACCATAGCATTAAAAAAATCATTCTCTGAGACTTGTGAGTAGTACCATTTTGCACCAAATTTCTAGGGCAAATAAAAATGGCGGAATGGATGCTTCACAGAAAAGGGGCAAATTTGTGGAAATCCAATGGCACAAAAGAAATCCTGGCCCAGAGTACTGGACATGAGTTTTACTTCTGGTTTGGCCATGTACTAACAGAGACAAATTACTTATTTTCAAGCAGGTCAATTTCTTTATCTGTAAAATCAAAGTGTAGAACTAGATAAATTCTGGGGTAACTCTGTATTTCACAGTTCTCATTTCTGCCACATATAGATAGGATTGCTGAACACAGCAGAGACCAGTCTGTTTGACTTTGTTCATATACAAGGGTCCTAAAAGTTATTGCAGCTTTTCTTTAAGGGGTGGGAGCACTGATTTTTATAAAACAGGAAACTAGTACTCAGTTGAACTGTCTATGTTCTAAATTATATAAACTTAATGACATTTTCTTTAGCTAGCCAAGGATAATTTCGATGCTATATTAAGTATCTAAAAGACTGAATGTCAAAAAATTACACCAAATAATAAACCTGACATAAAACAACTCTAACCTGAAACCCTTAAGTTTATATCAGAAAATAATCACCAAGGATTTACTTCTAAATAAAGATATATCTCTTCCCAGAAATTTCTTCATTGCCTTATGTTGAATACAATTTGTGATATAATGAAGCACATTATATTCTGAATGAAAAAAATAGATGCTAACAAATTAAGAATACCAAGTTGATCCCACTGTAGTACATTTTCAGTCTTTTGTCTGGCCACCTGGCCATTGCTCAGTTTAGAAACCAAAGGTTTTTATTAGAATAGTATTTTCGTATTTGATTCTGAAGTGCCTTAGAATTTCTTCTTGCAGGCTGCACAACAGACCAATTAATTCACAATCTCTAGGTGTGGATGCCAGACAGTGATATATTTTTAAAGTTTACCAGCCTTGGCTCTCTGTTCTGTGGGAACCCATGATGGGGGGCAGGGGAAGGCCTATAACTCCATTTATTACTGTTTTTTCCTAACCCAACAGCCTGTCAGGATTTATGAGAATGAGATGAGCTTTCTCCTGGTGCTATCTTTGAATCTCCTCTGACTCCCCATTAGCAAGCATTAGTCCTTTAGCTATAATTAGCAGCAAAGAACATGAAGCACTGCTAAGGACTGATGGGGACTTGCTAGTGTCATAGCCTCATCAATTCAAAGCTACAAACGTGCGACACAAATGCATTTTAAAGGCACACATTGAATCTGAGCAGTTTTCATACTGAAGCTATGATACCTAAAACATAGAGTGTCATCATGAAAAATGACAGATGCAGTCGCTAAAATCTGCCTTAGGCTGGAGGAAAAAACATGATGCCCACTTTTAATGGGTATGTGTTTGTGCTAATAATGTCATGGTGACTTCCTTCTAAGAAGTACAACTTGGAAATCATGGCCTTTTAAGCTGAGAGGTATCTTAGAGATTACTTAGCCCAGGGTTTTCATTTCATACAAGAGAATTCTGAAGTCCACAAAAGTTAAATGACCAGTATGTATCCCAGATAATAAACAAGAATGTTCAAATGCTGTTTGGATATCTTTCTATTGTGCTATTTGAATGGTAATTAGAATCATCTAATTCAGTGGCTGTCTCCCATGACTGAGGGGGCCAAGGCTGGCAAGGTAAATAATCAAAGATGATTAGGTACTATGCAGTAAATATTTTCATAAAGAAAAGCACTCATAGGCTTGGCTGTGGCTCAGTGGTAGAGCGCTAGCCTAGCACATGTGAGGCACTGAGTTTGATCCTCAGCACCACATAAACATAAATGAATAAAGTCATTGTGTCCATCTACAACTAAAGAAAAATATTTAAAAAAGAAAAAAAAAGCATGCATTCCCATTTCCACATAATAAGCAGATTTTGGAGGCTTTCTTTAGTTCCCATACTTTCGGAACTAAAGAAAGAAGAAATGAAAAATAACAACACAGATGAGATAAAATGGTGACTAATGCTCAATCTCAATTTCAGAACCATCTTAGGGCTGGTGGAAATGCAGGAATTTCTGAGAAGGGGAGCTATCCAGCCTTAGCACTTGCTCTGCCAAGTGGAAATGCAGTCTGACAAGGTCAGCCTTCTCAGGTTTCAATGATAACGTAAAATCCAGATTATTTTATAACATCTCCTCAGTTTTCAACATTGACTCAAAATTTTCTTGAAATCTAGTGCACATCAAAGATAGGACCTTCTCAGGCTATATTCTGCCAACCAGATTGTGACCTCTGTTTAAAATAACAGAATCTTCCTTTTTGTAAGTGTAAAAATTAAAATCAAAGACTGCTAGTAGGGACAGACTGCATGCTAGTATCCACAAGGCAATGGGTGTGGTACCGAGATTTATGTTGGAGATGTAATATGGGTACTTTTTTGATGGTTCATTCTCTGTGGGTTCATCTATCCTCCTCTCCCCCAACTCAAACCACTATTAATTTTACCAGTTAAAATGAAGATGAAAGGAGTTAAAGGACTTGATCAAGGTCATCATTATCAACAAAGTATGGCAACAGAGAGGCTCTGACCCTAGACCATGTCATTCTCACTTAGGGCACCTCTCCTCATGCCATGCTATCTCCCATCATTTAACACTCCTGCAAGAGTGGTGACATGCATAAAACTGGGCCTGTAAGACTGAGCTATCAGCAACACAGAGATCATAAATCATCCTCAGTGTAAGAAAAACCTGTTAGTATAATAACTTCATTCACAGTATACATCTATTTCCACCGAGAGGGACAGGTAAAGAGTACACACACCTATTTCCGTATTTTCCAGGTACTTCTTGCCAAAATATTAAGTTTCCATAAAAATATGAATTAAAGATATAAATTTCATATGTCAAAACCTATAGTCCTATCTGGCAGGTGATTTAAAAAAGAAACATTGATTTATGGTATTCTACATTGTCAACAAAAATGTTCTTCTACATTTTTCTAAGTCATTTAGAATATGCTTCTGATGATTTTATTACCCATAGAGAAATGTTTATCAAACAGGTGAGCATCCCTAATTCAAAAATCCAAAAATCTAAAATGCTCTAATATCTGAACTTTTTGAGCTCTGACATGATATCACTGTGTGGAAAATTCCATACCTGACTTCACATAACGATAGCAGTAAAACTGTAGGCACACTAAATTGCATAAAATTTCATTTAGTCTTGGAGAATAATACTTCACTCAGTGATGGTCAGAAGACATATATAAAACAAATTATTTTACACTTGGACTTGAGTTCCATTCCCAAGATATCTCAGTATCTATATACAAATATTTCACAATCCAAGAAAATCCCAAATCCTGAATATACTTCTAGTCCCAAGGCAGGGATTTTCATCCCATACTTGCTTTATTTTCATTCATTTTAATCCTTGCATTAAATGCCAAATGCTACTTTATACCTTATAATAATTTTGTTAAGTACAGCTTTTGAGGTTACTAATAAGGGTGGTATATCTATTATATGATATTTTCTGTCATGATATATGCTTATTTGTAATGTCTCGAGAATACTCTGATTATACTTTCCAACACACTGTGACAAAAGTTGAATAGTTTATGGTCACAGATCAAGGGGAAGCTATTGTGTCCATCAAATCAATGGCCACGGTCTTGTCAAAAGTGTATTTAACAGACCTGATGGTCAGAGAGAGAGAAACAGTTTACTAAAGACTTGTCATATTTTAACATAATTTATGTACTACTCAATAAAGTACTAAACATACTCTTCTATGCTGATAAACTAATGAAAAGTTTAAGAACATTTTTTTGTAAGGCACAACTGTTCCTTGGTAAAACAATAATGATAATTTGATGATTCATGATGAGGTCCATCATTGAGTGAAGTATTATTCTCTAAGACTGTTTTGTCAGGTTAAGTATTGAGTGGCATAATTAAAATTCACTTTTAATGTAGAATTTCTCAAAATTCAGAATTTGAACACAGCATATTCCTGTTTTGTACATGTGAAATTTACCACTTCAATTCAATGAATCAGGGTTTTCAAAAATACAAAACACAAAAAAACACATCCAGTGATCTCCATCTAGGTTGCCTACCTACCTCTCTTACAGTAAAAAATATGGAGACCAAAGCCCAGATTGGCTAGCACTGATCCAATTACTAGTATCAGTTGATCAGCAGCAATGCTTCTAGAGCTTTCAAAGCCCATTTGGTTGCAGTGCAGATACTTCTGCTGCTGACACCACTGTTTCTGATCCGTTAACTTTTTACGAGTTTGTTTTTGTTTTTCACAGCCCATCAATCACCTACCATCTATGTATGCTTTAGGGCAAAACATATTAAGGTCACCCACCCAATGAAAATGAGGACTTTATGTTGTGACATCTGATATCAATCCTTAAATCTCTTTTTGGAAAAGATGTAAGCACAAAACCATTGTTTTGTTTTTGTTTGGAGATCTTTTTGGGGAGAGGGGGGTTGAGCAGGGGCAGCAGATCCTATAAGGTCACACCCAGGCAGACACAGTGGAAGGTAGTGGCTGGCGCACCACCTGATTCTGTCAGTTACATCCCCCCTTACACCTTTGTAGTGAAAAAGAAGCTTATTTATCTAAAACACTGAACTTCCAAATTTGCATTGTTGGGAAGAAGTAGAAATATGCATAGGTATCTGAAATGTCTGTGGTTTGCTTATATATCACCCTCTTTTGACAATGTATCTTGGTCATTTTGTCCCATTCTAGAGGCTGTGGACCAGAGAGGTTAAACTATCAGTGAAGGATTTTTATAATATTTCAAAAAGACTGCAATTGGCAGTCTCTATAGAAATGATGAATGTGCCTGCTCTAGGACCCTCTGACTCACATTTCCAAGTGTCCCAGCATGTAGAAAGAGCAATGATAGTATGAAAAGATCTGGGCTTGGTACTGCTCATATCTGCAATGGTCAAGTATAGGAAAGTAGCATCCATTAGTAGGGGATGAGTCAATGCACCTTGAAATCTACAGAACAGAATACCATCAGGTGCTAAAAAGGAGATCAAACCTAATACAGTACCTTTTTCTGTTTTGGAAAAAGTTTTTCTGTTTAGGTTTGGTTTTTATAGTACTAGGGAATGAATGCAGGGGAGCTTTACCACTGAGCTACATCTGCAGCCCTTTTTATTTTGTATTTTAAGATGAGGTCTCATCAAATTGCTGAGGCTGGCCTTCAACTTGTGATCCTCCTGGCTTAGCCTCCCAACTCACTGGGACAGGTGTGTGCCATAGTTCCCTGCTAGTGAAAAGGTCTATTTTGATATAAGTTAAAAGTTAATGGGCTAGGGTTATGGCTCAGTGGTAGAGACTCACCCAGCATGTGTGAGGCACTAGGTTTGATCCTCAGCATCACATAAAAATAAATATTGTGTCCAACTACAACTAAAAAAATAAAGTTAAAAAAGCAAATTGTGTATATATTCATCTGTCTATCCATCCCCCTATTCTACATTTTATAAGGTTAAAATATTAAATACACAAATAAAAGAGTCTGAAAGAATATGCATGGAACTGCATACAGCAGATATTTCTGGAGTATGAAAGTGAAGTAGGGGTAAAAGATCATTTCCTTTTTATTTTATATATGTTAAGAAAAATAAAAAGTTTGAAAGTGATGGGATAAAGAGTATTCTTTCCTAAAAGTGTCCTTTTTTGCCCCTTTCTTAATTTCAAATTAGAAAAAATTCAAACATGAAAAATTGAAAGAATAATAAAATGAATACTTATTTAACTGCAAACTGTATACAATTATCAACAAGCTTATTTTCTATTTTCTAAAATCTCTCAAACATGTGCTCTTTTGACATTAAAACCAAGACATATTGGGATGGTGGATTAAAATAACTAGGAAAACTTTGGAGACAGGGTTTCCTTAAATTCCTGAGACTGGCCTTAAACTCAAAACCCTCCTACCCTAGCCTCTAAAGTAGCTAGGATTACAGGTGTGTGCTACTTTCCTGGCTATTATTATTATTATTATTTTAAAGAAAAAAACTTTCCTTCCAGCCAAGGCTAATAAACAGAGTTCACTTTTGCCTACTATCCAACCCATCTGTCAACCCTCCGGAAATGCATACCAAGTCTCTGCTATCCACAAAGACATGTGAGGTTTAGTAAAGGTTTCATTTTAAAGCTTCTTTAATAAGCAAGTATTTTCTTCCCTTCCTCCACTACTCTTAAAGATTTGTAAAACTTGTCAGCAGTTAATAATTCTAGAAAATTCCTCGACTCCATGTCCTCTTTCCTTTAGTAATGTTGTTAAATTTATTCTGCTATCCCAGGTGGTAAGTCTAACCTTGACGGCATGATAACCTGCCTATGTACTTATGTCTCCATTTTAACTTTGTAAAGTTCTTGGTGATACCAGAGGTGCCCCTGCAATGGCAAATTCCACACTAGTTCTGCCTGACCCTGGACACCTGTACTTGAAGACTTATTGATGTGAACCATTATTATCTTAAGACATTAGGCGGCTTAGGTTCTCTCAAACACAACCTGGCTGCATACTACTTGTTTGTACCTTATGGCAGATGTATACATTCAAGGACAACTGTTACCAGCAGAGGCAACTGCTTTCAATTGGAAAAGCCTGAGCCTCCCTGACCTGCTCAGATGCTGGAATGCAAAGTTTCACTATCGGAGGAACTTGGTTCTTACCCAATATTTATAAGTGTGATAAAGCAATTTTTCTCTCCATAACCCCCAACCTCACAAAGATGGTTATACTGAAAACATCAGACTTTTCTTTTCTTTGGGTCTTAGCTGAGTAATAGTAACAAAATTCTGAGTTGTTCCTGACCAAAGTGTCTGTGGCACTGCTAAATTAACAGAATATTGTCATAGGGAATTTGGAACATTAGACAAAAATGAGAAGACTCCTCAAAACTAGAATTTCCAACAAGAACAAATAACTGAAAATGTAAATGGATCTTCAAGATTTTCATTTTTTAGGAAAACAAAATTTATATAATCAGTGAACTAAGCCACATGCTTCCTTTACCTTCAGAGAGGCTGAATGAATTTCAAATGATTTTTTTTTTTTTTAGTATTTTATCATTCATAACAGACCCATCAGAAGTGGAAATCAATTTCCTTTCATGGGCAAGTTCTGCGCTAGGCACCAGGTATATAAATCAAATCACAGGTTTCTTATTTCATTCAAAGTAATTTTTTGAAATGAAAGTGTGGATAATGAATTCCCCACTTACGCATATCATTAATAAATTTTCTTAAATGTTATAAGGTTTGGGGATAAGCAATTAGACGTTCATAGGTATGAAATATATAATAGCATATTTCACACAGTAAAATATAAAACGTTTAAAATCCAAAAATTAAGTAGACTATTAGCATCTGCTATACAACATCTCATAAAGGATCACTTTATCTCACTACACAGAAAAACCCTTAATTCTTTGTGAATAAAAGGGAGAAATAAAACAGCACAAAAAGGTTGCTCGGTTAAAGATCCCATCTTCTGCTCTCTTCCTATTGGCAAGAAATTAAGGTAATTCATAGCTACTGGCTGGAATCCATAGTGGCTGAAGTAAATGGTCACATCTCTGTGAATTCACATTAGCAAGCTGAGTCTATTTCCTCTATAAACTGGTAAACTTTTCATGACAGGAGGCCACATCATAAAGCTTGGGAGAAAAGAGACTATTTCAACAAATCAAGCTTAAGTGGATGGCTCACCAGAGCCACAGGGCACAATACAATGCTCCCTGAGTGGGCACTTGTGCTAGGATCTTAGGACAATTTCTCCTTTTCTATTCTCTTCCTCTACTGCATGTTCTTCCTTCTTTATTCATTTTGTCCACTTTGTTCCATATCCATTTGGTGATAAACGTAATCTTTTATTGGCACCTATCACCATTTTCACTTTGTAAAGGCCTTAGTAATACAAGTTGGTGCCATTTCAATTGTCACATTCTCTCTCCTTTCCAATGACTTGTTTGAACTTAACATATGCTCTCTATAAATGGAATTAACATTCCTGACACATGAGGAAAACAATCTTAATGAAATATTTGGATTTGCCACATTTGAAAAACTATCTGTAAGTGAAAGTGAGAGCTGGGAGAAGACAGAGATCTCTTGAGAGAAGGCATTCTTGGTCTCCTGTGCTCTCTTAGGAATCCTTTCTACACAGTTCATTTGTGCTTTGCAATTGAGCCTGGAAGCTTTCTCTGTGGGTTCCCTAAGAGAAAGGGAGAGCACTTCCCTCGGCTCTCTTCTTTCGGGACTACATTTACCTTCATACCCATGTACTTTAGCCTCTGCTGGAAGACCACAATTAGTTCCAGCACAGATCACAGTTTACAGAAAAGTAGTATAACACAGTAAGTTACTGGGGCTGGGGTTATGGCTCAGTGGTAGAGCGCTCGCCTCGCAAGGGCCTGGGTTCGATCCTCAGCACCATATATAAATAAAATAAATAAATAAAATAAAGTTAGAAAAAAAAGCTATTAAAAAAATCAGTAAGTTACTACTAAAGAAAAGCCTGCTCTTTTTCTCTATTTCCAAAATGTATTATTGGTGATGAGGCAAGTTATGCAGGAATCATGGGGCATATAATGGCTTTCAGGGTTTCTTCTATTCATTCACAGTTAGCCAACATGGAGATGAATTTTTAGGTTCATTATTAAGAAATTTCCTGTAACCTGAAATAGTCAGTATACCATCTTAAACTACAGCTAACCAAGATTCGTTGCAACTTATTGCATCTCAATTTTCCTTCAAGGGGCACCGAGAGGGCAAGTCAACATGAAGCATCCAGGGGACCACAGTGATCCAAGGGACCCAAGTTTGTTCAGCCATCATATGCATGCTCATGGTCTTCATTTATTAGCCTTTGAAAAAGGCATATAGGAGATGTTTAGCTATGTGAACAATTCTTCCACATTTTCCTTATGAAGGTATATTCTTGCTTTCTAAAAAACAAATTGAGAAGTCTAACCTCATTTGAGTTAGAATATTTTTTTAAAATCTGTGATCATTGTATAACCACTTTGAAAATGGTAAACATCTCTTTCCATTGAAAAGTTATTGGTTACTGTGATACCTTTATGTGTAAAAGAGAAAAAAATATGCTAAACACAATAAACTATGCATTTTCAATTCAAGGCAGTTCATGGAGAATGTCTACTCTAATAGACCTATGTTGTAACAGGCTGGGAGTTAGAACATTCACTTGACACAAAGGAAGCTCGCCTACAATTTGGGGTACAATGCTACAACCAAATGTTAATCCAAAAGACTTCTTAGAGCAACTCTATTTTGTTCATCAGCATAAGGTATTAAGACACTGCCACTCAACTTTGTACTCTTAGCTCTGTCATTTATTTGCCACTCATTTGGTATGAACAAATTTTGGTTGAAAGAAAACAAAATAGATCTGGGCTTGCATTAACAATAATGGACAAAATGCCCCTCAGTATTTTTCCTCTGTTGAAGCACTTATTGTTCATTAAGAAAAAACTATGTTTCATGTATCATATATATTTACTGCATATATATCTGCAGTAAAACACCAAACCAAACCAAACCTGAATTTATCAGTGAGATTGAGCATAGAAAATATTTTAACAACATTTGCAATTGTGCCTGGAATTTTGCTCTTCTCCTTCCTGTCTTTTGTTCCTTTCTCTTCCTTCCTCCCTCTTTCAGAATAGCATAAACAAAAATAGGAACATATAGAACAAATCTATGCTTTCCCCATGGGATGAATGATGTAAACGTTCATCTGTTTATTCATGCATACACTTTGTAAGATGAGAAGCTATATCTTTCCAGAGTGGCGTCAATAAAAAGAATAAACTGTATTAAATCCATTAAAAGTGCTAGACATTTTTACAAAGATGATAGCTTTTCGAAGATTTAACGAAAACTACAATTCTTTGCTCTCCCCCAATCCACTTTAGAACTGTACAAAAATCATAATTTCCTTTCACACATAGGATGGGGTGAGCCTCAACAATATTAAAAGAGCAGGAAGAAAGAAGCTTTAAAAAATGATATATTCATCTCTCAAAACGATATCACCTGGGCTATAAAACTTCCCGCAAAGGCTGTATTTGGGACAAGCAGGGTCATGCTCTTACCTGGTGTTTGAAAGTTAAGCCGTCTCAATTCTACTGGGTCTGTTGGATGGTGTGAAGGGACCTCCTTACTGTTCGGTATGCTGCTCTTTCTAGATTCAGACTCTGCCCTCTTCCTATAAGGAGAAAATTAAAATTTAAGAATTGAAAAACATTCTTTTTAAAAGTAGAGAGTCACACCGCCCTCCACTCTCAAGTTTCCAGTTTCAAAACTTTCTAACCAGCTAGTATTATAGCCTTGGCCAGGGTGCTTTTATTTTCTGTTGGCCTACAGTGATGCTTCAGGTCTAAAATGTTTAAGTGGATGATCTCAAAGTTCTCCTTCTGCTCTAGGATTAAACGATTCAGTGCCTCTGCCTTTTGGCTTTAATGGTGTGTTAGTAATAGAGCGCTTCGTCTTGTTCAGCTATCCTCTCTTACCTACCATTTATGTTTTGTGAGAAATGGGTAGGGTGCCCCTAGTAGCCAAAACAAACATTGTTACAATAGAGAAACTACCTGGCCTTAAGCTGAACAGCTAAATCTTTCCTCTTCTTAGGAATATATACCTGGCGACTACAGAGTGGAGATACATTGAATTTTCCCATAAGGCGGGTAAATGTAGTAAATGCATTTCTAAGATATTACTGTATCTTAATACCTAGAAGGAGAATTGAAACAAAACAGACCAACATGCCCTTTCTCTTTCAAACTGGAAGAAAAGAGGACAGTTGGTTGTTTACAGTGACATTAAATTATCTTGTTAATGAAAAGCAATCACAGAATGATCAGAGAAAAAGTAATTTCATCTCATGGGCACTCCACCTCTCCTGATGAATATTCAACGTAACATTAATGGTGCCTTGTTACAAATATCATTTTTCACAAAGTTCATCCTGTCTTTATTTTACAAGCTATCTATTGGTTGTACTAAACATACTTATTTAAACTCTCATAATAAAATGTTAAACTTCAAGGTAAGACATTTGTTCATAAACTTTCTTTATCCATTTTTCCAAATTCAAATAACTATCTCCTCGTAGACTGAATTAGATTAAAAATCCCATCATCAAATGGAAGCCTTTTTCAGACTGTGCTTTTTTCCCTCAAATATAATCTCTGAGCTAGATTATCATCCTATCCAGCATCATAGCATCTCACTCCTGGCTCAGAGCAAAAGCATCCTCATTCTGGGAAAGAAGTGCTTCCAAGTAGATAGGTGCTTTCTCTTCCATATGTGATTGTGGTACAGCTCATTAGTGTTGCTGTGGCAATGGGTTCTCATTCAAGGCCAATCAGCACATTCTATGGTTAGCCAAAGGGTGCCTATTAAGTAGCCTTTCTTTCCATCTCTGCTGTATAAAACAAAACTAACCAGAGGATGAAGGGAAGATGGATGCAAAGGGGATGTGCACTTGGTTTGCTCAAGTGCAATGCCTTCGGCAAAACATCCTCACTAGAATGAATTTCCTTGGGCAAGTCCTATTAGCCACCTTGCTTTCTAAGCTTCTTGGATTAACCTGTCTCAGGATTTCTTTTTTTCTACCTAAAAGTGTCAGGTATAGCCTTAGGATAGAATGTACTGCCAAGCCAGACTACCAATCAGAGGTGAGTAGTGATTTTGAAATGTGCCAAGGTACTGGCAGCTCCAGATACATGGAATAGAAAACGAAAAGGAAAAGAAGATATGGAAGATTGGTGAGAAAGATGAGAAGGAAGAGAGATGGGGGGGGGGGGG
>NW_025999998.1:2846729-2911112 GCF_001458135.2 Marmota marmota marmota | reverse complement strand
GATGGGGGGGGGGGGGAGCTCGAAAAACAATGGGAAAGAGCATATGATGACCAGTTTCAGAATAGAAAATGTCACTGCATTCACGCTATGGGTATTTGCCTCACAACACTGAGAGATTCATTTTACCACCAAAGATGCAAAATCGAAATGGGTTAATGAAATGTCACCGAGTTCAGCTAGCCAATCAATCTCTCACAAAGGCTATGGTTGGTCTTCTCACTTCAATTAATACCAGTGTCCCATCTCAGGCTTTGGCCTTTTCATGGAAGTTGGCACAAATCTGCTTCTTAACTGATGTACTAGACCCAATGACTAAAACATGGATTTTTCTCCCTTTCTAGAACAGCTCTTCTGTCATCCCTGCAAGATTACGGGGAACCAGAATTAGAAATATCTGGGTAAGGAAACTGCTTCACCCTTACAGGTGTTGTGAAACAACCTCCTTATCTTCTTTTTTCCAGAGGCCAGTCTGAGCGACACTGAGCCAGAGGGACAGAAAAGAAAACTCTCTAAAGCAATTTAGCCAATTTTTCTTGTACCAGGAAGTTGGAAATCATGTCTTGTTGTCAAGATATGAGTCTCAGAAAACCCAGAGTATGGGAATAAAATTACTTACAATTCAGACTTGCAATGAGCGGGGAGGGGTGATCAGACATTTAATAACTAACTTTTCCCTTACTCTATTTGTTCACATGAAATGAACTCTAAGACCTTAGACTTCCCAAATCTGAGCCAGCTATGAAATCAGTTGTCTTGCCTTTTATTTATTTTTGCTAAGCTTTGTTTTGAAGATCACAACATGGATGATTCTAGCTGCTGATACTCTCAGCACAATAGTTTTATATGTTTTTATGCTAGAATTTTCTTCTAACACAGAAGGCATTTCTAAGACTTGGAAGATGAAGTGTTGGTCATCATTGGTAATAATGTAAAGAGCTTTTAAACACTGAATTTACTGTCAAAATATTAAAAGGCATATGATAATCTAAATCAAGCCCAACATGAATGTACAGGGTAACATTTTCTTAATAAGCTTACACAGGTCTCATTTTCTTTTTCTATTAGAAAAATGCAAAGAATAGTGACTAGACATGGATTCTTAATTTTGTCTTGTTATAATTTCTATTAAGAGTATAAAACCCTAGTGTAAGTTTATTGCTCACAGTGAGAAGTATCTACCCATGTGCAGGGATTACATGGCAAAAAGGAAATGAAAGATTACATGATATTTGAGATCTGTCAGAAAATTTAATGCTAATATGATAAAAAGGGGTTGTTTGGGAAGTGGGTAGTATGAAGCACAAATACTGCTTTATGGTCTAAGGGATGTTTCATTTTCACTTTCATCTGTCTCTCATCTAGGGAGGATGCAAGAACAAAGGGAAGGTGTATGGAATATCCTATTTCTGGCCTGAAAATAAAGACATTCAGCCATCTGGGAATAGACTTTTGAAAGAGATAATACTTACTTGAAATCTCTACTATTGATATTCAAAGAAACTACTTCAAACATGTCACAGTTCTGATACCAGGAAGACTGTAATCTCAAATCTGGTAAGGCCATCGCTAGGTGTTTTCTCAATTTCTTCACTTACACAATAAAGGATTGCAATGTGCTGTATAAATTTTGGCCCAACTCTCTCATCTTAACAGAATGAGGAGGCAGCGATTGAGTTGTAAAATGTATGCAGTGTCACAGTGGAAATTAGAATATGAGATTGTTTCCGAGTTTTGTGTTTGGCCTGGGGGAAGGGGGGAAGGGAAGAACAATGCTGCTTGTGTTTTTCTGCTGGATTAATGGAAAGTAGAGATGTCCACAAGAGAAGACACCTTGCAGAAGTCTTAGGATCCCTATCATTGAATGCATAGCTTTCTGGCCAGTATAAAGTGATTCCAGTGAAGATAACACAATCATGGTTCTCAAACTTGAGTGTACATGAGAATTGTGTGTGTGTGTGTGTGTGTGTGTGTGAGAGAGAGAGAGAGAGAGAGAGAGAGAGAGAATATATTCTGCTGCTCCAGTGCTTGGAGTTTCTGACCCAGGTCCCAGGTTGGGCCTAAGAACTTGTATTTCTATCAAGCTTCTAGGGGACACTGATGCCACTCCTGTGATCCAGGGTACACTTGCTAAGAGCCATTGGAGCACAATGATGGGAGGAAGAAGTAGGGATTCTCTGAAATCCTTTCCTTAGTTTATTTTAATCAGGAATTTATACTGGTGTAGATATATTTACATATGCATATGTCTAAATGTATACATATGAATGAGAAAGTGGGAAGGTAGTTTGGACTCATCATTTAATAATAGCACTGTGTATTTTAGATATTGTTATTATTGTTATTAATCAAGGCAGAAAGACACAGGTAATAATTGTGAATTAGGAAACAGCTTTCACTAAGGCACTGTCCTCAATATTTCAGGGTGTGAAAAATGCCAGTATCCCTGTAGCAAATGATGATCTCTGATCAAATTTGAAAACTGATCTTTAGTAAGAAACAAACATAACAAAACAAAAAGGCTCATGGGACACCTCAGATTTCCACTCTGCAGACACATTAACACAAACATGCTCATTTAACCTCGACTACACAGCAAACTCAAAAACTGGCTTTACTACCTTCTCAAGTTGGCTTTAAAGAATGTTTTTTATCCCCCAGAGACAAAATAGTTACTTTCCTCAATCATTTTAATATCAAGATTATCATTTCCATGTAGGCTGTGTCCATTTTCCACTATGGAGTTATCCTCCATAGGCAGCCCCCACCCTTACCTCTCCAACACCTCCAAAGTCTATTTGGAGAATCTTATTTTTTCTTACTGAGCATTGAAGGGGTTTGTTCTCTATTCCTCACCTGTCAGGCTTACTGCTCCATTTTAATGCGGCAAAAAAAGAAAAAGAAAAGCTAAATGTTAGTTGGCCAATGGTAACAAGAGTAACCATGACAACCAAGATTTAAAAACTAGTGCTCACAAGCAAGGATACATAACTGACACATATTAGGAAATGATAGTGTATCAAAATACTTAAAGGCCTCTAATCATGAAGTAAATGCAGGACACGAGGTTGCATCGCTGAATAAAAATGTGTGTATGTGTGTGCGCGCTAATGTATGTTCACTTTTCTCCATCACCTACAAAAATACTGCCACAGTTAATTATATCCCAGGAGGTGTTTGATGATGGAGATATAATTTCATTTTTACAAAACATGCCATGAGGAAACTACTAATGTACTTGATGATGAAAATACAACAGCATTTCATAAAAGAAATTCATTCATTTGAAATAAAGAGTCTTCAGTTAAGAGGTACACTATTGCTTTAATGATATGGAATATCTGCAAATTGCATTGAACTGCACAAAAAATTTCACAATTGAATACTAGACCACAAGGTAATAAAGTGGCATAAATGATTTCTTCAGACATCTCTTGACAAGTAAGGTAATCATAAATCTTTTTTCCAATAAAGGATTAAATACATTTTCAGTTTGGGAAAATACTCATCATTACAAATCTACAGAGCATGACCCATTCAATACAGCTGGGCCAATCCAGAGAAGCATTTTATTACCAGCCATTGAAAAGACAGATATTTTCCTCAACAGAGAATGCTGCTATCTGCAAACACATCTACTGATACTCTCACGTACTGATACTCTCACGTGTGATAATACATTTACTGCTTAAACAACAGTATTGTTTTGGTGGAGACTATGACCTTTCCCTGAAAAGAATCCAAACAATCTGCATTTTGAGGCAAATTGCAAAGTACTTAGTGAGTTCCCACTGCAAAGAAAAAGGTACTAAGTCCTTAATGCCAATGAAATAAATACCCATATTGCTGAAGTATCTGGCACTATGAGATAATCCAGTCCATCTCTTAAAAAAAGAAAGAAAAAAGAAAAAGAAAATCCACATTTAAGTTGTACAAACACACACATAAACACTGAAAGATGGAGATAATTTAAAACCTACTGGTTAATTCTTTCTATTCTTAATTTTAAAGTGATTTATCAGTGTGCTAACTTAATAATAATTATATATATATATATATATGCTTCTAACTTGCTCCTTTTTTATCTAGGACTATCAGGAATAGGAAAATCTACTCCTTTGGATAGAAGAGAACCACTTAGTGAAATACCAGTTTTATGTATTAAAATGCTGCTTGGGTAGTCACATAAGTAGATGTATAGTTAGTGTATAAGTCGTTTCCTCTTCTATGAAGTGTCAGTTTCAGCACATATGTGAGTACATATTTAGTGCAAATATCTAAGTTGGAAGGCTAAATTTAAATTATGGCCAATGGTTTTATTAGAGCTCTTGCCAACCAAGATAAAGGTGATGGAATAAACAAGTGGAGGGAACCAGTTTATTGCATACTCATCAACCTGTATAAATTCAACTACTCAATGTAGGTCTGTGTCATGCATTCTACCAGGCACTAGGGACACAACAAGGAATAAGGGTCCTTGACCCATAGTTCAGTCATACCAAATCAGAGAGTGGGTAATCACAGAAATGCAGTAGTTTCTCTAACAGGTAAGAGAAAAGTACTCTAAGGGCATAGAAAAGGGGATCGAACCTAAGAAAGCTTGAACTGGTAGAGAGGAGAGGGGAGGAGAGAGGCATCCCGAAGGACTTTGACCTATCAGGAAGCTTCTTAGCTCACTTCTGATGGATGAGTTAGCTGGGCCAAGAGGAGTGGCTGGATGTGATGGGGGAGGCCTTAGAAGCCTTGGCAGGGGGCTGCGTGAACACCAGAAGGCAGGATCCATTGGCAATGTCCAGTGTGGGCTGGTGCAGCAGCATATTTAAAAGCATCTCAAGATGTTGATGACAACTTGGAAATATATGTAGAATTGACGCAAAAAGAGAAGATTAAAGAATCAAAGCCTAGGCTGGAGCTGGGAAAAGCTGGAAAAGTCTCTATTTCAGTCACATCTACTTCAGGGCATTCATGAAAGTATATTGAAATGGGGGTGGAAATTATCTACTCCCTTTGCCCTATGTGTTCAGGCTAGACTGTTCATGCCGCACACGTGCTTCAGATTTCTCCAACCTCCTAACTCACACTTTCTTTTTTTCCACAGTATAATACACATTTCTCATTTATCCCTAGAAGCTTTTTCATAGAGTCAGGTTAGTATTTTATTCTTAAATATTTATTTTATATATAAATAATTCTTGCAGAGTTCTAGAACTAAAGACTGAAAAGCCTTATACATGTAACAGCTGCACAGTGCGGATGAATACCTAAAAACTTCCAATCGCTTCGTGAATTATAATTTCTGAATGTGGATGGATAAAGGCAGGCTAGATTCATGCTTAACACATACATGCCAGCACACAGCAAAAATAATATAGTCCTAGTCCTATTACCTGGTTTTAAAATATTTCCCAGATTATAATATACTATTATTTAAAAAGCCCTTAATTATCTAGACAACCTACCAGCTGTATAAATGGGGAAATCTAGGCCCAAAGTGCTGGCATGACTTTCTACCCTGTGTGGCCAGAACTGAGATTTGAACACAGGTCTCCCTTGTTCAGTGTTTTTCTAAACCTTCCTACCATCTTACCTCTGAAACGTACATTTTAAATCACTATCCATATTGAATATGAAGCACAAAATTAAAAAGAAAAAAAAAACAATACAAAAAATTTATAGCACTAAAAACCTGATAAACATATTTTAATTTTCTGATCCTTCAGAAGGTATTTTAGTGCCCTTACAAAGTTTCACTGACGGTTTTGTTGTTATCTATGAACAAATTACTAGAATAAAAACAAAATCAAATTAACAGAATGAAAGGTAAAGAGTGAGCTACTTCCATATTAATATAATTAGTAAGTCTCAAATCCTTCTCAGACGACTGTGTAAAATATACTTCTTTATAGGAAATATCAAGTAAACTATTCATGGCCACAGGCCTATTACTAATGCAATTATCTTGTAAATAGGTGCATTTAATAATGGGGATTACTAAGACAATGTGAATCAACACTATTTTATGCTCATTCTTTTCATAAAGCATCAGTTGCATAGAGGAAAATAATAATTTATCAATAATTATAGTAATAACAATAAAGATATTTTCAATTCTGAGCCATTATCAATGACCTGTGTATAAACTAAAAGGCACCTAAAAAGAGGAAATGAAGTATTTATTATATAATTAACTTTGTTCAAAACACATGCTATAAAAGAACTATTCACTGGGTACAGAAGATTTCCTCTTGAATTGCCTCATGATAATCAAGAAGGACATTGTTGGGTCTACTTGAATTTCAAGTCAGGAATGTTCTTTACTGCTGAAGCAAGCATTTCTATTTCAGAAACGCTTCATGGGCCTTCAGATGGTTGGCTAAATATACTTAGCATTTGAGGATGTGTGCATTTTCCAACAATTGCATTAGACGATGCTTACATATGCACACACTAAAATGCAACTCTTAACAGAGTCTTAAAGCCTTTAAATATGATGCCTCTTTTTGCAGGATTAGGAAAAATTATAACTGAGTAGTTTTTTTTCCAAACACATGCAGATGAACAAAGGAAAACTTAATTATAAATCTTAAAAATTATCAGGGTATAAAACCTCTATTTCTTCCCATTTAAACAACTGATTCACAAATGCCACACAGATATCTGTTAATGGTATGACTTAAGTATGTCATAATGAAACACAAGTTGAAAAATGGGCATGCATTCTGTTCATTTTGAATAATCAAAAAACATTATCTGATACGGTCCAGAAATGCAATTATTAACAGGCACTTGTGACCATTTGAACAAATATTTACCAGAAAAGAATGAGAATTGAAGTAGAATTTTACTTTTGCTTTTTTTTAAGATTTTTTTTCTCTCTTCTAGTAACTCCTGCAGCACATAAACAGGAAAGGGCACCAGCTTCTTAGACTTGGACATGTTTCATGATTATTCTGAGGCATGTTGGTAGCTCTTGCTTCCTGCCCTTATATTATACAGGAGTGAGGTGATAAAATATGACAGGCTCCGTGAGATACACACTAACAAGACATGGGCTGGGATGGAAAGATTCAAGCCAGCAGCTGAAAGGACATTTTTGCCTTCAACCACTCGTTTTCTCAGCAATTTCAGGATATGGATAATTGAATGATGGCAGTGATCAGGGAGGAAAAAAAAATAGTGATGGATGCCCCCCACCCCTGCCCTTCTTTCTAGCTCTAAAGTAAGATGGGCAATTTTATGGGTTATGGTGATAAACTTTTTTTCATTTGTCATTTTTCCAAACCTCTGTGTTAGAACAAAAAACAAAACATATCAAAAAACTGAAACAGTCTCATAGAGAAATTTTTCCAAAAAAGAAGTATCTTGACGAGTTTCTAAGGAGTCAAAATGAGGTTATTAAAAAAAAAAAATCAACCCATTATAGGAATATAAGAACAAGGGTATAGAGATAGAAATAAGTCACATAAACACCAAAATGGTAGCTATGTTGGTAGGAAAAAGAATTAGAGGCAATAATCAGATAGAGCAAGCATCAAAATGAGAACACTCTCATTTTGAGAATGATAGGGAGAGAAAAGTTGTTCAGAGTATAAGGAGGGGATCACCTTCGCAGAGGCATTCCAAGACATGGTATGCCACAAAGAAAAATGGGAAGAAAGGTTAAAATCATATGAAAATAAAATTTGGATTGAAAGAAAAAATTGATATAAAGGGAGATAATTCAGAATTCAGTCATTCTAAATGTTTTAGAAAATATATTACATTGAATTGCTTATTTTTTTAAATTGTTATTTGTTCTTTTTAGTTATACATGATGGTAGAATCTACTTTGATATATTTAAACATTGACTATATCTAACTGTAATTAGGATTATATATTCATAATATTGTAATTTTGAGTAAGAGAAGGTTTAGGGAAGGAATTACAATGTGCTTTATACAAGAGTCTGGGAAGTAAACTGGGGAGGGGAGGGCAGGGATCTGGCTTATATAAAATGTAGGCAAAAATAAAATTGAAAAAGAGTGGAAGATCAGAAAAGATTGGGAAGATATGAATTATCTGTACCCTTACTGTAGTCAGGTTGATATTCAGGAGAGTAAGGACTGAGGTTGTACTTGTTAAAGTAGAAAAATGATACCTTCTCACGCCCAGTTCTCGGTCACAAATGATAACTTAAAAAATAAGTGGAATAATAGAATAAAAGTAAGAGAGAATGTATTCTCTCACTTTTTTAATCCTTCATTGTTAGCTACTTTTGCCAAATCTTGAAAAAACAGCTACAGAAAAAAATCTTTCAGCACCTAGCAAATTACACTTATGAAATGGATACAAATGTGCAAAATTGTAATAGTGTTTGAAAAATATGTCAACATTGAATAATTAACCACCTAAAACAAACAAATGAAAACTTGCATGGAATGGTCTGCAGTGAATGTACTAATATCTAAAATATCAGAAAAGTTGCTCATTCTAAATAAGTCAGTGCAGAAAATTCAGGCTGGGATACATTCCTTGAAGACAGCAAGGTACTGACCACAAATTGAACACCATTCGAAATAGTTCAATCTTTATGTTTTGTGCTACCTCTGATGGAAACGTTTCCCCAGCAATCATAGGGTTGCATTAAAATATTCCTACTAAAATCAACCACATGGTGACCACAGAACAATGATCAAGTCCTCAAAATTAGGCAGCCCTCGAAGTTGCAACAGAAATATTGAGCAAACCTACCTTTTATAAAGGAGAATAGCAATGACAATGCAGATGATAAAGACTACTGCAAGGACAGGACCTACGACCCAGATCAAGCCTTCTTCTTCATCTGTGATGGGCTGTGGATCCAGATCCATCGACACAACAGGGTCAGAGTAGGGGCTGGTTGCATACATCTTCTGAGGAAAAACAGAGTCTGTTTTAGTTATCAAATAGGGTCTTTCTGGACTGTATTTTGCATTAGAAGGATTTCCTCCTCCCCCCAGCTCCAAATTTAGGACACAGTGGATTTTATGACAAATGGATAAAGCAACTGAAGTCAAATACAGGATGAAATCAATCAAATGAAGGAGGAAAGAGAAGGGAGAAGAAAGATGAAGGAGAAACTGACAGTCTTGCGTGATCAGTATTCTTGTCGAGTGAAATCTTACAACAAAATCACTTTTTGGTATAAATTACTTCATTGGTACTTCTCAGTGGGATCTACATACAGAATATTAAATAATTTAATGAACCATAAATACCAATGATTAACCAGTCCCAACATGTCCAGTGAACTTTTACATTGTGCCAATGTGTGAGAAGCTATGTGAAAACCGAGAGAGAGTTCTAGCCTCAAGGAGTGACAGGGTAAGTATCCCTAATTCAAAATTCTCAAATCCAAAACTTTCTGAGCAATTTCACATTTTTGGATTAGGTACTTTAGATATTTGGATAACACAGTGAAGTTGGTATAAATATCCCCAAATCCAAAAACATCTGAAATTGTCAACTCTGCCAGTCTCAAGTATATTCAATATGAAATACTCATTCTATATCAACCAAGAAGGTCACAGTTAAAAGGTACATATACAGAAAAATAAGTCAGTACTTTGTCAAGTATTTAATTACATCAGTGCTTCTAGTGCTATATGTTGTTAGGCCACATGATGGACAAATCAAGTCCACAATTTCAGGAAAGAAATCCAGTACCCAAATCATTGGTGCAAGATGTACAGAGCTGATGACAGCTTTCTTAAATAGGGAATTTTTATAACTTGAAACAGTTTATTAGTTCCTAATTAATGTTATTAGTCACTTCTTGGTATGCTTGTTTTTAACACACAATTGATAATAAATATAATTTAAAAAATCGTTACTTGGTGAAGGAATGAACTGAAAATTTGTGAACTTTCTACAACATTCCATTATGTTCTGTCTCATTTTAGCCTGATTTTAGACAAGCATTCTCTTGACTCTGTCTCTTCATATTGTCCCTTTCCTTTTCCTTCTCAGCTTCTCCAACCCGATCCCGCTGGCTGCCCTGCTTCTTATCTCTTCTTGCCTAAACATGACTATTGGTTCTATTACTTATTTCCAAATCTAATTCTCTTCATTCCGTTCTTACGCCTTTTCAGATTTGCTACAAATGACCAGGACTTTTTAAAAACTCCTGCTCTGACTTTTCTTAAATCCCTAATCTTTCCAACTGCTCAAGCCCGATTGAGTTAACTGCCCCTGTTCTATGGGCATGCATTCTTGGGCTCTGTTCTCCACCACCCTAGGATGTTCAGATCATCCCCCAGTGTTCCCTCCCAGCCTCCTCTGTTCAGATTACTTCTTCACTAGAGTTCCTAAACTCAGGAACTGTAGTAAGTCTCAGACCTTCATTTCCAATTATCTCCATATGCATGCTCAAATGAGGAATTGCATGCTTGACTTCACTTCTTCCCAGACAGAACTTTCTCCCAATTCCCCAATTTCTCTTATACTGTCATTATCTATGAATAGAGACTACAGACATTACCTATCAGTGACCCTTAGGTCCATCTGTCCATTTTGCAGCCTCATGGACACCATCTTTCTTTAGGACCTCATTCATGCTCTCCTAACCACACCAAAAATGTCTCCCTTTTTTCTAATACTCATTACTGCTGTGAGAGTTACTGCCCTAAACCACATAAAACCTTCAAGACAAATGGATAAAGCAATTGGTTACTACTAGATAAAACCTACATACCTTAGCATGGCCCTCAAAGGCCTTTGTTTTAAATTGTCGCAGCACATTTAACATATTCCGTCAGATTGAGCTTTTGGCTACTACTCCCCAAATGCTCTATTCTTCTTCTTTAACCCTCCACAAGTTCCACAACATTTAACTCCTAAAATCCAACTAAGGTGCCACTTAAATACTGCCCCCTTAATTGGAAGAAATCTGTCATTCCAAAAATTACATGTAAAAATAACAAGTTGATCACCAAACTCTTTTTAAAATTTGGATACACCCTTCACTTCTTCTAATGAAAATATAAATTCCCGAAAGAGAGATTTATATACTATTTGTGTTCACATCCTTAAAATGGCTAGCACAGAGCTCTGCAGTCGGTGGGATCTTAACAAATCTTTGCTAAATAAAAAGTTCCAATTCAAATGGCTGTGATTATCAAAGATATGAGTGTATATGCTCCTTTATGATCAGTAAATATATTTGATTTTTAACCTTCATCTTTTAAAAACCCCATTTCAGGCATATATTCTGCAATTTAGTATAATGAGCTCAGAAGACATATTAGGACAACACATGCCACACTGAAATCTTGATTTTACTCTATTTTTTTCACTTACTCAGGAAAGGAATTGCCTCAATTTCCAGATTTTTTTTAATGCATCAAAAGATGATGAAAACTCAGTATATATTTACAACCTGCTCAGAAAGAGCTCAAATAAATGTGAGGGAAGGAGGGTAGGTGGAATAAAGATATGTGGTATAAGGATTTACACAAAGGACTTGGCAGAGAGACTATAATATTCAAGAAACACGATTCTTTATATAAATGTGTTTGTTTATGCAGTCGCCTACTCCATTTGTAGGTCACACTCAAAGTGTCTGTAGAAGCAAAACTTGTTGACTTAAAATTCTTTCCCAGAGCCTTTGAGATAATAATCTAGGTCAATCAAGATGGAACTCTAAGCAAAGGTCTTCCCAAGCACATAGATTTCCAACCCCAATCAGGAAACACAGTCATGTTATAACAAAAATGATACCAGTCTCATGAAAAATAAAATGTGTACAGTGGGTGGCAATAATAGTTTTAACTTTATACTACTCAAAAATAGTTCTCTGGTATTTTTTTGAATATGAGGCAAAGGATTGGGGAAAAGCACCTGTCCTTACTGGGAAGAGAAATGTTTTGTCTCTGCAAATTGCCAACCCACTCTTGGAGTGGTTATGCACATTACTAACTGACAGTCTCAGAAATATGAAGCTTAAAAAATGATGACTTCACTGCACACATGATACTACTTGGATACAATTCTCATCTATAAAGTAAATGCTGGCCTGAACACGTAGGAACCATAGGGAAAACACTGTTTACATGGAGAGCAATATCAAGAACCAACCTAGATGCCCTTCAGCTGATAAATGGATAAAGAAAATGTGGTATGTATTCACAATGGAATATTACTCAGCCATAAAAAAGAATGAAACTATGGCATTTGCAGGTAAATGGATGCAACCAGAGAATATAACACTAAGTGAAATAAGCCAATCCCCCAAAACCAAATGATGAATGTTTTCTCTGATAAGTGGATGATGATCCATGGTGGGGGGTGGTAGGGAAGAATGAAGGAACTTTGGAATTTGCAGAGAGAAGTAAGTTAGGGGTGCCAGGGTGATGGGGATGGAAAGGACAATAGAATGGGACAGACATTATTACCCTATGTACATGTATGATTACACTACTGGTATGAATCAGCACCATGTACATATAGCTAGAGGAATGAGAAGTTATGCTCCATTTGAGTACAATGTGTCAAAATGCATTTTGTCATGTATAACTCATTCGAACAAATAAAAAAAGAAATATGGTGGAGAAAAGGAATAAGATAAATTTTGGGGAAAAGATCTTAATTCTGCAATTAATAAAACTGAGATGATACAGTAAGGAAAGGAGTAGACACATCAGCAATGGTGACCCACTTAAACAGGGAGAAAGGGTTGGGGAGACATCAAGAGCCGGAGTGAGAAAGCGTGCAGTCCGTTTTGTTTGTATGATCAGATGAGCTTTCTCTTCTTTGTCGGGTTCTCTGATCTACCTCAATGTTCTGAAAGTGCTTTCTGAAACGTTCATAGAGCTATTTAAAGAAAATTCCTCTCAAGTACCTAAGTCTTATTTTTCTCTTTTTAAAGAGAAAGATGATTTCCAACCTCCCATTTCCCTTGATGTTCTGCCTTAAAAACTTCAACTGGAAAGAGAAAGCGTATCTGTACATTAAAATTCCAGGAAGGCCATCACATCGTTTTTGAAATGACATTTTGCGTACAAAGGTAAACCAGGCTGCCTTTGTGTTTTGACTTTCCACGGGGGAATTCCTTCAGTCGTTTGAAGAGAGGCCCCACTGTACGCGCTAACACCTGATGTGGAGAAACCTTTGATACACTGAGGGCTTCTTACATGCAGAAATTGACTGGCTCAATGGAGTTGCCACGCCTGTCAGACTCGGGCCCTGATTAGAAAGATCCAGTCTGCAATATGTATGTTAAATGTTAATGTGAACTGCCACTTCAAAACCCACCCCCCTTCCCATCTACAGTTTCTCTCCATTTTTTTTTAATGTTCAAAGCAACTGAAGCATAAAACGACATAAGAGCAAGATGAATTACATAAAAGAAGACAACTCATTATTTAGAGTACCTTAGGAATTCTCCCTTTTATTGAATTATTTTCAAACTTTCTTGGCTTTTCACTGACAAAGTCACTTGTAAAGTGCTATAATTAAAGAAACTGGTTGTGCTTGCCTCTTCCTAGACAGATCTTCCAGGGAAGCTGGCCAGAGGTACTGGGGCCTCACTGGCAGTTTTATAGGAGAATAAATGCAACCATTACCAAAGTCAATGTTTTCAAATATTTGGAAATATATTATGTGGAATTAGAATTTATTAGTTCTTACTGAAATCACAGGGGCTAATATCTGCCAGGTATTATGTCAGATGAGAAGAGTAATTTTTTTTTTTAAAATACTACTCTACATAGTTGAGGGAGGAAGATTGTAAGCGATGGATGTAACACTAGGACACATGTGTTACGTTGACAGGTCTGGAAATCCATGTCTTGTCATTCTCCTACTTCACATAAATGAAGCTCACCTAAACTCCCTGTCATCAGAGACAGCTTATTTGCACTGCAATCCCATTCAGTGTACTAGAAGGGCAGGCAGGTGGTTCTTATACTTCAGTTAATGACAGCTCAAGAGAAATAATTAGGATGGATGTACCTACATGGCCCCAAATAACCACCTAGTATATACTGACCCAACTGTGTAAAAGTATCCCAGCAAATAGATGTCATGATAATGAACTTACAGACTCTGCATGCTCCATCACTGCTAACACGAAGAAGACATATTCTTGACCACTTTGGAGCTGCTTGTTTGTAAATCCGCCATAATGTTTGTCATCCCCCAGGGTGAACTCAGTGGGAAGGACATCAAAGTGAGCAGCAATATATGGCTTTAATTCAACTTCTCTCCCGTAACGGATGCTTCTGCGTTTCCTAGATATCTCCTTAAGCAGCTTAAAGAAGAAATGAGAAACAGAAAAGGAACTGTAAACAACAATAACCCACATACTGATAGTTAAATGGGAGAAATTAATTCAGTACTGGGAACAACCCAAATTCAATTTGTCCACATTTCATGTAGCGATGCCAGCATCACTAAATCTCAGTTCTCTCCATACTTCAAATGCTTGTCTTCCTGTTAAATAAGATATTGGACTCCTCTTGCAAGGGCCAGGCTATAAACACAGGGCAATTAGATCTTTACTGGTAGCTCATATCATTTCCTACACTAATGAAACTCTCTCAAAGGCCAATACTGCATCATAACTTGTCTAAGGAGAAATGGCAGCTTGATTCATAAAAGCCTTGTTTTGTAGGAGATTTATTAAACAAGGAGTAACCTCAGATAAAGTCATCTAAAAGTGTAACTATTACCACATTTTTGGAGAGTTTAATTTCAATTATGAGATCATTTATATGATGTAAATTCCCTCAAAGCAACAGAAGCAATATTTATTAACTTTTAAATTTATAATATATATGTTTGTAATATAAATAAATTCTGAATTTATACATATTAAAAGGGACATTGTTATTCACTAACTGTTCATGACTTAATTTGCCTCCTTGATTAATTTGGGTGCAATTCATCACATTTTGTCATGGAACTCATTTTTTTATAGAATCCAGTTCTCTGGGGAGTTTGTTGGGTAACAAAGACAGGGTGAATAGAAATAAATTTCAATATTATGTAGAAGAAAGCAAACACACACACACACACACACACACACNGAATGAAATAAAATTACTCCTAAGAGATTTTTTCCAACCTTATTTTTACTTTGTGGTTGCCCCAAATCAAGAAATCAAATGCTATGTTTAAGCTCTGATCACCTAAATCGTTTTCACTCGGTCTGTACTTAGACACATCGTTTTTGTGCACTTGCTTTCATTAACACAGATGGACGTGTTATTTCCTTTCTCTGGATTCTTTTAACATGCTAATTTTTAAAAAATCTATTGTCAAACATTCAACATAATATATACTTGAAAAGTCATTAGAAAGGTTATTGTCGCTGTGCAGCAAATGATGACAGCCATTGCTTTGAGGACAAATGCACTGCAGATGAGCTGAACAGCATCTTCAAGTTGGTAAATCAAAATCATTTACCATCAGTTGTTTATGTGACTGCGTCCTTTCTTCTACTTCACTGATCAAACCCTACCTTGATTTTATTCATATTTCAGATGAAGGCAGCTGTCATAATTCATCCATATCATTGTCATTCCCATAAGAACCTTTTGCTAGGGTTTATTTAGAAGATGTAGAGAAAGTGCCTCAGAATAAAATTTTTGAGTATTTTGGTGTTCTTTAGGTCCAATGCAGTCATTCATTAATGCATTGGACCTAATGGAACATCACCCTGGCCCTGTAGGTTGCTCTAAGCTCTGTAGAAAGCTTCCTGTGTTATACTCTAAATGGCTCAAGTGAGCTCAGATGACACCAAAGTTAGACAGTATGCTAGTTACAATCACAAAAGACCGTGATATTTTACGACAAGCCTTTGAAGTACAGTGCAACGAAAAGCTTATGATATATTAGGTGACCTGCTCTGAATTAAATATAACTAACATTTTGGGAGTCATTCTGCCCAAAATTCATTTCAACTATCAATGTCTGCTCTGCCCAGTCTGACCTTGAGAACAGGAGTTCCAGTCTATGAATTTATCATGTGAAGAACATCTTCAGATAAAGAATAAAAAGAGCTCAGAAGATAATTTTTAGAGTAACTCTGTTTAGAAAGCCTCTTTCAATTTTTTATGGGCCTCAATGTGAGGCATACATGTGGAAATCCCCTTAGGCCACCATTCTATTCGATGATATGGTTCCAACAATTTGAATTATAGGCCTTTCTGAAAAGTTACTTGGTCAAATACATTTAAGAGAGGAATACCGCTTTGTCAAACTTGGCAGTACCAAGCTATAGATAAAATTACTACAATGCTTTTATTATCCATGATAGGCTGGGAAAATCCTGTCGGCAGGGATCAGAAACTGGATGAGTAAGCAGAAAGTGAGGCCATAGCCTACTTTCATTTGTTCCCCTCCACAATAGTTACAAGATGTATTGGAGGTAATTCCAGAGATATATCAAGGGCTTTAGTTCTTTTATCAGAAATAATTTTCATTTTCCAGTCAATGCATATCTTATTTCTTCCACCATTAATTCTACAATGTGGTCTCAATTATATCAGTAAGAAAAGTGGGAAACAACCCATCCTGACCCAAAAATTTTGAATTAATAAAATGTTCTCTATCAAGCTATTATACAGATTAATGCACCACAACCTACAGGATGATTAAAATGACCCTTTGTTAAGGGAACCAGCAGTGCAGACCTGTAGAATTTAATTGCAAGAAAGTTCAATGTCACATAGCTCTATACTTTAATCCATTAATGTTGCTGTGCATTTTAGAGGTTAAAAACTGGCTGTAAAAGAGATTCACTTTCTATTACTTATTATCAAATGGCTTCACTTCTAAGGCAAGCTTATTATTTAAAAATATTTGATATCATTTGCCTTGGATCTCAATACCTTAAAAACTTAAATATATATATATGTATGTATAGAGATTCACAGGATCTACAAGTTGCCTTTGCAATTCCAACTAAAATGTGATGGTGACAATCCTGGAATTCAGAAAAAAACCCTAATAAGATCGTAAATTATTTCCCAGGATTATCTGATTAGTCAGTTGCAAGTAATATCCTATCTGGCTTTGGAATCCTTACAAAAAAGCTAACTGATCATTTTGCATCTTCAGATGAAGGATTACTCTTCCTCCACTAACACACGATAACAATTTTATTTCTTTAGTATTAATAGAAAAAATTAACTTGATAACATCTAAATTACTTCATAGTATTATTGAAATGATGCCTTGTTTTATACCCCCCATGACATCTAATCACTACATGACACAAAAGCATCAGCCTAACCTTGAACTAATCTCACCTTCTGAACTTGATCAAATTTAACTCAAAGTGGATGTTGATGAGTCCCCACTTCTAGAGGTGACACACATCTGCCAGAGAATGCTAACAGTCCCTTTTTGTCAAATCAAAGTCTCCTTTCTGTAGACATGTTTGAAATAAAAATCACCTTCTAGTAATACAAGTAAGGAATTTAATATTTTCCTTGCTGCATTTGTACTAATTTGACATAGAGAGAATATCTAGAAATAACAGGCTGTGCTCTAAGATGTGGCCTATGTTGTAAATAAACTCAATAAATTAAAATCTTCTATTTCCCAAAAGGGCATCTGGGTATTTGCCTTATGAACTTATTCAAAACAGCATTTCATTAAAATAACAAAGTCTTTCCTATATTTCAAATATGAATCCTAGTCATTAACTTTCAGTGGCCCTCTGGGGATGTGGCCCAATACCCAGGTTTGTAGTTTTCTCATGCAAATAAAATATGTCATAAATAACTCTTCTATTTCACATTATGTATTAACTTTTTTAATGTTCTTTTTAAAAAAGAATTATCAATTAAAATGCATCTATTTTTAGATTTTAGAAATTAAAGTCATACTACTTAATTATTGCCATATTTTGTTTTACATTTCCTTCTTTGCTCAGAATTTTGTCATTTGTTTCATTTTCCTCTGCAGTGACATGTACTTTTGATTCTGAAAAACCTATAGAATACAGAATAAGGCAAACATTAATTAATCAGTAGAATTCTGTAAGAAACTGGTCAAGACCACATATTAGGTCAAATGAACTCTGCTGCTAAAGTACAATTTAGCATTTGTAAGGGTCTTAGCAACTGTCAAAGGAATGATGGCCCTTGAAATTCATATCAATGGTCATTAAGTCTTTGCTGACAATTTATTTCACCTTCCCCACTTCTACATTATGTTTTACAAGGGGCAAAATATTAAGGCCAACAAAGATTAGACAGGTTGTAAGCTTTATTGCAGTTTAATGTCTTTTAATTAAAGCCAAAGGATCTTTGTTGGGATCCCTAGAGTATAATATGATCAGAGCATTGAGCCACCCGACTAGCCAGATGTGCAGAAGCCAGCACCTTGATTATATGCTGAAAGCCTCCATAGGGAAGAGAGGATATTTAAATAAGTAATGAAAAACACAGCCAACGAAGATGTAGTTACCTCATCTAATTCCATTTCATCTGGACTCTCCCATGGCTTGATAAATTTCCCACGAGATTTCTTCAAAGGCACAATTATTATGTAGTATCCTCTGCAAAGAAATGGACGGACAAAAATAAGATTAGTTCAGAGGGAAGAGAAAATAGATGTGCCCTTCAATCTTCCACAGGCCAGTGATTGAGAATGAAGGCAAATTATGGATATGGAGTGACTTGTCCATTTCTTACATCAATGACAAATAACCACCTGTTGTTCAATTTTAAAAACAACATGGATAGACATTTATGTGTGACTTCAATGATCTTGTATGGCAATATCACCATGGTTGACTACTCTTTATTAGGTATCATAAACAGAACAGGCACTTGTTGTTAGGACCCTGGTGCTGGACACATATAAGGCTAGTATATTGAAATCTACCACCACAAGCTGCTAAACAAATATTTTTTATGACATCAACTTGTAACAGGATATTTTTAAAAGGGGGTGGTATATAAAGAAAATTACTCTTGGGTTCCACAGATATCTATTATTTTGTTTATATAAACCAAAAATACTTTTTGTTTGGATACAAAAATTAAAAATGAAACTTACTCATCTGAAAAGAAAGTAAAATGCAAAATCTCTTATCTTGCTTATCAAACTATAAAACTAAATACTGCAGAATTTTGAAGATTTCTATGTAAAGGGCTTCAAATTAGGTCTCAACATAATGATATCTATAAGAAAAGACAAATGTAACTGAGACCTCACACTGAAATTGGTCAACTAAAATTTAAGTGTTGTATAAAGCCACCTGCTAAAAAACAGATATAGGTCACTAGTTAAGTTACTAGAGAATATATCCTTCCCTTGCATTCATGTTTAGGGACTTGCATAACTACATATGGATTTGGAACATAGTAGATAATACCTACTAACACACTGATCACTTCCTACTTTTCAGGTATTATATTAAATGCATACACTTGTTTTGCCTTCCTATAGCACAGTCCCTTAAGTACAGTCTAGACATAAACTAAGGCTGTAAGAGCAGGTCACGAACAAAAAGATCCAGAAAAAGAGATAGTAAGGGGATTTAAACTTTTTCAATGATCTCTTTTTTACACTCACTCCATGCATCATAACACATTTCTGGAGAACTCCACAAAATTGATGTAGATTTATTGGGAAAGTGAAAACACACACATACAACAGAAGACAGTCATATACCTTTGAGAAGAGAAGGTTATCATAGGGACAAAGCAAAGAGGGAAAGGGCACTACCAACCCTGAGCTGCATGGAATCGAAGAGAACAGTAGCAGCCACAGGAAATCCTTTTAACTCATCCCAAATTCTCAACAAACTCAGCAAAACTTCAGCACTATTGAGCTGTTCCCATGAATACTGTCTAGAGCTAAGCTGACCAGTATAGTAATCTCAGGCCCCTGTGGCCACCAAGCTATTCAAATGTGGCTCCCCAGAACTGAGATGCACCCTAGTTATAAAAGACACACTGGATTTTGAAGTGTTAGTAAGAAAAAAAGAGAATGTAAAATATCATTGACAGGGGCAGTGGTCATGGCTCAGTGGTAGAGCACTTGCCTGACATGTTTGAGGCACTGGATTTGATTCTCACCACCACATATAAATAAATAAAATACAGGTACATAGACAACTACAAAATATTCTTTAAAAATATCAGTGGCATTTTTATAATGGTGATCATAGGTTGAAACAGTGATAATACTCTATATTGGGGTTACATAAAATGTTATTAAAATTAATTTTACCAACTTCTTTTTGCTTACTTCCTTTGCAACTATTAGAAAATTTAAAATTTCACAGGGATCTCACACAATGCTTCCTGGTAAGTGCTGCTCTAGAGTGTTCTTGTGCAGAATATGGCACTTGGAGATATATCTAGCCCAGACTTTAGGCTCCACTACTGATATGCTGGATAATCTTAGGTTGCTTGTTTAACATCCCTGAATCTCAACTGTATATTCTGAAAAATGGAAGTATACAATACCAGGCTGTGAGTGCAGGGAAACAAAATAAACAAACCTGAAGCATTGAGCACAGTGTGTGTAGCCAACAGCACCAAACAGACGCCAGCTGTTATGGGCGAGGCTGACATCACAGTGGAAGAGACACATCTGAGCTATCTTATTCACTAGGACGGATGAAATTCCGTGAGATGGAGGTAAAATAACTTGTGAAACTTGTTCCCCCTAATCAAGAATTCAAGTCAAACCAGTCAATTATACCAGAAACCTTTCTCCATGGTGCTGTGAGCAACTCATGAACAGATGCACACAAGTACATCACCTAGCCGTTCATTTTCTTTACTACAAATAATCATGATGATCAAGGAGGGTGAGGAGGAAGAAGAGTTGGAGAGTGTGAGAGAGGCCAATATCTTTTATTTTATGATCCAGATCAAGCCTCCTCTTCATCCTGTCCTCCCACTACCTGAAGGATTTGCCAAACAAGTCCATCATGTTAAATGAGCATGGAGAAGAATGACAGAGGCTGCAACTGAGCGTACAAAATAACACTGCAGATGTACTTGATAAACACACTTGTCAAGGAACCTCTTGCTTTTCCTACCAACTGCACAAAGTCAGGAGAGCTTCTCTTCTCCTAAAGTAATGATGCTGCACATTATCAGAGAGCACCCACTGTCTGCTTTCAGAATCGTATAAATCAAAGTTAAGCTGATGAATTCTATTAATTTTTCTTCTGCTTTCATACACTGAGTTGTCATTCTTGTTCATGGGGAAAAAAAGGATGCATTCTTTCTTCAGCAACACTCCCAAACTATTCATTTCACTCGTGGCTGAGATAAGAATTGAACAGCCTCTCCCACAGCAATTAATTATCAGTGTGGTCAGAGATCCATAACCTCCTCTATCTCTACTGCTCTCTAAACCATGCGTCTAGGTCTAGGGCAGTCAAAGTAGAGCTTCCTTCAAAGCCACTCTTGCACACTGAGAAAAATGGGGTATTCGCAATTTGGAATTTCAGATTATAGAAAGTATCACCTCAGTCTAAATATACAATCTGAACCGTACTCTCTGCAACTCAGATTTTGCAAACATCCATGTCTTTGCCTAACCTGCACCCTAGCTTTCCCCAAAGAGTGCTGCTTCTCTTGAAGCCTTCTCCTGTGGTAGCTGTTAATTTATCCCTCTTCCCTCTCCAGGAATCTAAGAATCAGGATTTGGGGTTTGTTTGTTTTCTTGGCTCCTTGTGGCTTCTTAAGGTATTTTTCCTCTACCCTCTTGCTAAAAAATTAAACAGTCAGCTTCTGTTTTGAAGTTCATGCAATTCATCTATATGACTCTCTTCTCGGGCTGATTTTTGCCATATATCAACTTCTCTAGCATCTCTTTTCACAGAATTTGTTTGTTTGTTTGGGTGAGGTTCAAAGTCTACCTTCCTCCAAAATTCTGCCATTGTCCTGGGTGATTTCAATCTTCATAGAGTTGGCTCATGCACCACCCTACCTCTTACATCTTTCAATTCTTCCTTTCCAAAGTGTACCTCTCACATGCAATTTATGGTAGACTCTTGACTCTCTGTACTTGAGCTTAGGGAGTTGAATACAGCTAGAGAAACAGGGCACAGGGTAGGATGAAGCCACAAATCCATGATCAGCAAATCCCAATAGGCCCTCAACAGTGCCTGGCAAATGCACAAAGTCAGCTTCTCCCTTTACCAAGTCCTTCCATTCTCCACAATGACTTTTTCAAGTGCTCTCCACTACTCAAACTTGGATGTTCATATCTCCCCACAAAATGATGTTCTTGGCTTTTACTTACAAAGAAAATATAAGTAGTCTGACAATAATTCCCTCATCAGTCTATCAAACTATAAGCCTAATTCTACTATAATCTTTCCTTTAGGTACAGTGTAAGGGTACAGTGCATTATAGCCAACAACTATTTAAATTGACTCCCATTCTCTGACTTTCTTAGAGAGTTAACTAGGCACCATACCACTTTCTCATCTGTCTCAACTTCCTCCCCACTGGACCCTAGCCATCAGACTTCAGCCATGCACAGATATCCACCATTTAAAAAACAAACCAAACTACATCCTACTGTAGTCATCTACCTGTCTCTCCTAGTCCTTACAGCCACAATTCTGCAAGTAGCTGCATGTTCTTCAGGCTCTCCATTTCCTTCTCTTCCACTCACATCTTAATGGACCTTGCTATCTTCCTGCCTCAGCACTGCCACCAACAGGGAACTCAAGGACCTCAATGTGTGACATAGGAAGGAGAGTTTTGATCCTCTTCTTAAATCATCTCTTAGCAGAATCTTACCATTTTGGTAAGATCTTCCATGAAACATTCTCACCTCTTTCTTTGTTATGTAACTATTTTCTACATTATCTTTTCCTATATTAATTCTACTTCCTTAATAGTCTATTATGTGCTATCCAGCTATTAAATGATGAAGTCCCTCCATGATCTGGCCAAAGAGTTCTCTTCATGCTGTTTTTGCCCTAGGAGAACTCAATCCAATTCATTGCATAGGTTATCAGCTATATGCAAATGTTTAACAGATTCATATCTTCAGTTCAGAGTTCTCCTGTGAATTCCAAAGATTTATCAAAATTCAAATTTATCTTTTCATTTCTATGTGCAAAGTACCTCAACTCACTGTGATTAAAATGAAATGAACAATATACCTTTCAAAATAAATCTTTCTCTAATATTAAACCATATCTTTTATAGCACACATGTCAATAACCTAGGTGTTTTACTGAAAATATGCTTTTATTCTCTTCCTCTCTCATACCCAATCTATCATCAAGTACTCTTACTTCAAAACTCTAGAGCATTCACCTGTTTCCATGTCTACTGCTATCTTTTTTGTCTCATTCCATTTTCTCATGGCTATACAATAGTCTGACTTTCTCCATTCACTTTAGTTTTTCTAGTCTAGTCTCCGAAATTTTCATTTCACAATACCATATTTATTGTGCCATTTCTACTTTTTAAGGCATTTCAATGAAATCTCATTTCTCTAAGGATAAAGACCACAAGGAATTATAAGTCCCTGTAGGCTCTTACCTGAATCCATCTCTCCACACAGCTATATCTTGATTGACTTTCAGTATTTTGAATTGATCTTGGTCAATTCTGAAATCAAACCTCTCATCATTCTGTCCTATCAGCCTAGAACCTTCTTTCACTTCCACCAAGTTAACTCCTCTCTTCCTTTGAATATCAGTTCATTTAGTTTCCTAAGTGCAACCTTCCCTGACTCTGATAAAATCAATTAGCCCATTATATTTCTATAATTTTCTTTTACTTTAAGATATGTTTACATATTTAGGAAAATATTACTACTAAAGCAGATGCGCACATAATCTTTTCAAACTTTGTTTTATTACAATATTACCACTGATTTTTTTCCCCAACTGAAAAATGGAAGTGGATGGGGTGGGTTGATTCTCAGGGACCTAGGTCTCTCTTAAATCTAGTAGTCAAAATTATGTGGGGGCCCTTCTTGTCCACCAGAATTTCCAACCCTCAATCTCATCTACCTTTTTCTCTTTTCTCCAAGGCAGCAACAACATGCTCAGATATGGTTTATATAAACTATAACTCCATACTGCAAAAATTTCTTTATTTAGCAGCCTGCTGGTGACATTTTTTTTTTCTAGCTTTACTAGACATTAAGGAAAATAAAGTGATTCAGATAGAGGAGAGATGAGGAGTTAAAATGTGCCCTACAGATTCATATCAACCTAATCACATGAGCTGAAAAAACTGGTTGGAAATACAATAAATAAATAAATAAATAGATTTTGGAGCTAGATCAGCTTTACATATGGGTAAAGTTAAACTCTACATTCTACTTTGTCTCTCTCAAGTCTGGAGTTTAGGCTCAAAAACCCTTTTTAAATACAGACCTTAACTATTAAACTAATAGAAAAAAATAAATAACTCAAAAATCAATATATCTGGAAAGCCCATGACTACTTACAAAGTAAGCTGTGTTTTCCCAGTATATTAGATTTAATTAGATACGTTAAATCTAACCTTCAGAATTTTAATTATATTAAGTAAAGTTTTACTAATTTCATTTAATATGTTATCATCAAGGGGCCCAGCTCCATATAATTATATGAGAAGCAAGCTCTGGTCTCTGCAGAGTCCCACTTCAAATTCAGCCAGGCTTTTCATATTAGCAATCGGTCTTAGCATTCTCGAACTTGCTATTTAACTGGGAGGTCAAAATCTGTCTTAAGAGTTTAATGATAAATGTCAATCCTTGCTTAACTTTGATTTTTTAATTTTTGTTATGGTCATTTGGGTAATATATATTGTTTAAATCAAATTAATTTACAATAGAAAAACCACAGCTGGTTGAATGATCTCTCAGTTTCTATGTTTAAATTAAGGCTTTGAATCTTTTCCTTTGGGGGTTGTTGGGCAACTTAGTTGTCTGAAGCCTCATTTTCCTCATTTGTTCATTGATAGGTGACATGCTGACCAGGGGAAGTCTCCCTCTTTACCTCTCCTCTAACTTCTACTGAATTACTGCTTCATAACTACTAACATATTCCTGTGATCTGTGCATACTCTTGGTTCTGAGGTTTACCAGGGAAGGCCTGTTTATGCCTACTACTTAGGAATTTCCTACCTGGTCAGCAAGTATTCTAGCAGAGAAATGTCTGGAAGAGAACCAACCAATAAATCTATGGTTCAAAATGTGAGCTCTGGAATGAGACTACCTGGATTCAAGTCTTTCCTCTTTGGCTCTGATATGTGTACTAAAGCAGATCAATCTATCAACTTCCTCATCTATAAAATGAGAAAAACCTCTTCTTGAGACATTTTCATTTGTTAATGTAATGTCCTTCAAATAGCAGTTAGTAGACCTCTGCCACCATTGGTATTAATCATTAAAATCAATTATATGACCTTGGCCAGGACACTTAGCATCACTCAGCCTCACTTTATTAACATGTAAATGGAAAGTATACATACCTTATGGGGTTATCCTGAGGCTTAAATGAAGCCTTCTAATAATTTCAGTCAACTGGAAAGTACTGTATAAACTTAAGACTTTACGACTTGGACAAATGTGATGAATTATTCCTCATTAAATTGCGAACAGTGATACATAAATTTTAGAGAGTCACACTGCAAGCCATACTTTCATAAATACTTTTTAAAAATAAAAAGTAGATAAAATGAAAGCCAAATTAGTAAAACCAAAGAAATTTAAAATGTCATAAAATACTCTTTAAGTTTCATTTTCTATAAGCATAAAATGGTTGTAATGAAATTAATTTACATTGGGCAATTTCTGGTATAGCTTTTTCTCTTAGTACCATCAGTGTATGTATATATCTTGTGTACACAAAATGTGTATACAAACTTTTTTTCCCCCCTAACCACCCAGAAGAAAATTCTGCTCTATAAAATCACAGAAGATCCCTCTGTAATTAGCATTAACTTCTGAAGAGTGGTATCATTGTTACAGTTTCTGATTGTCATTCTGTCCCTTAATCTATTAAAAGGAGTGCTGCACCTCAGAATCTTTGCTTCCAGAACCTGTAGCATGCTTCCGGTTGTTTGAGAAGGACTTTAGCTTATCTCTGGAAGATCCTTCCCCTGTTCCTTACTCCAGGCAAGCAAACAGAACCCCGTGTGAAGGAACACAGAAGCAAGGAGCTATGTGTTCATTACATTTATAAGAAACCATCTGTTTTTAGGTGGTCAGGACGTGGGGGCCAGTAATTAAGACCTAACAATTAACTTGGCTGGGAATGAGAAAAGCAGAGTTTCTGTTGGTAAACAGAAAAGTCTTAAATCACCAAAATTGCATTTTTTTTTTCCTAGAAAACAAAAAAAGGAAGTCTTTTCTTAGCTAGCTTTAATGTAAATAAGTTAGCAACCTGCCCACAGTTCTGGAAATGAGATATGCTTCTTTCCCTCATTTCTCCCACAGAATACAGGACAAAAAGCTACAAATCTTTTCTAATTTCTAAACTTGCCAACTCCTGCAAATGGCACTTATGGCAGAGCTTCTTGTAATGTCTGACCATACCACATAAATCCACTAAAGACAGGCTGGGTGACTTTGTGCTATTTCCCCACTAAGAAACCCAACAGACAAATTATATACATTATCAACATAGATTTATATTATTAAAAATTTGTTTTAAATTCTTACTACCAGATCTGGCTTTGTTCTGATGCTTTTCGCCACTCAAGAACTTTCTTAGAGTGGACTTTTTTCCCTTTGTTTTCCCAGGAGGCTAGAATATATTTCTAAGAATCTTTAATTCACTTCTAAAATATAATTATTTCCCATGATAGTTGGCTTTCTTTTTTCAACTTCATACTAGTCTTTTTTCTGTTACCCAAATTTTATCTCTTTTCCCTGATTCCCATCTCAAATATAGGGGGAGAAAGTATATAAACAGAGATACTGAACAAGCTAAAGAAAAACACAACAGGATAGAAAACATTTTGCAATTTTCTCTACTCATTTAGAAACTGGAACATTAAACTAAAGTTTACCACCAATGGACTGAAAATGCCATTTCCCAGTAAGGCTAACACACTTTACCAAGGAAATTTGGGTCATTAGTCTCTACAGGTGATTCTTTTTTATATAAATAAAATTGTGGAAAGTAAATGAATAGTAATATTGTTGAATACACTATACTATATTCATCTTGCATCTGCTGTGTTCCTGAATAGACATGCCTTTTTTAATGGATTAAATTTACAGTCTATATCTTTTCCCCTTCTTTTAGTGTTTACAACTTTTTCACCTTTCATCAATCTTTCTCATCCTTCAAGACTCAGATTAGATATTAGCTCCTCCAGCATGCCTTCCCTGACACCCATGTTGTGCTAAAACTCAATATTTATGTTTCTATAGTACCTGGAAGTACCCACCACATTACAGCCAAGTTATCTATTCTCTGAATCTGTTCTCCACTGTGAGTCAGGGCTTTATCTCACTCGACTTTCCACTCCCAGACATACTGCCGGAAACCGTGTATACAGAACATGAGTTTGTTGGATGCTAGCAGCAAAGTCATAACAGACGGGCAAGATGTGTACAGAACAAGCAAGAGGCTCTCCTGGGCCTCCACTGTGTCCACTGTCTGAACAGTTGTGTCCCCACTCCCACTGTGATGGCCCAAATGACTTCTTGTCATTCTTTAAGCCTCAGCTTGGCAGTCACCTTATCTGAGACCCCATCCCCCACCCCTATGGCTTACTTTACCTATCTAATCTCTACCACAGGACTGCTTCAACTGACTCTTGTCCAAATCCCCAAATTAACTACATGGTATTAGAGCATGAGAAAAACGGCTTTCTCTCTACTGAGCACCTGACACAATGCCTGGTATTAATAATAGATGATCAAAAATATTTCACTTATCTGTGGCCTTGATGATGTTTCAGAGGTGAATACTTACTACTAGTACTATTGAGACCTAAATATGAATTATTCAACTTTTTATGCATCAATTATGCTTCAATAAAGTGGTTTTAAAAATACATAAATATCTCCTACTTGTCAATAGTAAGAAAATATTCTGCACAAGACATAAACAAGTAAACAGATAAATGTAATCTCACACTCATATTAAATTTTATTGGAATAAAAATTACAATGATATTCCACTTCTTGTTTTCAGTTTTCTGAATGACAGAGGACAGAAATGGAGACTAAATTTATCAACAAATATAGTAATAATTTTTTTCTGAAATTATTGCCTGGTTGAATCTACCAATTAATTTCATCAAATAAACATTAATTGAAAGCTTACCTAGGAAGGATTGATTTGGGCTGAGTCTCAACTGGCCAAATTACTCATTCCTAAATTGCACTAGATTTAAACTTCTTGTTTATGACTATATTTTTCAGGATTTGATTTTCAGTCATCTTCTTTAGGTTTTGATTTGGGAATCCTTGACTATACTTTCAAATTTTCTAGAAAATGCTGTTGCCATGCTGCCCTGGCTCAGTTCTCCTTTTAATTTTGAAAGAAGTCCTTCCCTATGTCATTTACAGGCTTTCCTCTTACTGCTAATTGAGGCCTTTACTTTTAGTACGTATTTCCTACATATTTTTTTGACATTGCCTCAGTGATTCTGTCTCCATCCATGAAACCCTTGTTTCTCTGTTTGCAATTCCCAAATTTATATTATTAGTCCTAGTTACCTTCTCTTAGCCCAAATTTCGAATAGATATTCACGGATACTCCATACAAAATACACACATAATTAACTTCCTCTTGCTTTTTCATCCTTTAGGATTAATGGCAGCATCATGCATTTATCCTTCAAGCTCCAACTTCAGGGCCATCTAGCACATTTTCCTCTACCTTGATCTCATAATTAAAGTCCCTGACAATTCCTGATGAACTTCTGTTCTGGTACATTTCACATCTGCCTCTGTATCCTATGTGCACCATCATATTATTTGTCAAGAATCAATTAAGCATGTGATGACTTCACAAAATTTTTCCTCTCCCACTATCTCTGGTGCTCCAAGCCATTGCAGCAGTCCAGGAACTATGTACAAATGCCTTTTCTGTGCAACCTTCATACCTTTCATAGCAAATTCATTGCATGAGAAAAAACTTATTTTTATGCCAACAGGTAACACAGTGTCGAACATGCAGTAGGATATTCAAAAAAGTATTTTCTAAAATGGAAAAAAAAACCATGGATATCATACAAATGTACCATGCTATTTTCCCACATAAAGATCTTTAATGGATTTCCAGGGTCTACAGAATTCAGCTCCAACTTCTAGACATGAAATGATTCATGTATGCCTCCCCAGTCTTCCTCTAATCTTGCCCAGGCATTTTAGTCTCCAGCCTTCTAATATCACTTGCTGCCTTTAACTAATGGATCTTGGCATGCACTGTTCCCTTTGCATATAACATTATTTTCCTTATTTTTTTGCATTCCTATTTGCCCTTGAAGACTATTCTCAGAAATTTCTTTTATGCATCCTACTCTGAGTTAGCTGCTCTTAAGATAAAGCATAATTCTACCACTGACATTTCTTAGATATGTCTATTTATCTACATGATACATGACATGGTACATTTTTTGAAGACCAGAATCACATCTTCTTTATCTCCAGGGCTGATCACAGTAATTGTACTTAATATAGTTCAGTGACGATACTATTTTCATCTATTGGTATATAGTCAACTAGGTCTATTTTCTTAGAAAAACAACTTAATTGGTTGGATTTAATTTTCTACTTCAAGTACATTGGCTTTTACATTAAGTTCCATCCAAAGAAGATAACTTGCATTTTATATGTTTTTTTCCAATGTCATTTTGAACTTCACCTTGAAATTCTTCCTACTTTTTTAGGACATAAAACAGTGTCAAATACTTTTTTTGGTTATCTAAGATCCCAAAGTTTCTTTCAACCTACAGTAATTTGTAAGATTTCCTCACAATTACATTATTTTGCCAAAAATTAGAGTTAGTCAACTCTTTGCCATATTGCATAAGAATATGACATAAACTACTTTATGGAAAGACTGTACTGTTTATCTTTACATCTCCTCGAAATGATGTTCCTGGAACATAGGAAAAACTCAGTATTGCCAGGCATGGTGGCACACACCTGTAACCTCAGTGGCTCAGAAGGCTGAAGCAGGAGAATCCCCTGTTCGAAGCCATCCTCAGCAATTTAGCTAGGCCCTAAGGAACTTGGTAAGCCCTGTCTCAAAATAATAAAAAAGGGCTGAGGATGTGGCTCATTGGTTAAGTGCCCCTAGGTTCAATCCCTGATGCCAAAACAAACACACAAACAAACAAACAACAACAACAACAACAAAAACCAACTCTGTGTTAAATTAATGACATTCTTTGTTAAAAACCAGATCACCATTTAGTAAGCTTGGAGACTGTGTATAGAAGAATCTTTTGCTCTACGTTCCCCAATATATTCTTGCAATCGCCATGACACTGAGATCTAACTTTCTTATTGGCCTACAGCATTTCCTTCATCCTCATCCTTCCACCCACTTACTTTATATTTTCATTTGCAGGAACTTCAGGCAATTGCACCGTAATCATGCCATCCAGGTTGGTCTTGCCGATGAAGGCAGGCTTGGTGCGGAGCACATCTGGTGCCGTCTTCGCTGTTACCCTGTGCTGCAGCCCACCAGCGCTGTTTCCACGATTCGTCAGCACGAAGGAGTATGACTTCTCAGGCTTCAGGTTGACAATTAACTTCTGTGTGGCTCGGCCATCCACTTCTTCTACCATTTTCCCATCGTCATAAAGAATCTAAAGAGACAACCCATCAAACAAGTTTTGCTATCAAGAGGCAAAGTGTATTTTCTAAACCAAAAATTCACTTGTTTCTGGAAAATGTGTGCCAGATCAATTCTAATTCTGGGCAATTCCTAAGCCTATAAGTATTCATAATTCTAGAGACTGCATCAATTTTCCTGTCAGTTCTTGCTGTCTAACGATATAATGTTTGTAAGTCTATCAAAAATATGCAAAGAAATGTGCAATAACTTCTCAATATTTGACCTGTCAGCTATATGTGATCATAATGGAATGTGTGCTGAAATGCTCTAGGTTTTCCATGTATTATCCACATCATTTTTTTCCCTCATTGTTTCAATCCTCTTTTAAATATATTTTCACTTTCTCAAATGTTTGTCTACTTTTTATTTCACAAAAAAGTACTTCTTTCTAACATCTCCAATAAACATTAACAGAAAAGCAGAGTTTAAAAAATGCCAGGAATTCAGACCAATAAACAAATTGAAAATCTCCCAGAATATTGCATTGTACAATGTAGAGACCATGAAAATTTTATTATTTTCTGGAAAAACAGAAGCAATAGTTACATGCAAATAGTTCAAATTCAAATTATTAGGTATACTACAAGCAATGCTAACCTTTGGTTTGAGATCCTGTCTGCTCCTTAGTGCACAAAAGTTGAGATGCCAAAGCACCAAACTCAATCTCTTACATGAAAGTCAGTGTTGGAGATGCTCAGTGGTAGACCACATGCCTAGCATGTGCGTGTACTTAAATCACAGGGGACTGTATACTTTGCAGATTGTCCTAATGAAGTACCCTTTCAATAATAGCTTACAAATAATAAGACATAATATCTTACCTATAATATCTTGCAAATTAGAAAACAACTTACTTTGAAAGGCATGGCGGAATTATAATTCTCTGGAATCTCCCAAGACAGCAATACTGAAGTCTTCATTACTGCTTTGACATGAAAATTTTTTGCAAACACTGCTGGAAAAGGAAAAACAGTGTATTTAAACTATTCCTAAGGACATATGACCTGTCCTCTTTCCACCATGGATCATAGAGCTTACGCTAGATGCTGGCTACAATGCTTAGAGAGAGAAGTATGATTCGCCTACCTGGTTAGAGCATTCATTTTTAACCCATTCTCATAAAGATCTCTCCTTTCTCTCCAATTCAGTCAACTCTATTGTGTTTTCCTTACCTGAGGATATTGGGGTGCTGTCAGCCAGACTTTCTTGGCATTCTATAACTGAAATCTATGGCATCCAAAACGTATTAAGTTTTATATACTTTACCTTTTGGTTTTTGCTGAACCTATTAATATGAATGGGCCGATCAGTTATTTATAGCTTCAAAATACTGATTTCCAAAGACCGATATTCCTTTAAAGGAGGAAGGCCATAAGCAGACAAATCCTACCTTGATCCACAGGCAGTGTCCTGAACTGGACACTGGGACTATATGGCCCGGGCCCTTTGCTCGTGTGAGCACGTACTTTTACATCGTAAGTGGTATCTGGTTTTAAGCCAGTGAGTGTCATAGAGGTGTCAGCTGGAACAATGAGTTGCTCCATTGGAAGAAGGGGGATGTTGATATCCCTATAGAGAACGGTATACTTGGTGATAATGCCATTTCTCTCTGCCAAGACAGGTGGCTGCCAGGATAACTGGACGGAGGTTGAGGTGGTGCCTTCTGAGTGGAGGTTTTGAGGGAATCCAGTTGGTGCTTCTTCAGGAACAGAAATCTCTTTCACCATCTCCTCCCCAAAGCCCACTTTGTTTCTGGCGGACAGCCTGAAGATGTAGGATGCTCCTTTGTGGATGTCTGTAGCTGTAAAATGATCTTCTTTTTCAGAGAACTCGAGAGTAGTGAGAGGCTCCATATCCTTGCGGCCAAATTTTAGACGGTAGCCCTGAAGAGGTCCAAATGTGTCCACAGGGGGGTGCCACTGAATGAGAGCTGTGTTCATCTGTGTGTGGTTGATCACAAGTCGGGGTTTCCCTGGAACTGGAACACACAGGACAAGTGGTGAAACCAACTGGTGTGGATGTCCACATTTCAATTATTGCCAAACGGGAGTGTTCCACTCTAGTGGTAGTCCCATTTCAATATTTATAAAACAAAGGAAAACCACATTTGACCTACATACCTACATGAAACTAAATTCCTTCTCTTACTTTAATAAGATAGTTGGCACTACTAGAATTTGATAAGAAACACAAAATAGGAGTTATCATTAAAACAACAATTTAAGGGATTATTTCTAACTCTTTGCACATACAAGTTCATGTCTGCCATAGAAAAATGAATCCAAGTAAAGATTAGTCAATTACATATAGTTAATAATGATTACTTATTATGTGCAATGTTTCACAAACTGTAGAGCATTGAGCATATTATCTTATTTGATTTGTACTCCTCACTTCTCGCTATGTACCTTCATTAGTTATTATATATCTAATTTCTATAATAAGAAAATAAGAACAGAGAGGTAGAAAACTAAGGTCAGGTACATAAGAAGAATGCTGTAAGATAGATCCAGCTCTGCTTAAATCCCACTTAATATGCTGTTATATTGCTTAAAAGCTAAAAATGCTTAGTTTCTATGGATCTAATTAGCACATTCTGACTTTCTTATCCATACACAAACTGTTATGAAGTTTTTCAGCTGTACAATAGGCACATCATTAAGACTTACCTCATATTGGTGCTATGTCTTATTAAATGAAGATCTATATGCAAAAGTCTTAGCATACGGGTTTATACTCTACTAATATTAATCTTGATTATTAGTAGTCAGAAGAATATTAACCTTTTTTGGTCAGGAGTCAGTTTCCCAGAAGTTCAGAATTTATTTTCTTTTTAAGACCGATATGTCTTAAAGACTGATTTATTTATTCAATGACCATTACAGCTATAATTTTTGTTTCAAGGAAAGCAATTATTCCTAGAGTCCACAGAGAAAGGCACTGATAGAAAATACAGCCAGAGGATTCTTCAAGAATGGTAAAAAGAAGGGTAGGGAGGAGAGAGCACCACAAAATGAAAACCAGCCCAAGTCTGTAGAATAAGAAAGATGGTAGGAGAGGAAGAAAGCTTACAGCAAAGGGAGACAGACAATAAAAGAGAACTGTAGGGATATGGACAGAGATTAAAACAATCTGGATAGGTGATGAGGCATCACATAAAACATCAGCCTCAGAAGCAATCTGGTTAACCCCTTCATTTTCTGAATCAGAAAGCTGAAGCCCAAGTGGGGATGCAGAGCGCCCAGGAACACACTTTTTAAGACACTTCTATCCTTAATCAATGCAGCAAGCTGTATTTCACAAGATGGGTCAATTCATAAGCTTACCTACAGTTTATGGGGAAAAATAGTTCCTGTAGTTTGCAATGGCAAGTATGTGTGTGGTGCTAAAGGTTGGTTTGTTACTAAACTGTTGCATACTCATAGTTTCCCAGGGAAAATGTAACCAGATACCTTCACAACACACTGGGAAACACTTAGAATACAGCCCATTCATTCTTAATCTGGAAAGTACTTAAACTATTTCATTTATTTTATTTTAAATATATTTACAATTGTTTTTATTTTAAAACAGCATTTCAAGGCAGACATTAACAGACACCATTAATTTCCATTTATGGATATAAGCATTTATATGATTTGTCCATTAAAATGTGAATGATGGTGATAAGACTCAAACACTTCAGTCTCTGCTTAGAAAAATTCATGTTAAATGCGGGGGTGGGGGGCTTTTAGGAGAGAATGTAACCTTCAATAAACAAATCCCAGATAAAACTATATGGTAGAACTATAACAATTAACTCTCACATTCTTCAGGGCTAACATATTTATTAAATATGTTTATTGAATTTTTTTAAAAAACTCTGGATCCAAGGAACTCCTTAATGGTATGTAAGCTGTATATCTTGTTTCTATAGGATGCATGGGCTGGGGTTGTGGCTCAGTGGTAGAGTACTTGCCTAGCATGTGTGAAGCACTGGGTTCAATTCTCTGCATCAATAAAAACAAATAAATAAAATATGTGTCCATCTACAGCTAAATATATATATTTTAAAAAGATGCATGGAAAGCTAGATCAAAAATACCTTTTAACTTCTTGATAAAAATCACAAATATTGATTGCAATCTAATAACATTTGTTAGATCATAATACTTTGTTATTATCTGCTGTTTCACTTAATATTGCTAAGGTACAATATAATGGAAAATATAATGGACTGGGAAGTTCAAGGAAAAAAAACAAACATCCAGTTTATGAAAACATACATTTATTCCTCGGTGGAGTCAAAGCTTAGGAGGGAGTAGCATACACTGCTTTTCAATTCTGGCACGCCCTTTCTTCTTTTTTTAAAAATTTTATGTTATGTGTATTTTTTTATATCTTTATTGTATTTATTTTATTTTTATGTGGTGCTGAGGATCGAACCCAGGGCCTCGCACTTGCTAGAAGAGCGATCTACCACTGAGCCACAATCCCAGCCCACGCCCTTTCTTACTACGTGGTATAAAGGCTTGTGGGCTTGGACTCATGAGATCGAATAATGTTCTAGAAGATGCAGCATCAGTTCTGACCTACTGGTTTTCCCTGCTGTGTCAGGAGCAATCCCAGTCTGCTCTCTAGTTCCAACCCACCACAGCCATTCCTTCTCCAGGCACAAGTTTAACTAAGCCTGAAAACTATTGAGACAACCACCCTGGGAGCACAAAAAGCACAAGGGAAGGATTCAGGAAAGAAATGAAATGCTGAGGTAGCTACAGAAAGAGCTGCCAATACCACCTCAGGAGAGGCTGCTCACATGAAGACAGGCCTAAAACCTCCTTGGAACGTAATAGAATTATTAGATGCAGTTCAAATCAGTTGGGGAAAGGGCTCTGGATGGCTATGAGTTTTTACCCAGAGAAAAAACTCTTACTAGGGAAATGCTTCAGACTGGGAAGGATGGCAGTAAGATGCATCAGGAGCTTTTCTCTTACAGGGATTTTAAATCTGGACACTTCCATCCCAGGCTCAGTGAGGAAGTGTCAAGAAAGCAAATGTTCATGCATGTAAATTAGCAGCATTTTTCATCTTAATATTTGTTGGTTAAAGGAAGATGTGAAATTATGAATAAAAATTCCAAAAGAATTCTATGTATAAATAACAGCCGTAATTGTAGATCTGCATGGTGACTAAAAAGTAATGAGCTAGTTTTAGTGACATTAAAATACACAGATTCATTCCTTTTTTGGGGTTTCTATGCCTTAGCTGTAAGTCCTGTGGTTCTTCTTTGTTAGTCCATGACCTCCACGTTAGAGGCAATAGGAGTTTGATGCTTCACATAGGACTTTCAGGTATTAGGAAAGGGGATAAAGGCAATCCATTTCTTCAATTTTGGATTTAATTTCAGGGGCTTAACAGTGGTTGTCAATATTCCAATCATGGCTCCTTCTATAGCTGGCTAGTCACTGTACCATCACCCCACTCACTGAACATGTCCCTCCTATTCAGGGCACTAAATTAGCTTGATACAATGGTATTCTTGGAAAAAGAGGGGGGGAAAAAAAGCCCGAAAGACTCTGCCTTGAAGGAGTTTTGCCATCTGTAATCCTGCTGCTTGAGGCAGTTCCAGGTGGCAGGATGTGAGCAAGGCAAATCTTATGACATTTAGACAAATTTGGCAGTGAGCATGGCACCCAGGAGGGTGCTCAACATCACAGCTGTTCTTTGCTTTAAGCCTTTGCATAGAGGTGTGTTCCTAAAAAGTTGTGTGAGAAGCAATTCGGGAGGAGTAAATCAAATCACAGTTTAAATGTTCCATGGGAGATTGCTATATGAAGGGATTGGAGAAGAATCCTTTTGTAATTATCTCTTAATTTATCGGTTCTACAATGCCAGACCTTCTTTCATGCTGGCTTTTCCTAATGTGGCCGAACAAAGAGCCCCAAGGAAGCTTTGTTCTTCAGAAAAGGGCAATTTTATATTATTGAACCTCCTTGATATTCTTCTTTCTCCAATTTTGGCGCAATCTGGCTTCTTTACAATCCCCGCAGCAGAGGGTGAGGAGAAAAAAGTGATAAGGAATAAAACTGCAAGTCATGAACCCAATAAAAGATGGTGGCTCTTCCAAAAGGGTTTGTTTGTGGGGAGGTTGAACTGGCTGTGTGACTTCTGTGTGGATACCTTCTTTTAGGACCTTCATGGGTCTTGTTCCTTCACATTCAAGATGCAGCTTAAATATCCTTCCTCTAAGATCTTCTTAGGCCTTATGAGAGATTGGTGATACTTAACTTGTCTATATACCTTTTATCTTATCACAATCACAAATTTTATTATATACTCTTGGTTCATTTGTTAGCTAACTAGTCCAGGTTAGAAAACAGAATTTTTCCATTTGCACATAGCAGGTACTCTAAAACATTTATTGAATGACTGATTGAATAATTTGGACAAACAGCATTTAAATTACTCTTTTCTCCTTAACTCTTTTCCTGAACTAAAAATACAAAAAAAAAAAATCCACAAAAAAAACATGGCTGATTCCTTGGTTCATAAGTGTGATGACTGAGTGTTCATGCTATTGTGTGAGATGTGCCTCCCTCTAAACCTTTTTTAGAGACATATGCACATTACCCATCTGAATATGAAAAGAAAAAAAAATCCAAACATAGTCCATTTATTTCCTCCAATTTTATGATAACAAAACAATGATGGACTCCACCCATAGCACTTGGAAAGTTGGTAATATTGTTCAAGGCACAAATGAGTACAGATATGATTACCTGCCCCAGTGGTGGACACCAGTTTGGGCTTGCTGCGAGCACCATCTCCTTTAGTGGTGTAGGCTGTGACTGTGAGGGAGTAGGAAGTTTCAGGCTGTAGCCCAGATATGATCATGTCCTGAAATGACACCATAGAACAACACTGATTCATTATATGCCACAAATACCCTAAGGAATACGAGGCCTTCAATCATCACTCTGCATGCCTGAGCATCCTCTGAAGTCATGCTAAGCACTGAAGTCTCATGCCTGCAGCTCATGCTATGGAAATCTATTTTCATGCTGACATTGAAGGTGGGTCTTCAGGCATCCTAAGAAGCAACTTTTAGGCATAGCAGTTTAAAAAAAAAATCTGGAGCCAAACCTGAACTCTTTGAATTTTAAACCTGCCTTACTTACTAGCTTGATAAACAAGGACAAGCAAGTTTGCCCAACTGCACCTCCGTTTCCTGTCTGAAAGTTACCAGCAAGGGTAACCTGAGGATTAAATGAGTGATATAAGAACTGTATCTGGCTCATAGTAAGTGATCCACAAACTACCTGTTATCTTCTACCAACAGCTTTCCTTATCTATCTATTGAAGCCCAGCTCACTGACTGGTGACATGGCAGGTGCTGATGCAGTCTGTTCTACCACCAGGTAAATAGTTTACCAGATGGCTGATCTGTTGGACCTAGATATCCTCAGAGCCAGAGAACTCCAGGAACTCATTATTAGTTAATTATATAGGCTATGAACAATAGAGATCAGATTATAAAACCGATAGTATAAGAAGACATGTACTACATTGCTAATATGTGTTTAATTCATTCAACTGCTTAGAAAATATTAAATATTACAAACTATGTACCAACTCTCTTACTTCTCTTTTAGCAAGGGCCCAAAGTTGTGATGGTTATAAGACCAGATATCTTTGAACTGTTTCTACAAATTAAGGACTAAATGGGAGTGTACCCATCTAGAGTTCTAGTTGCCGATTTGTTCTACATTTTAGAGCTACTCACATATGCATACACACATACTCGTACAGATTTTTTCACTTCCATGATTTCAAATTGACTTTGGATAAATTTAAGAAATGCACAATGTCATTTTCCTCCAAATCTAAAAACAGCATAGGTGTCAGTGAACACTGGGTTGTATGCAATACAATAGGGCTTTTCTCAGCAAGACTATTAACAGGTACCACAGAACACAATTTTTGAAGCTTGTCCCAAATGGCAGCTTTTGACAAGTTGCTTTCTAAAGAGAGTAGGAATACCATCAATGTGGAAACTGGAGCACTTCAGATTCCATCCTGAAGAGCCATTGGAGATTTTATGCCACCAGATAAATAAAGTATTTGGAAAAATTATTTTATCTGCAGGATCTTGAGATGGTTTCACTTATATTACAGAAGTCATCAAAATCAAATAAACCACCTGAGAGCAGTATTTTATGTTATGGTGGGAAAAATGGATATTCTAAAATTTGTGATGAATACATGCTAACTATTTTCCATGGTTCCCAGGATCACTGCTGAAAAGCAAAGGAAGCTAACAGGGAAAAGGCGGCAGCTTGGTTCTACCACCAAGTTAAATGGCGAGAAATGTATGCACCCAAAGATCTCTATCAATGTATGATTCAAAAAACTGGGGCTAATCATGTGTGTCCTTCATCTTGCTGAGATTGTCAGTGGATACCATAAGTAACACTCTTTAAAACTGGGCAAATCCTTATCAGCAGGACATTGTTGCCAGCCACTCCTGGATTGGCCATGATAATAGTACTGCTTGGGCTACATTTTCTTTCTTTAAGCTGATGGTTTCAGGCTCCTTGGTGAAGAGGTATGTCTAAGGGGAGGAACCAGTTCCCACTTCTTCTTCTCTCCTCCTCTTCCTCCCGTACTCCTGCCTGTTAAGAGTCGGCATTTCTGAGGTTCTGTCACAGTACTGGTCTGCTGCCTTTCTCTCTTGTCTTAAAAAACCTGAATTCATCTCAAAACCTAAAATAATTATTTCTCTGTCACATGTTTATCTCCAGCTTTAACCATCCCAAGTTCCATCCCATGCATATGGTCAGAATGTGCGGGACGTTTCCTTGTGATTTTTTTCCAGTTGTCTAAAACATCAAAAGCATTCCCAGAAGCAGACCGCCACCTTCCTTACTTACATATTTTAATGAAAGGCAAGCCATCTTTAAAACTTATGAGTTTTCTCTGACATCTTTCTCTTTTTCAAGTTCTGGCTCAGCATGTGTTTGTCAGTTCTTAAGATGCTGACAACTCTCCCTTTTTTTTGTCTCAACTTTGTTAAATGCTGATCACTTCATGAGTGAATTAGTAGAAGGACTCTTTCCCCTTGTTTTTCTATTTGCTGTATTTTCGGTATCTAATTTATCCACTAAGTCACTGGTTTTTAAACTGCAGGTAATGACCCATTTAGTAGGTCATGAAATCAATTTAGCAAGTCGTGACCAGCATTTAAACAGAAAGGAAATGGAACAGACTTGAGTAAAAAATGTTAAAAGAGTTCATTATATTTAAAATTAAGATATGGCTTTATAAAACTTTTATTTCTGTTAAACATGTGTGTGTACCGGATTAAAACATACATCTATTTCTTACTGTGTGTCATGGTCAAAGAAGTTTATAAAATAGTGCTACAGCCTTAATTCCACGAGAACTGATACTCTCTACATATTTTCTAAGATCCCCAATAAGAACCTTGTGCTCTGGCAATAAAAATATACAATGGATAAACTATCTTCCATGCTACCTTTGTTATTTTTCTTTTTAACGATTTTCTTCAACTCTTCAGAACTGAAGACCACCAGCTCTTCAGCAGTTTTTTCACTGTATTATTCACCCTTAGCTGTATTTACCAGTAACGTTCTTAAGGTAAGTTTTCTTTGTGTCCCACTCTCACCCAACTACACGTCAATCTCAACTGCCTTCCCGATGCCTTCTGCTCTGCACAAAAAACACTCCTACCTCCAACTCCCCAACACATACACATAGGTTCACCTATCCACCTGCTACTCATCCCTTAAAATCTCAAGTAAATATTATAACCTTGTCTACCATCCTGGTCCACTGTGTCTGAATTCAAAGCTCTTACTGACATTGTCAACTCCTGGCATTACAGGTTGCTTCAGGCCTTTACATTTGCTGTATTTTACAAATTTTTCAGAACTTCACATCTTCCTAGCTACCTACACTGTAAACACTTGTAAGGAAGGTATCATATCCTGCATCCCCTGAAGTATCTTATATACAGTAGGCTCTAAATAAATAACATGAACCACTTATTCAAATGTATTAAAAAAATTCCTTCCATAGTGAGAAACTGCTTAATTCTTGACATGATTCACTCCAATTTTAAATGGAGTACAATGGAGAACAGCAACATCCAGATAACCAGTGCCAGATGCACACCATGCTGTCCACTCAATACAAGGATAACAAGCAACCTATATCAAACTACTTGCCACCTTCTGTCTGGGATGCCTCCATTTGAAGCATGCCTCCTCTGACTGTGTTACAAGGCAGAATTAGTAGCAGAAATGAAAATAAATATCAGGAGCCCATTCCTTATGCAGTCAGTAGTACCATGCTGATTTCACAAAACAGTAACCAAAACGAAAAGTGCATACGTAGTGAAGATAACTTAAAAATGGTGAGTTAGTTCATGCATCCAAGCCAACTGCATTGACAAATCATAAGTGAAAGAAAGTGATCAGAAAAGACAGGCATACATGTACAGTCTGTTTTTGACAAAGCAGTCAGAAATTACTCACATGTTCAGTAGTATCATCAAATTCCCACTGATTGAGATTAAGAAGGTGGGGGCGGGGACAAAATAAAAAGAAATGAAGAGAAATTTGTAGCCCACTAAAGGCCATTTTGTCCACCTTTGATTAAAATAATAGGAAAAATAATTGAAACAACATGTACAATAAAATTGGAAAGAATATAAGTATTATGATGCAGCCACTCTCACATCCAAGGAAGAAATTAAACTAAATGTTATACTATTGAGATTGATAAACCCAGCTAATGTATTTTTTAATGTATGGATTCCTAACAGGAATCAATAAGGTACAGCAAAAAGATGCAGTTTCTAATCGTATTCTACTTCATGACTCTATTTTGACTTTTTTTCTATTACATAATTAATGCAACTTACTATTCAAATTAATATCTTTCATTATATTAAAATCATATGGACACAGTAAAAACCTATTTTAACAAATAGTCAAATAGAATAAATGAGGAAAAAGCAAAATAAGCATTGGATAATTAATTTCTCAGTAGAAGAGAGAAAAGAGAGTTGACTGTTAATGCATTATATAACTCCATTAACTCCCCAAATTCAGTCAAAACAGAGATAAAAATTACCATTTTGTGATGTTAAATAACTAAGAACTGAAGAAGAATATCAAAGCACAATGGTCATATTTTCTTTTCCATAATGGCAGACTCAAAAAATATAGCAATAATAGCTTTATATACTTTTTGAGAACTTTCTACTTTATAAGCTATTGCAAAATAAGTACTTATAAAAAAGCAAGTCACTGGCCCTTTCCCTGTATCAAGGGGATATTATGAATCTCCACCTACAAATATGGAAGTAGCCTTTAAAGAAAATATATATGCACAAGATTTGGGATAGAAAAGTAAGCTGCAAACCTGGATCCCTTTAGTTAGAATGCTTTGAAATGGGGGCAATTGTAAGCACTTTTGTGAACTGACTTATGTTAAGACTTTGAGGGTAAGTACTTTCCTTAGGGGCATAGGGATATTTAACATCTTCTTTTCTTCAGAGAGAAAAGAACATAAAACTTGGCAACCTAGTACAGCAGCTTTGACTTGGTTCATAATACTTCCCACTGCCAAACAAAGAAAGGCATTTTCATTTGGAATAAATTTCAAATTTTCACTAACTCCATCCTTTTTCCTGCTCAGCTACCAATTTGCAGCATAGGCAAAGCAATTCAGTATTTATAATGTCTCATCACCATTCCGCAAAGCAAAGGTAAGCTAGTCTACAGGTTATGTCTAATTTCCAGCATGGCATTATAAATTGAAATCTTCCTCTTCTTTTTAGGAACATGTGCAAAATACAAGTAGATTTATCATGGGACTGTCCTGAATCAAGTCACCTCTAAATAAAAAGACCCAAATTTTCCAAAGGTCGGTTTTAAGCAATTGATTATAAAATCAAGTTGTGACACCATAGCTGTGATCCACTGCCCTAAGATCAAGAGAATTTCTCACATACCACATACTCAACTAATCATTGTTAGCATTTTTTTTTTTAAAAAAACAATGATTAAATGATGGCTAAACATGGGGCATACTAATATGGGCTTATTCTCTGGGAAACTCTAATTTTTACTAATGACAAGGAACTATTGTCATTATTTTCATTTTCTGAAATATGAAGCAATTACTTTCTTCAAATGCGTGACTTAAAAAAATACCAAATAAAATACTACTTGGGCACCTTTTGTGAATAAAAATCCGTTCTTAATTGGAAAAAGTCATACATTTAGAGATTAGATCCACAAAGTTCCAAGCAGTTTTAGTACAGCAGAAAGTAGATCCTATCAGCAAACTGCAACTTAGAATCCTTCCCTTTGATTAAATCAATCACTTTTTTGAAGCCGGAAAGGCAAGCTCAAGAGTTCAAAAGAGCTAAATATTCATCTTTTTTAAAAAGTGAAATTTTAATAGACTTAAGGTCATTTCATTACAATTAATTTCTTGATGTCATTTCTGCTTAGAAAAATAAACATTAATATATTTTAAAAATCCAGAACTTTATATGTATTTTTTAAAAGTAAAAAATAATAAACAAAACTAAAATAGACTAAGATAAACCCATCATATAAAAAACAAAGGCATCTAATTTCAGGGGCTTACCTGTGCATCTGCCAGCATGACATCCTTCAGCATGGGCTGGCCCTTGGGCTCACCATTTTCCATCCTCACATAATGGACCTGGTATCCTCTTATCTGGCCATGCTGTTTATTGGGCACAGGTGAGCGCCATGAGACTTTAACAGATGTTGAGTTGACAGCCTCTACCTCGACTTTTCGAGGAGGACCACTAGGAACTGGAACAACATCATCGGATAAAAGAAAATTATAGGCACTTGTCCCACCCAGTGAGAGCATTTTGTTTACTTAAAAATGGGTAGACCCCACTATGTTTCCTTTGAAGAATACAAACATTTTCAACCAATGAAAATGCTCAACCAATCTGCTCTACCTTTTAAGAAAAGATCAAAAAACATGACCAATGCAAAAAAACAAAATGGAAGAAAAAAAGAGTATCAGAGAAATAGAAAAACATGTAAAAAAAAAAATGTACAAAAGCCAAGGAAGATGCTTTGAGGTCCAAAGCATTAAAGCACAAAGAGTATTGCATTGAAATAATAATAAAAACTGATTGTTGATTGTTGTGTGTTTAAAGGTTTCTTTTTTAATAGCAGAATAAAAAGATTCTTGATTACATGGATTATCTTCTTTTTCTCATATCAAAGGTATTCCAAATGACAGATGCCAAAAATCGAATGTCGAGCATCATTGTCTCTGAAATATGCAAGACCAAAAAAAGGCAACAAGAAGATAAGAAGGCAGTTTTGAAAAGTTAAATTCAAAATGGAAAAGAAGTGATTACAAAAAGTCAAGAAAAACTCCGAAGACTTTAGATGGAGGTACAGAGAAAGGCTGGATTGCAAGATCATAGGAGCAAACTGTCCTTTTAAAAGGAAGAAAATTATTGCATTGAGACTGGGGGGGAAAAATCCCAGGATGCAGCAAAAACAAGTCTTTGGCAAAAAGACTGAAGTAACAGCAATGCTGGGTAAAAAGCTGAGCAGAGAAAAATGAATAACTGTTAGCCTATCAAAAGACAGCAGACCAACACTGTGTCAGAAGGGTGCAAATTGACGGAGCGTAGGCAACATACCATCTTCATCCGTTCGAATCAACACGGATAAGCTCTCAGGGCCAGGGCCGACATCTGTGTGGGCAGTCACAGTGATCCGGTATTCAGTCCATTTTTCCAGCTGTTCCAAAAGGTATTTGGTAGTGTCCGAAGGAATTCCCAAAACCTCGTGAGGCTTGTCATCTTCCCCATCCACTGCAGTATACTTGATGGAGTATTCAGTAATAATGCCATTCTGTTTTTCCACTGGTGGAGGTTGCCAACTTACCAAAATACTAGTGGAACTTGGGCTGGTGCAACTAATGTCTTGAGGAGGAGCTGACGGCTCTTATTTTGGTAGTGAGTTAAAGGAGGATTTGAGTGAAAGGACAGGAGTGGTTGGAAAAAAAAATGATAAAACAAAAGAAAAGGCAAAAATAAATAAACAATAAGGGCAACAAAACAAAAATAAGGCTTTGAAACTTAAAGTTTTAAAGATAAATTTATGTACCTTGGCTTAGTAATATGAATAAACCAAAAAATGAATAAATGATAAAAAATAAATTGTTAAATAATGAGTGGGGGGAATACATGAAAATGAAACCTTGAGATAATAGAGTCTCAAATAAAATTACCTACCTGAGATTTAAAATTCTTCTCCTACACCAACCCTTCATTATCCCCACCACCCCCTATACTGACTATCCAGCCCTCCCCCAAGCTGCAAATAATGTTAATTTTTTTAACCTTGAGATTTTCGTGATGATTCACTGATGCCATTTCATGCTCTCACTTCTACATTCTAGAATGAGGACAATTCATATACAATATACAATCACGAAAGGATTCATATGGGGGGAAATTTATAATAACTTCTAGGTACCCTGCCACTAGTTCCAATGAAAAAGAAAGAAAAGCCCAACAAACATAAAAAAGGTTCATCCTAACTAAAAAAAGTCTGCATGACCGGTTTTAATGAAAAATGTTAACCTGACATTGATCATAGCCCAAATACAGTGAGCATGCAGAATCAATAAAGGATGAGAATGCACAGTCCAAGGTTTACCTACCCGAGGGTAAGGTCAGTCTTGTTGATTCTGACTGTAACTTGTACTTACCCTATGTCAGCTTTCAGCTTTTTTATTATAACTCTTCTTGAGACATCATTGCTAATAAAAAATTAGATCCCACCAGCAAATTTTGGTAAAATCAGTAATAATCATCTATCCCTTTCAAAATGTCAATAAATGCCATTAAAAAGACTTACTTAAAAAAAATCCAAGAATCATCTGGAAAACATATGACTTATGTGCAACATCTCTTTCATTGTGTGCATAATTAATCATATAAAGTGGTTTTATATAAGAGTCAAAAGTTACACTTTTTAATGCCCATTCTAAAATAAACTTGTCACCTTCTGAGCAATTATTTTCATTAAATTAGGCAAACATTATTATTTGAAAAAAAATTAAAAATCCACGAAGGTAAACACAACTACTTTCATCAATTGTTCTTAAAGTTAATAATGTATCTTCCTACGAATGACAAACAAGAGCATATAGTGTATGTGTGTGTGTGTATAGAACTATATTGCATATATATATATATATATATATATATATATATATATATATATATANNNNTATATATATATATATAGTAATTTTTTGTATTTAAATATCATTTGGGGATATCCTTAGCCTTTTTTTTTTTTTGAAAGGAATGTCTTGGCATGTTGCTCAGGCTGGTCTTGCGCTTCTAGACACAAGTGATCCTCTTATCTCAGCCTGCTAAACACCTGGGACTACAGGCTGCCACCATGGCAGCAGGACTGTAAGTCTAATTAGTATTGTGTGCAAAATATATTAAATTGTTTGGAGGATTATGGCTCTCTCTGAATCTATGTGCCTGAAGTTCATCATTATAGTCAATTAAAATTAAAATCTTCTATTTGACAAAAGAAATCCTATGTGACAGCCTTATCAATTTGAAATAAGATTTGCAAAATCACTAGAGTATTATTTTTATTGATTCTGACACCAAGTTCTTATATCTTAAACTATAAAACTATATATTAGGTGTGGTCATTATCATAGTAAGTTGTTGGTCATATAATGCCAAGAACTCATTTGTAATTCTTTTTTAAAAGGGTTATTTGGTTTTCACTATGCTGCTACTTTCAAATCTCCTGGTCTATGAAATTAAACTCAACACTATTTGAAACTTACTTTAATAGAGTAGGTACCATTTTCATGCAACTACAAAAATTTCATTTTACATCTATACATGTATTTGTGTAAAAAAAAAGTTAAGACTTGCGAACCATGCAAAATTAAATACTGAAGAATGTAACATTTCTTTTAACTAAGTGCTGCTCAACTTTAAGAAATTACCTTGAATAATACTATTTATTAGCCTGTCTAAAATTCAAAGCAGATATACAGAAACTTCACTAATTTACAAGTGTCAGTTTTTAAATGAAAGGAAATTTGGGGGGGGGAAAATTCATAATCACTACTAGATTAGACCACAGTATTCTAATACTCCTCATATTAATAATCATGTTTTAATTGAGAGAATATGAATGTTATCAAAACACCCTGAAACGTTTGAAATGTCTATAGAAAATGAAGTGATAAAAGAAGTCCGTATATGAAAGGAAACTAATCTTTTATAATACATAAATTTCAATTTGCTGTTAGTTCTAAATATGAGGTCAACAGCATCCCCTTGACAAAATACAATGTATTGATATTGAAATTTATCTACTTTATAAACTACCATGTCAAAAAGCACAGAGAAAATATTAAACAAAACATATTAAGACAACAACTGTATTAAACTCTTCAATCCAAGGTAAATAGTTGTCTCTGATCCAACTATAGATACTTACTATTAAAAAGCAAACAATAATATTCTGAACCACCAAACTTTCCATCAAAACCAATGTCAAAAATAATCTGTTTGGGCACAATAAACCCCCATTATCATAAAGAAAACTGTGCTTAAAGGTAAAAATTCCAAAAAGAATTCAAACCCAAGGAAACAAAATACAATTTAGGATTACAAATGTTCTTGTGGTCCTTCTGGTTTTATTCAATTTCTCTGAATACAGATTTTCTATGTCCGTTCCCAATTTCCAAATGTACTACTTACAGATTTAATAAGAAACTAGTCGTAAGAGTTGATTGAGCTTTTCTTCTGAGTAGGAACAGATACTGAAATAATGCCTTGTTTCTTAGCACAGGTAAAACTTATGTGCTTTAAAGAGATGAAAGCTGTGTATTTCGCTCCATCTTTAGTTTGCTCTTCCCTTTTCTGACTATTTTGCAGTGTTCACAATCTCAGTTTTGCCTTATGGCCCTATAATTCATTCCTTGGGGCCTAATCTGCTTTCACTTTCTTTTTACCTGTGGAGGTCTACTAACTTCTCTCAAACACTTTCCATTGAGGACAGGAATTCTTTTATTTGGATCAAGTTTGAAAACAACATAAATCATCATGAGATGCTTATGATCACATAGATAACTGGCTATGTTACCACATTAGCAGGGATGTTTTGTTGGTAGAGCCAAATGCCAGAAATATGTCCTAGTGAATTAAAAAAAGGGCAGAAAATAAACAAAGAGAGACACCTACTTGATTGCATGGTTCTGGCTGATATTTCAGCCGTCGAAGCACCGAGGCCTTGAGGAGAGCGTGCAGACAGACGGAAGTAGTACACGCTGTTTGGTCTCAACCCCTGTAGCCTGTATGATGTCCCTGGCTCGATGGTAATTCGTTGCTATGAGTAATAAGAGTATTTGATCATCTTCATTAAGATTCATGCAAATTATTTTTTGTTGTTATTGTTTTTTAAAATTTTTAAATTTGTTCTAATCAGTTATACATGACAGTAGAATGTATTTTGACACACTGTACACAAATGGAGCACAACTTCTCATTCCTCTGGCTGTACACGGTGCATAGTCTCACCAGTCATGAAATCATATATGTATATAGGGTACTGATGTTGATCTCATTCTACTGTCTTTCCCATCCCCACAGCCCCACCCCACCTCCCCCCATGCACAAGATTCATGCAAATGTTTTTTAATCACACTGTAACATTAGACTCTATCATCAGAATTATGATGTTATCAAAATAGCACAAAAAGAATCCGAAGTGAGCATCAAGGACTATATTTTTATTATATAATAAAAATGTCATGGTTTAAAAAGCAAGTTTCTTTAAAAGATAAGTAAAGCATGGAATAAGCAAAGCCTGAGGTATTTCTAATGTCAGCAATGTTATGCAAATCCATCAGATAAGAGGCAGACTGAGAGGCTGACACTCAGGAATGTGTTCTACTCAAAAGATATGTATGTTGCTGTGACACAAACCACAAGAGAAAGTGACACCTGCCTCAATAATAGAAGATGCCAAACCTGTGGCATCTTCTCCCATACATAACTTTATACAGTCTAAACAGGGGGATAAAAAAATATAACCAGAAGTAGCAACAGTAACTACCAATACAATATACAAGATGTTGCCACAAAAGAGATAAGAATTCCCCAAGTTCTAATAAGATAAACATCAGACATTAGTCACTAAAGGAAGTTGAATAATTTTCATTGAAACCATATCACCACTCCAGGTTCATTCAAAATAATGAGAACTTCCTTTTTATGAATATAAAACCTACATATAGAAAACATATATATTCAAACTTTATATATTTTAACATTATCAAGAGAGATTTGAAATAAGATTTCTTTGATTGAAAGGCTACATCTGTTACATTTTATGCTTAAAATTTTCCAATGAATTTTAGAAAAAATATATTTGTCCATGAGTAATCAACCTTGGATTGAACACTAGCCTGTAGTAAACTTTAAAATGCAAGCAAACATGTAATCTAGTAATGGCATAAATTATCTTAAGGCTTTTATCAAATAGTGTTTGCTAGTCACACAAACAAATAGTCAAGGGGAATTCAAATATAAAACTAAAGTAAACATCCCTAGGGTATTCTGGCTTGCAAATATGAAAGCTCTCAAAAATTTTAGATTCATTAAACAAGAAAAAAATTCCCTGAAATCTGTAAAGCACAGAAGGTGTGCCAACATTTAAGCATCCACAATATTCTTAAATGAATTAAGATGCGAAACTCTTAGTACAGGGTCAGTTAATATAAGTACTCATTGTATTGACTTTTGGTTCACACTTTCAATAATCCACTATCATTGTAGTTGCACAGCATACTAACACCTTTACACACACACACACACACACACACACATACATATTCATATCAAATACTTTTTAGTGTACTAATAAACATTTACTATGGGTCATCTTTCTCTAAAACCAGTCTAGACAAATGAACAAATTCATTTCTTCAGTGACTTTTATTAGTGTACAGAACTCATTCAATCATGTAACTCCACATTGATATAAATAATATAAAAGATAAAGGAAGTCCCCAAGTCTTATGGCTATCTATTCTTCTCTGACCTTTACCTCTGTAATATGAATCTTGGAAACAATGGAAAAGCATTCCAGTAGGAGCAATGATTTTGTTTTTCTTCCCCAAAACATTTCTGCCCCCACAACCTGTTTTTCTAAGTCAAGTTCCTCTGATAATGAATAATTTTTCTCCATGAAGGTCCTCTACAGGACCTTGTCTGACCAAGACCCTCAACAAGTCCATGGAGGTAAAGCAGAGGCCCCAAGGCAACAAATAACAATGAAGGTGAGAAGCATGGTCTTACCTCCTCACCGTGCTCTCCATCCTTGTAGACCAGTTCATAGCTGGCGATGGTATCAGAACGTGGAGGTGTCCAGGACAGCAAAATGCTTGTTTCAGACTCAGGTTCTGCTTTGAAGTTCAGTGGCTGCCCTGGTACTAAAAATAGGGAGACAAAGGATTGAATTCACCATCACCATGAGTAGTCACAAAGCCTTCCCCAGCACATCCGCCTAAACCTTCAAAATACATCTACCTGCATAATAAGCTTCATGAGACCTGGATGACTTATACTGTCCAAATTAACGTCTTTGTGCACAGCTCATTTTTGTCCCTCCAAAGCTCAAGAACGTGATAAATACTATCCTTGTCCTTATACGCAGTTTAATATATACACAGATGCAGGAGGATTTAAAAGTACATTATGTATGTATGTCTCTGGATTCAATTTTAAGGATAATAAAATTATAAACTTTTAATACTATTATAAGAAATGAGATTACTTACACAGTGCCATGTTTCAATATTTAAAACAAGTGCTAAATCCATAAAAGTTGTTACTTACAACTCAGGGAAACTGAATCTGTTTAGCACTACATGTATTATTCAAGCATATTTCCAGTTAGGTTTACAAAAATCTCGCCTTTATTCCATTAACAAACTACAGGAAACCAAGAATCACCTAGTATTTTTCTTACCAACTCACATTTTGAAAGAGGTGAAAATAAAATGAAAATGGAGAAATGAAAAAAAAAACACACCACTAATTATAACTACTTCTCTTAAATTATTTTTAAAATGTTTAATGCATTAGACACAATACAAACATAATAGTTCTTGTAGTGGCATGGTAACAGAGGTTTTCTATAATTCTCACATTAGTCACATAATCTATGTAATAGCTATAATTTAGTAAAGCCACCTATCAGAATTAATGAGAACAGGAAGTGTGTTCAGTTTATGGCACCTTATTCAAGGAAGTTTTACTAACCCAAACTTCCTAGTCAATATCTAACCATCTTATGGTTCCCTATCAATTAAACATAAAACTGATGTATGTCAAGGTATTACTAACACATCTAAGTATATTAAAGTGCTCTTCAATGATTTCTGCTGATTGGCTGTGATTGGCACGGGCCTTGGCAATTGCTAAGTATTTTAACCAATGCCGTGGATATTATGTTGTGTTTCTATATGCAAGACCTGAACATATGTCCAACTCCCCACAAGTTCACGTGAGAATTCCATGTGTATTTTATTAAAAGAAAAATACTTCACATCAGAAGGGAAAGAAGTTCTAAAGTATGCTTTCTGGCAAGGTAGGCATAAACATTCTAAGACACATATATAAACTAATATAATTTTTAGCTAAAATATAACTTTTAAAATAATGCTTGAAGTATCATTTTGTAGAAAAAAAATATACACAGATATATATTGTTCCTTTTCTTTTTACAGCCATGTCTCTGTAGTCTGACTAAGGGGGGGGGGATAAATAGAAGCCCTTCATTTAGAGATTATAAATCTAAAGGGGTCTCAGAGTGATTACTGGGGTCCCTGGGGACTATTCTATTCCTCTGCCTGTTTGTCAGCCTGCATCTGTGTGTACTCCATAGGGTTCAGGGACACACTCGTGTTTGTACTGATGTAGCCACAAATAATCAGTGTCTTATATTTCTATTTGCCTTCCTTATCTTCTATCACAAGCCTTGTGATTTCTCATTAATTTGTTGCCTCCAGGAACTTATTTTCTGAACAGTGCATCAAATTTTTTTTTTAAGTATGTCCCCAGAGGGTAACCTAAGACAAGCATTCGAATTGAGAGGAAAAGATAAAAGATAGAAGATCAAGGAGCAAGAGAAAGAAGCAAAGGGGAATTAAAAATAGGCAAATCACCAAATAAATAAATAAATAAATAAATAAATAAATGTGTGTGTATATATATAAATATAATTTCTAAAAGAGAATTACCAAAGGCAACAACAGGACCAACAAAGGAAGCCAGGAAGAATCAGATGGGAAAATTATGATTGGATTATAATATCTAGATGACGAAAGAGTTTTTCAGTCTAAAAATACACAAACAATCGTGTATATGTAGCTACTCATATTTCTCTACTTTTATTTTTTTATTTCCCCTAATTTACACAATTCTGGGAAAGAAAGTCTGTGTTAACTCATCACTCAAACCAAAGTGGAATACAGTATAATGTCAAGTATTAGAACCATGTACAATATTGAAGGGCTACTCTCAAGAAAACAAAGGGTTTTTTTATGAATTTCCTCCCTGTCCAATGCTAATAATAAACTGACACTGATTGAAAACATCTTGGAAATCTAATTAAGTTTTTTCTTACTTAAACTGTTTACTTTTTGTTTTTAATTTGTCTTGAATAAATTCCTAGTTAGTCTCAATGTTTCATTCTTATTTAGTGACACAAGCTTCGTCCAACCTTCTGTTTGGTTCTATTAGGAGTCCCTTCCTTCTTAATAATGAATTAAATGAGCATATCAAAGTCTCAGAGGGTGAACCATCATTTCTGTTTTGTTTTACTCTTGGACAAAGTAATTGTTGACTAGATGAATTGATGTTAAGATTCTCTATCTAACATGCAGAGGTTTAGAGAGAAAAATCATTTATTAGATTTTAAGCTTGTAGTGGAAACATACCTGCCTAGAGGTATCAGGCAAATAATTAGATGAGTAAACATACTATATGGGGCCTCAAACCAACAGGAGAGTAGCTTCCTCACCTGAACAGGGATAACAGATCAAATTCAGTGCCTGTAGGTGTCTGCCTTGTACAACATGAGTCAAGTTTTCCCCACCGTCTGATTTTTTTTTTCCAACAGAAATTGCTAAGAAATCTTGTAGGTAAAATTTTCCAATTTGTCTGTAGACTAAACTCAGCACATGGATCAAATGGCTTAAATTATCTTTATTATATGAGGATTGAGGGCTACTCAAACTTTCTTGGGAATTGAAGATCTACATAAAGATTTCACTCATTGGCATTTTGTTATATTGGAAACAACTAACATAAAACTGAGTACTCAAGAAAAAAACAAAGATTGTCAAATGAATGGATATATATTTTTACTTACAAAGTAGTCTTAATGATCATAATATAGATATACAGGAAAACACTTTAGAGGACTCCAGACTTTCACATTTGGTTTCTTAGCACCATTTGGGAGACACTACAAATAGTTTCTTCATCAGTCAACTGAATTATTATACCAAACACTAAAGCTACAGAGGTTCTGTTTTACATTAATACTCATGCTTTTCTTTATATGTTTTATATGTATTTATATATATTTATATAAAACATATACATAATTATGAACATTTATATATAAACTTACTTATATGCCTATTTACATATCCCTTATGATCTGTCTTGCATATTTATACACATATGTGTATCTTAAGCTCCCAGTCTTTAAACTTTACATTTATTTGTATTCTTTTATAATTCCTACTTCATTTTTTTGTCTTTTTACATGTACTTTTTTTTGCATTACAATTCTTACTAAACATATATGCCACAATTTTTCATATCTGTTTGTATATAAAGTATGTTGACACCCAATTTGTGTCTTCATACATGTATTTCAGATAATGATGTCCATCACATTCCACCATCCTTGCTAATCCCCTGCCCTCTCCCTTTCCCTCCCACCCTTCTTCTCTATCTAGAATTCATCAATTCTTCCCATGCTCCCCTTCCCTACCCCACTATGAGTCATTTATTTGTTGACTTTTTCTTCTTTTAAAGAATGAACTCCATGTAATAAACTTTCCTCTTAGAACTGCTTTCATAGTGTCCCATAGATTTCAATATGTTGTGTCTATGTTCTCATTTACCTCTAAGAATTTTTCAATCTCCTCTTTGATGTCTTCTGCAAAAACACATTGTTCATTCAGTAGCATATTGTTTAGTCTCCAGGTGTTGGAATAATTTTTATTTTTTATTTTGTCATTGATTTCCAGTTTCATTCCATTATGATCTGATAAAATACATAGTAGTATCTCTACTTTTCTGTATTTGCTAAGAGTTGCTTTGTGGCATAGTATATGGTCTATTTTAGAGAAGAATCTATGTGTTGCTGAGAAGAAAGTGTATCCGCATGATGCAGGTTGAAATATTCTGTATCTGTCAGTTAAGTCTAAGTTATTGATTATATTATTGAGTTCTATAGATTCTTTATTCAACTTTTGTTTTGAATATCTATCCAGTGGTGAGAGAGGTGTAGTAAAGTCACCCAAGATTATTGTGTGGTGATCAATTTATATTATTTTATAGTTACTGCTTTTATAGTTACTACTTTTTTCTCTGAGTACTTTATTTACCAGTTTTTCTGTGTTGTAACATTTCCCTCACTGATTAACTAAACATCAATTATATGATAAAAATATGAGATCCTTGAAACTTAAAAGTAAATAAACAGACTGCATCTAGAACATTGAAAATAATCTTTCCACATTAAAAAGATGTGAGATTACTGACCATGCGCAAAATGTACAATAAATATGGAAAGCTAAAATGAAAATGCAGTACAAATTTTTCTTTGAAATCACATTTTAAAAACCACAATGTCCTGTACATTCACGTGCTCTTTCTTGATTACTTACTGAATAGCCACAAGGAAATAAAAATATGAGCTGTCAAGTCCTTAAAAATGAGATTATAATCCTATTGATAAATGTCAAGTAGTTGATTGTTACTACAATTATATTCTACATAAATATCTGAAGGCAACTCAGTGAAGGATGAAGACAGACTGAGAAATGCATGAAAAATCCTTTATTTCATTTGAAATGCTTATATATTAGAAGGGATCCATGTTTGAGTAAAACTTAGGTAATATCTCCAGATAAAGCCTGTCACATATTACATTGCTAAACTACAATTTTATCTTGACATGTTATAAATATGAAATATTACCAAAGATACTAGAAAACCTACTATTGCTAAAAGAGCTAATACTTTAACAAGGTACATATTTAAAAATGTGTTTACCTAGCATATTGATAAATGATAATAATAACAATAAAAGCAACAGCCAGAATTATAGTTGTAGTAAAACCAAATTCAAAACAAAGAGTCATCTGTAAGTGCCATACATATATCACTGACAAAACAGGTACTTAACACATAAGCATCTATACAAATCTTACTGCCAACTGTCATTAACTATAAATAAGAAAAAGTTAAATTTTATTACAGTTGTATTTACATCCAGTGCTCCTATACTCATTGCTAAAACGATTCAGGGAGCAGTTACACTGGACTCATAATTTTGATGACTTGAAGGCAGTGTTTTTCTAGTTTGCTTATATGGCCTGTTGACATAACCAATGTAATGATTTATACCTTTGTGGAAATCTAAAACACAGTATTTATAAATGTCAAAGTCTGTGTTTTAGTATTTTTCCAATTTCCAGAATATGTACAATGCACTTTAAGCAAATTTAAAATACTTAAATTTGATATCACTGTTTATATGGTAACTATATGCAATTCTTTATCTTTTCCAGGCCTATCATGTGAAAGTGTACCCACGGATATCAGTAAACTTTTTCCAATAATCTACAAAATGTATAGAAGATATGCTTTCTGAAGAATGTTCAAAGGGATCTAAGATTTAGAATGCTTTCAATTACTATAAATATCATTTACTTTAATGCATTAGATTTAAAGTATAATTTGTTAAATTTCTTTATCAGACTTTTATTTGTGCTTCTTCTGTAAACTATAGTTACAGAATATTCCTATTATTTACATAAGAAAATGACAGGATGTCCCTTTCTTTCCTGAATGTGTTTTCTAAAATTGAGTACACCTTCATAGCACAATATAAATGTCTTCCTCCTTAGTGGCCACATATCCCCATCTATTCAAGGTAAACTACTTGGAAGTGACAGTCTTGCCAAAATTTAGATTTATGGAAAATTTGAAAGATTGATCCTTATTTTTAGAAAATAATCATCTTAACCAAAATCTTTTCATTTTTAAAATCATTTAAAGATTATTTTAATATAGTCAACCCTACTAACATTCACCCTTGTGGGGAAATGTTTTGTTGAGGGCACTTCAAAATAAACTTTTTTGATTTTCTATACTTCTATAAACACTGCAAATAAATTTATAACATTGCTCAATTTCTATCAACCAGCATTTGAGATCCAAAGTGATGACTTTCTCTTAAACTCACTTTGTTCTCAAGTGCTATTTCTTCTGAATCTTATTGTAACAAAACTAAGAATGCAAGTGTGAGGAATTAAAGATAATAAAGTGAAATGAGCACCTGTCAGGCACAGAAGTCATCAAAAATGCACATTTTTGTGTATATGTAATTAAAACATACTTAAATTCACACACATTTTAGAACTATAAATTTCTGCAGGCTTAGAAGAGATAAAATTGCTGTGGAAATATTCATATTCTCTATAGGAGTATTTTATAACAGTTTTATGTTCTTGTACAGCAATGATCCTAAGAATTAGCTAGTCAGCAATAAAGAGAAAGGGGAAGCTCAGCATTAATTACATCAGAACTAACATCATTGTATTTGGCAGATGTCCACTAACATCAAATGGCCTTTGTTAATTAAGCCTATAGAACAGACCAAATCAGTGAGCTATTTTGGAGGGCTTTCTTAGCCTATTGATCTTGGCAAGCACAAGTCACTATGTCATCATATATCTTCTCAATCAATGAGCATTAAAAGGTACGACTATTATGGAAGGTTCTTGGAAATATCTTAATGTAAAAAAGAGTGAGTCAAACACAGATTGAGAACCATTCTAACACATCCATGACCCATTCCTCTCGATTTTCTAAATTGTGCCATTAAGTGAAATCAGACCTTGCAAAAATAGAGTCTTTAGAACACATCAACTCAGTTGCCCCTTTCATCATATTACTTTCAGTGAATTTTGATTCAGTGTTATATTTGGCCTGCTGGTAATATTTTAAAAAATTGAAATGTACTGTTTAAACATCACTTCCATATTTTTCACCAACCTGTGTCTGAAGACATTAGTGTATGTCATTCAATGTTTATGTGTCCAGAGAATTTATATGTTTTGGTTTAATATACTTTCAGGAAAACATGTGTTTCATAGGTAGCTAACTCCTCCTGTCTTTTGAAAATAAAGATTTAAAATAATGCAGATTTTTTAAATGTTTTTTTTAGTTGTTGATAGAACTTTATTTTTATTTATTTATATGTGGTGCTGAGAATTGAACCCAGTGCCTCACACATGCTAGGCAAGCACTCTACCATTGAGCCACAACCCCAGCCCCAATACTCTAGATTTCTATGTTTAAATTGGTGGTTACAAACCTTATAGCAAATTTAGTGACTGAGTATAGCAAACTTTTTATTAAAAAGCAAAAAAGCTAATCTTCCTACAACTTTCAGATAAACTTTTTCGTATCTCCATGTTTCAATGAACTTTTGACCTAGTATAATCTAACTGCCACCTCAAATATTTCAAAAATAAATTACATGTAATTCTTAAAGGCATAAATGATAATTTGTGTTTTTCTCTCCTGCCTCTATTTTTTTCAACATCTACTAGGCAAAAACACTAAAATTATGCCATTAGGAAATTCTTAATTTGAAAGATAATGATAGTTAAAAATTTCCAGGGTCCCTGCATTAAAATTTTTCTATTCCATTAAATAACTTTATGATGGAAGACAAGTATCCAAATCTTCTTCTTCCCCTCTTTGATCTGGGAAAATTATTCATCATCAAATGATAATTGCACATCTATCCAAGTGTGTGTCTTGAGAATATATGTAAGTTCTGAGCATCGTGATCAGTCTATAAATTACCTGTTGTTATTATTGTTATTACTATTATTATTGTCTAATTAAATTATAGCATATTTCTGTCCATTATCTAACTTACAGTTCTGGTATAGTTAAACTATAACAGAACTATACCAAAAAATTCCAATGTTGAAGTCTCAATGCACAGAACATCATGGAGTGACAATATCGAATATGTGATCATTGCAGTTCTAGTTATTTCATATGAGGCTATTAGGATGAGTCCTTATCTATTATGATTCGTGTTCTTATAGAAAGTAAGTTTGAACACATACTTGCTTATAAAGAGAACACCATCTGAAAAGGAAGACACAGCTCAGATGTTGTTTCCAAAGCCAGGGAACTGTCCTCACACTAGCAGAAGTTACGGGAAAGGTATGAAATATATTTCCTTAAAAGCCCTCAGAAGGAAGTGAAAACTTGATTTTGGACTTCTAGGCCTTAGAACTGAGACAACTGATTCCTACCATATAAACCACTCAGTATGTGGCACTTTGTTACAGCAGCCGTAGAAGACAAACACTACCACCAAATTCTTTAGGCTGCTTATTATTTTTTTTAATATTTATTTTTTAGTTATAGGTGGGCACAATATCTTTATCGTGCTGAGGTTCAAACCCAGAGCCTCACACATGGTAGGTAAGCGCTCTACCTTTGATCCATAATCCCAGCCTAGGGTGCTTATTATTATAGGAAAGATAACTGAAATTCAGAGAGAATGTATTATGGTTTGGATCTTAAAATCCTCCCTGAGGGCTGGGGTTGTGGCTCAGTGGTAGAACACTTGCCTAGCATATGTTAAGGCTCTAGGTTCAATTCTCAGCACCACATATAGATAAGTGAATAAAGTAAATTTAAGAAGATCTTCCCTGAAAGGCCCATAGTCCACATAGGTGGTGCTAATGGAGACTGCAGACCCTTTAGGAAGGAAGTCATTTCATTGGCTGTATGAAGCCTAGTGTAAGGAAGTCAAATTCATTGGCTGTATGCCTTTGAAGGAGCTACTGGAACTGTCTCTTTCTCCTCCATTTCCTGGCCACCATAAGGTGAACAGCCTTGCTCCTTCGTGAACTCCCTAGCATGACACCCTGCACAGATTCTAAAGCAAGGGAGACAGCGGACCATGAGCTTAAACCTCTGATACCATGAGCCAAAAAAAAATCATTTCCTCTTTTTAAGTTGTTTATATCAGACATTCGTGTCATAGTAATGGAAAGCTGATTAACACATGAAATAACTTCTCCAAGTTCACAGAGCCAACTAATGGGAGCTTGAGTTTCAAGCACCAAGGATGTTTAAAATAAACAAAAACAAAAACAACCCCCCGCCAGCTGTAAAATTAAAAAAGCTTAAAGTGGAATATACCTCCCATATACTTACTTATCGTCATTTAATGGTCATCGATCAGCTAAAATATCATGAGAAATAATCTCAGATGACTACTTTTAGTCAAGGAAAAAAAACAACAAATTTCTACATTTTCTAATGAGAAGCTTTTATGATAAAATCAATCTATAATATTTCTCTGCATATTAATATAGCAAGTAAATACAGACAAGTTGCAATTGGCAAGTGGGGAAGGGACATGGATGATATTTGGTACATTTGTAGTAAAACACTTTTTATAGTTAGTTTGGGTTCACTGTAGTAGTGAAAACAGTAAATCCATGAACAAGCCAGAGAGAACCAAATAACACTCTGAAAATGAAATAAAACCAGGCCGGCTATAAATATGCTTTGAGATACTGTGTGCCAAGGACAAATAGTGAACACTCTGAGTCATTTGATTCATAACTCCATGCCACGAAAATAAGTCTGTGGCTCAATGAAACACAGGTACCAGTGAAACCAGATAACAGTGTGTTATCCAGTTCTAACACCTGAGAGAAGGTATTAACCCAACGCCAAGATTAGCAGTGAGTTATACCTACACATTAGAGATACTATCTCCAATAATGCAGTTCTGTGCAGATTCCTAGAACATGCCAAAGGCAAACTGCCAAAATGCTCATAGATTAATGCATGTTTACAAGGTGCCAACACAATAAGAAGTCAAATGAGCAGGTATCTGATGCTGAAGAATAAGCTTCAGAAGAAAGATAATTTATACTCCCAGATCAAGGCAAAACTGATTACTTTGAGTCAAATATCAGAGGTTTGATATCCTCTCAGAAAAGTAAAACCACTGGTAGGGCTAATATTTTCTCCATAAAATAGTTTGGTGTCTACTCTAGCACCTCATAAAATGGGTGAATAAGGCCCCAGAAAACTGATCTGAGATTCTGCCAATTCCATTGTCTTTTTTCATCTATTGGGGGACCATACCGAGGGAAAAAAAATTTCAAACCATTCAAATAATACTGATTTTTATAAAAAAAGTAACTTCCTGGAAAGCAAAAGTCACATAAATATCCAAGGCCCCGGACAGTTTTAGTTTAAAGTTTATCTTGAGTCACCCAATCTTATACAAATTAAATAATTTCTGGAAACCATTCTACCAGAAGCACTGGTACAAAGTAGCAGAATTTTCTTATTTTGAATTGATGCAAGAAGAGGGCATTCATCATCTCATACAGAAAAATCTTCAACTTATTCTCACACAAATGAAAAAGAAATGATGCTTAAAACACACCTCTGTCTAACATGGTTTTTGATTTCTCAGGCATCTGTGCCTATTCCTCTTTAGACATTTATCACAATTTCTGGATTTGAAGCCCTGACTTTCAAAACTTAAAATTATACTTTCTTTGTGACCTTCTCACCCCTACCTCCTCCTTCCTGCCCCATTTCTCATCCTGACCCTGACTTACCTCCTGTCTGAGTGATGACTTGTATGTCGCTTGAAAGAGGACCATCTCCAATTGAGGTAAAAGCCAGGACTTTGACAGAGTATGTTTTCTGGGGCACTAAGTTGCCAATAGTAGTGATTTGGCTGTCAGCTACATTGTGTTTCATCCAGTTGTTGACATGCTGAGTAGGATCCATTGTGTAATAAACTCTGTACCCTTGGATCTGTCCATTTGGCTCCTCAGGTTCCTTCCACTGCACCAAAATGGTGGTTGAGCTCAACATCCGTGCCTGTACATCCCTTGGGGCACTGGATGGTGCTTGCTCTGAGGTCTGTGTTAGCACAGGCTCACTGGGAGGTCCACGCCCAATGTTATTGACAGCAACAACCCTGAATTCATAATCCGAGTAGGGGCTTAGTCCAGCAACACTGTAGCGTGTGGTTGCCACCCCATCAATTTCTTTGTAAGGTTCCTCAGAATTTTTAGGTTTATGCTGAATGATGTAGTAAGAGACAGGCTCAGGGTTCCCAGAGTCCCACGTCAGTGTGATGCTCGTGGCTGTGCTCTCTGTCACTACTGGAGTTCCTGGAGGTTTGGGTAAGGCTTGGGTGGAGAAAAAACATAGTGACTACCCGACTTCTCCACAATGTTGCATGAATCAACAAGCTTAGTTATTGCAATGATAAAATTATGCATCTACTGAGGATTTAATTAGATAAACTTAAAGCAAAGGATAGTTTCTAAGTGGTTCAGAAGTGTGGTAAAACATACACAGGTAATGCAAATCTCATTTTTACCAGTAAGGTTTGACAGCATATTTTGGAGCTTGTATCCAAATCCAAAGACTGATTTGCTAAGTGATCCTGGATATGTTCCTTAACCTCTCCTTGATTTGGTTTTCTCATGTGAAAAATGGGAAAACTGCATTACTGGAGTTATATTAAACAGTTGAGTAACTATTTCATGGGTTTGCTCTGAAGATTAATGAGCTAATCTAGTAATCCTCAAAAAAATGTAGATGCAGTTATTAGTATTTTTACACCAAAAGCTTGACTATCTAGTCTCCTTTGCTTCAACAAACAAATTATACAACTAAGTATCAACACTCAAAAAGAACAAAAGGTAGAATATACTGAAATAGAATGGCTATGAAAAAAAGTTTCCATATTCTTTTACAAACATAGGTCATAAGGAGCTTTACAAAAATTGTCCTACAAATTTTGAGATAGGGTTAGGGTTAAGTCTTTCTCTGACATGTGTGAGGTCCTGGGCTCAATTCCCAGCACTACCCAAAAAGAGAAAAGAAAAAATAAATTTAGAGGTTAAAAAGAATTGTAATTTCAAATCAATGGGGTTTTTTTGTAATTTGTAAAAATAAAGAAACTAAATTAAGATATATTTACAAGTCATTTTCTAAAATATGTTCTTGTCAATAAAAATTCATATTCTACATAATAAAAATTCTATGTTCTGTATCTGAGACTATAGCTACATGACAAACATTTGCATTTAAATCCATCTTTTAAGAGATCCAATTTTCTCCTTTTCACAGAACACAACTTCAAAATGCTCTTGTTTAAGGATATTAATCATCTATAATGGTAGCCTTCTTTTTAAATGCTTTTCTATAGACCACGATTGCAAAAGGGGAATTCTACCAGCAGACTTTTTAGAGAAAACCAGGAAGATAACATTCATATAAGCAGATCATTGTGTGCCTCTTGCAACACCTCTGCAATGGAATATTTTCCAGAGAAACAGGCTGGTACTGTGAACTTCCTGCTGTACTCCCCATACCTAGAAGACTGCCCCACACTGAGCAGGATTTTAAGTGAGAATTGTCAAATGTCTGAGGAATGAGTTAGTACTCATTCTTCTATCTTCAAACTCTTCCTTTTATTTTGGTTTATTCATTATTTTATCTTTGAGATTCACCCTTAGGCTTTATTCATTTTTGAGGTAGAAAGGGAAGAGAATTGGCACGAGTCAGAAAAACAACAACAACAAAAAAAAAGTGGAAAAGATAAGTGTATTGTGATTCCTGCTTTTGAACTCTTTAAAGTGTTCAGCAAACCTTCAAATATTTAAAATTCAAATGGTTATTATGAAAAGAGGTGATTTAATATTTATATATTACTCTAAGAGCTACAGAATGATAATATTTGGCCAAGGGAATTTTCTAAGAATAATAAGACATTTCTTCAAATATTATGGCCTGACAGTTTTCAAAGAATTGAGTAATCCAGATTTCCCCTGTATTTCTGAATTTAAGGTAAAAAAAATCACTATATAAACTTATATTTACTAATATTAACTGACATTAGCTTTTCTAAGTGGTGTTTATTGTCTTGGATCTATAATGTAGGATAAATAAGAGCATGGTTAATATTTTAAGGACACATGATACATTATTTTAAAGTGACAATAAATAGCTGGGCAAGATACTGCATATCTGTAAATATTGTGTTGAGGCAGGAGGACTCCAAGTTCAAGGTCAACCTCAGCATCTTGTTAATATCCTGTCTAAAAATAAAAATTAAACAGAAAAACAAAGGCCTGGGCCTATAGCTCAGTTTTAAAATGCCCCTGGGTTTGATTCCCAGTACCAAAAAAATAAAATAAATGTTGATAATGTGCACTTTTACTCTCACATTACAGTATTGATTTTACATGGCATAGATTTGATATATATACTCAGTTGGAGATAATGACACCAATTATAATGTGTGTTGCATTTTCTTAAATTATACTTTCAAGAAAGGGAAGATAATTTTTGTTCATTCTGCAAAAATTCTAGACATTGCAAGAAACAAGTTACCCTCAGTATGACCCCATTTCCTAGTTTTCTAGAAAACAACTGATATTCCCACACATTCAATTTTTTTAAAACTCAAAATAGTCAGAGATAGTGTTTTAGTTGTATTTAGAAGAAACAATTTTATGAGCACTTATCTATACAAGTGGAAGGATAAAACTAAAACAGATGATAATGCTACTTCATTTGATTTTTGTGGTATGGTCCATCAAAAACTTTGAGCTCCTCTTATTAGCTTATGCTAATTTCAATGCTCTTTTTCTTCTCTTATGTAACTTTAAACTTTTAACAACACTTGTTTGGATTCTTCTTGGGACTCTGATCAACTCTTTAGACTAGTATGAGGCTGGTAATAACTAGTCTTACCATAATGATCAACCAGGTCTAGCTTTCCTGACTCTGCCAGGTTAGTGCCTGGGGCTGCCTGTTGTTGAATATTTTGACAATATCTTTAAGTTGTCAATGGACCTTTATTTAGATGCAGTGCTGAGAATCTAATGCAGTGCCTCACACATGCTAGGTAAGTGCTCTGCCTGTGAGCCAATATTTTTAAGAAAGAATTTGCTTATCTAGATATGTGTATACTATATAATTCCATTAGGTTCCACACATTTGAAACAGAGAAATGAATTGATTTAATTCATAATTCTGAAAACAGTTTTTCTAGGGACATTAATCAGGTACCTTTCGTGTACCCAGATTTTCAATGCCTGACTCACTGAGCATACCTTTGACAGTGATCTGTGCTATTGCTTCAATGACACC
>NW_025999998.1:2821729-2841729 GCF_001458135.2 Marmota marmota marmota | reverse complement strand
AAGAAGAAGAAAAGGAAAAAAAGAGGGACAGATGGTACGCTGTGACTGGTCTGTGGTCTAAAGACCTGGATATGCTTTCTTTGAAGCATATCACAACTTAAATAATCATTTTCATAAAGGAAGAAATGAACAAAACAAAGAGAAAAAGGAAAAGGAAAAGGAGAGCTCACAATATGAGAGTCACGAATCATAACCAAACAGTACAAAGGAAAAAAAAATTAAGTTGATGGACATTATTGGAATGACTTTGGAAACCGGACAAAGATGAGAGGGATGAAAGGACAGAAAGAATGAGTAAGATCATTCTGTGAACGTTAGTTCAGCACTCTTACCTCTTATTGGTGTACCACCTGGGTGGATAATATGAATGCAAATAAGATTAGAAAGAAGAAGCATTAGTACGAGAAGAAGGAGGCTAGGGCTGGGGAGAAGAATTAAATTAGATTTACAGAATTAAATAAGGTCTTAAAAGAAACTTGAATTACTCTACTGGTAAAACAGGAATATATTAGATAGTATTATTAGATCATAAAAGCAAGTTGCATTATACCACAGAGGGCAAGGACCATAATAGGCAGCTTTGCCTTTCTCAGAGGGCAACTGAGTTCTTAGGTCTGGGGTCACATAGGGTTAGAACTGTATCTCATAGGCCTCATATCCTTAAGAACAAAAAAAAAATAGAACTATACAATATTTTTTAAAGACATAATTTAGGTACATACTGACTAAGCTATTTAAGTATATATATAAATATGCATATATATATATACTGTTATAGGAAATACTAAGCACTAACTAGAAACAAACACTGTTGACTGAATATCTTATGCTACTTTCTACGTTGCATTTGTGTGAATAACAACTATTCGTGTACTAATTTATCTTTCTATACAGTGTTCTTACGATAACGGCTCTGTGGAGGTGTGCGTGTGCGCGCCACTATGGAGATCTGGTGTCTACACTGACAGTTAGTAAAATGCATGCCATGCATTTTATTATTAATAATAATAATATTCTGAATATGGAAATTAGTGGGGGGTGAAGTGCGCTTCAGAACTAAGCACTTACCAATGGATTCTGGAGATTTAAATACGGAGAGAAGAAAGCATAAAAATATTATTATATTCCTTATAATTTGGTACAAATTTTTCAGAGTTAAAGCTTTATTATACTATATCATCTATGTTACATGTGAATAATTAATTCTTTATTTACAATAACAGAATGCTAATCTACACAATTCTGCTGACAACAAGCAAAAGAGGCAGTTAACAAGACGCTTTAACATCACAGGACAGGTCAAAAGCTGAGAATTCTGGGAAGACAGGCAGTTAAACAACTTAGCACTCTAAATCCATATTACTACCCATGTCAAAGTAAACACCTTATTAATATATGCCCCCATGAAATTAACTAGGGACAGCCTCTAAAACTTAACAAACTTAGAATTACCTCCACTTTTAATCTACAGAGAGCAAAGGAATAAACTTGGATGCGAATGGGAGAGGGAGAAAAGGATAAGGAGAGAGAGAGAAAACAGCAAAAGCTGGAGTCTACACCAAAAGCAGGCTTCTGTAGATCCAGTCCCTGGAGGGTTCAAAAACCTTGAGTGTGGGCGCACACTACTGTGGCTAATGTGTAGAAAATGCTCGCTCACAGTGATAAAGTATTAATAAAAATCCCCTCCTCTCATCGGTACTTTGAAAAGGACTTTGTAAATTAAAAAAAAAAAAAAATCCATCTGGTTACTCATAAGAGAACGTCTATGTGATTTATGTATTAGTGAAAAGAAAGCAGATGTGCCCAAACTTCACTAAACTTTGATACTTGGATGAGTTCAAATGTAGAAGACAGCAGAAAATACACTTTAATAAAATTAAATCATTTTAGTGTTAAATATGAACATTTATTTTTTAATGGATATAACCATTGGAACTCCTTGCAAGTTCTGAATGAAGTCCAATGTTGAAATAAATTTCTTTCAAAAGAAAACAGAAAGAAAGAGGAGAAAATGGATCCATCGAATACTGCAGGAAAGCAGTAAATTAAAAAAAAAAATTATCAAAAATACAGTCACAGCAGTGAGCAATGTGGATTAAACAGAAGCTGCAAAACACAGAGAGAAGAAAGACTCTGAAACAGGTTATGACATCACACACATGGACAACACATTAAATAACAGAGAAAAAAAAAAGAGGGAGAAAAATCAATACCTCAAAATTAAAAATAAAAATAAATAAAATAAAATAAAGAGAGAGAAAGATTTTTTAAAAAAAATTCTCTAGGAGTTACTAGAAACAGTAACAAGACCCTACCTGATCGTAACTGCTTAATACGACCATTGTTGTTGCTTGTGTCGACAGGTAAGAAATCTTTGAACCAAGTGATTTCTGGATCCGGATTACCACTGGCTGCACAGAGCATGGTGGCAGTGCGTGTACGCTCCACCACCTTCAGCTGTGGGCCCATGTCAATGGTAGGGAAGCCCCTGGGAATTTGGTCCTCTGTAAGACAAAAAGTAACACAAAAACTGCGTTAAGAAGTCAAATGTCCAGAATTCAATATTACCTATAAATCTCCCTTTTTACCTAATTCATTATGTTGAGAACCTAACACCAACCAAGTACCGTACATTGGGTCACAGCCATCATCTCTGTTTCAGAGCAGCAGAGTACACATATGTGAAAGGCCAACACACAAATAGCTGAGACTGTGATACAGATAGAGCTCCCAGTGAGATCTTCAGGAGCACAGATAGTAACTACAATATTTGTGCCTGAGGAGGTCAGTGAGTATCAAACGGAAGCTCTGATTTCCAATAGCCCGTGAGGAAGAAGTCCGAGTGACCAAGTTGCAAAAAGGAAAAAGGGATTTTAGAGAGAGAGAAACATTTTCACTGAGTGAGTAAGCATAGACTAGTGTGTAAAGTAAATAGAAGTTCATGCCCCCTGCAAACAAGCAGGTTAGCAGGGAGCTAAGTTAAGCTGTCCGTACTCCAAGCTAATTTGTTTCACTTATGACTTAAGTAAAACTAAACACACTTAACCCTCTGGGTCCACTGGTTCAACACTTAAATGTTGCAAGTATTAAACCAGTTGAAGATTCAAACTGTCTGGAAATAAATTGACTGTACTGAACATGTACAAGTATTTTTCTTGTTATTATCCCCCAAACAATGCAGTATAACTATTTACATATCATTTACATTGTATTATACAGTTACAAGTAACCTAGAAATAATAAAGTATATTGAGAATGTGCAAGACTATATGCAAATACCATACCACTTCATACAAGGGACTTGATCATCTACTGATTTTGCTATTGTAGGGTGTGTACACACGTGTATGTGTGTATGTTCTGGAATAGATTCCTCTCGGATACTAAGAGACAGCAGATGTAATGCTCAATCATAAGGTGCAATACAGATGAATTTCTTTACAGGAATTTTTAATTAATCAGAAATTTTTCTAAAAGGGATTTAACCAAAGAACAAGTCAACTCCCTACTAATAACACAAAAGTAAACAGGTCCTTTGGAAAGAGAATAATTTCCTCCATCTCTAAGTACCATTTTAAGTCATTAAAAACTTTAAATTCCTAAACTTTGAATTTCAAACTCATTTGCAGTTGACTTCTCCATACCCACATCAAGTTATTTTAGATCTCTGTTGAGAAATTAAAGTCTACTGAAATTCCCCTATCATGCTTCACACTGATAATCTACACTGCCAGTTCTTCCAGTCACGATTAGAAAGGTATTGAAGGAATTTTGGTTCAATGAAAATTATCTGAAGTAGAATTTAGCCATTTGTTTGAAGACCATTAGAGAAACATTTTGCCTTCCAGTTGGGATGACTAACAAGAGACCATTATACCCTTGTGACCACCAGTACATTTTCACATGCCAACAATTCTAAAATGACAATTCAAAATTATCAACTCCAGTGAGCAAAACATTAGAAATCATCAGATGTGGCATCAAACTTCCCCTTGGATGTCATCTACAAGCTCCAGCATGAGTGACAAATCCACAGTTGATTCTGTGAATCTTATTGAGGTTTAGTTACAATTTCTAGTGCAGAAGCCCAACTGTGGTGCCTTCACCATGCTTTCAGTCAGCTCTAGGTGCTCTCCTATCTCTCCTCTTTCTAGTCTGCAGGGGAAATTAAACATCTGAAAGCTGCCTAACAAACTCTTTTGTTAAATCGGTCCCACTTTTCTTAGCCTTTCATGGATCACATCCTCCACAGGAAACTTCTTCTGTCTACACTGAGATTGTCACCATTCCCCAGACAAATCATGTCTGTTGAATAACTGTGCCTCCAGGAAGCCATCCAGATCAAATTGCTTTCATTGTAAAGCTTTTTCCAAACTCCCACATATTTAATCATCTCCTTGTCAGAGATACCACAGCAGTGGGTTCCTAAATCCACTGTTTGTACTTACCAATTATATCAGGTTATCCCTCCACACCATGAGTTATTTCATGTCTCATCTGCATTCTAAAGCCCTACCCTCTTGCTAGTCTAGATTTGAAGATTTTAAGGTAAACTCCAGTGATTTCTATTCCTACTTGTGAATAAATATATCAGAATGCTTCTGGGCAAACTTTCTCTACTATACTGAACTTCTGGTAAAGAGGTGACCTGTAGCATATATTCAAGACTGGAGGGGTTCTGGATGTGAACACTTGATTTGAAGATCCCACCAAAGAAGAAAGTGCTCAAGAAGAGCAAAGTTCAGTGAATAGGTCTAAGTTATTATGAGAGAAAACTGATGGGGTTACATAAGTGGATGTATAGTCTGGCCCTTTTGCTCAGCAGTATGGAGGTTAGATATCTTCTATTAAGCAGTCTGAGCAAGATCAAAAGTTCAGTTTGACATCTAAATTTACTAGAGAATATTTTCCCTTTAGACCAGTTACTTAGGGCCTGGAACTTCAAATAAGAAAATAAATAAATGTGTGCATGTACATTTATTATGTGCATGTGTGTATTATATATGTTTAACTTCATTGGACGACACATGTTAAGTTGAAAGTTGCAGCTCTTTTAAGAAACCATAACATTGTGTTTACATAAAAGCTTATACATTCTTAGTCAAGCAGAGATCTACAGTGGACAAGTGTCAGAAACAGTGGTTAAGAGTGTAATATCAAGATGATTTTTTTAAGTCTCCAAGGGAAAATTAAAAATTAAAACCGAAATAAGAAGTATCTTGCAAATTAGGCTATGCTAATTTTAATAACCTATTCCACTTGAATTTCTTGAGTCAGTTCTTTATGTCTTTAAAAATTCTGCCCATATATTTCCATCTACAGTACAGTTCTAATGTTATTTAGGAACAAAAAATAGCAGAAAAAGCAAAAGCTGCTGTATCACACATATTATTAAACACTGAACTTGGCAGCTATTGACACAAAATGTTTCAAAGGATTAAAATAATTTACTCAAGTGCTTCAAAGTCAACTAGATTGCCTTCATCATCTAGAAATGAGGTTCTAAAAAAGTCTTAGGATTTGTTATTCTCCATTTTTAACACAGTGAGGTTAAATTAAAAAAAAAATCACCTTGGGATTCCTGATTTTTTTTACTCCCCAGGGCACTATATCACCTTCCACCCTTTGCATTTAACTACTAGTTACATTCACAGCCATGAATATTGTCCTACTAATTGTTGGTTTTCTTCTAAAAGTTCATCTCTCAGAAGAACCAAGTCAACATTTACAGGGTTGATGGGTGGTTAAGTGTCAAAAACTTAAAAATTTTTGAGCCACTCCAAAGCTCCTACCAAAGAGATCTAGATTCACAAGAAATGAAGTCCTCACCTTTGGGATAGCAGAAAAAACTGACTTATGCCCACCTGAAAGTAGCCTAATACATTTGCATGACTGTTTTTTTTTTTCCTTCTTGACTCATAGAGAATACTCCAGAGCCTCCTTTTATATATAAAGTATACAACAAAGATAATCATTCTTGCATACTAATCAAACAGAGAATGTAACGAGCATCCTTTTCTTATTTTTAATAAGGGTAATTAAATTCTATCCATCCCCCCCCCCTTTGCACAGAAACTCTTTGAATGCACATTCTTCATTAAATTTTCATGAGAAACATCACAATGTAACAGATTCGAATAGCCAGAGCTGCTACACTTTGACAGTTGTGGCTTGTTTCCAATTTGACTGTCAGGTATTTGGCAATAAATCTCAGTATTCAACATAAAACGAACTGTAGAAATAATGAAATTTCTAATTGGAATGCTTATCTCAGTGGGTGTAGTTTAGAAGATGTTAATTGCCTTTTTTCACCCTCTACATTTATTAGTGATTTATACAAAACTGCCTTGGCTATTGGATAACATCAATTTTGACAGCTTATCAAATGAGTGGTACCAGAAACTTGGGAATCAAATCAATACTCTTAATGCCTTAACACATAAACTTTCACAAGGGGGAAAAAAAAAGCAGTTATCAAAAAATAATAAATTGTCAATGTTTAGTTTTAAACTTTTAGATGAGATGAAAAGAAAAACATTTTGTCCTATTCATTAATGTGCTCATTAAGTTTTAAAGTGCCTTACTTAACACCGTTCCATATTAATATTCAATCATGCAGAATTAGCTACTAATTCATCAACAATTTAAATCAGACTTGACCTTCATGAAGCCATTTGGTCTGTCATTTTGAGAGGCCATTAAAGGGCAGATTACTACGTACTTGTGCTTACTGAATTGTAGACTCATACATATTTTGTTTGGAATGGCAGCTATAATAGAGCAGGAAATATAGCCCATTCTCTGAATATTTTTATGTCTTAATGAAAAATGCTGATAAGAAATTTTTAGTTCTGTTTAAAAAAGAGAAACAGGAATGTCAGCATTTCTTAGAATTAACTTTCCATTGCTATTCAACTTGTTAACAATCCCTGACCTGCCCAGGACTTCAAAGGTATCTATGATGAAAATAGCCTGTCTCTGTTTTGCAGGAAGTCAGCCCTTAGACATCTGTCAATGATCAAAAAATAGGCTTTGCATAATTTGCTCAATTAAACCACTTTCATTGTTTATGCATGAAGAATATTAGTGATAACACTTTAATTTTTGCTCCAAGTCCACAAACACTGAACCTCTCACATTTGAAAGGAAATCTTGAAACTCTAAATTACCTCTTGAGGCCAGAGTCCTTCTGAGATAGCCTCAATTATCTCATTGTCCAACCTTGCTAGGGCTCTTAAAGACCAGACCAGTCCTTGCCCACTGGTCTAACCGATTTAAGGATATCTTCAAGGAAGGATTCTATATTATGGTTCTTGGAAAAATCCAAAATTTATCAGATTTATCACCAATACATTTCCTAGGAAAATCATGTCAATCATGGTATGCTTCCTCAAATGCATTATCAAAAGATTTGACAAGTATACCAGAACTTTGGGCAAAAATGGTAGTATAATAAAATAAACATCCAAATCCAAGGGAAAAGATGAGCAGTTTTTTCCTTGGTGAATTTGTCCCTTGAAGTCATTTTTCTAAGTACCAGTTTATATGGCTCATCCTTAAAATTACCCAACTGATATTACCAATAAATATTTTATGATCATCAATGTATGTATGAACTCTTACAAGCTCAGGGGAGGCAGGAGTTTTGTGTATTTCCTTTGTACCTTCCTTGTGTTCAAAAGATACTTGCAATGAGGCACATTTAGGATGCTGTGACAATCATTTCAGAGCTCATTCATGAGGCATCTCTGAATTCCCAGTGGGTTTATTCTATGGCACTCATGTTAATGGTTAACCATTCTTTAGTAGTTTTGTGGCTATACATTTGGCTTCTATTTGAGTATCGTCCATCAAATGGGAGAAACTATTTTTAAACCCCTATTTCTTTTAAACACCAGGTTAAGAAGTATTAGCCTTATAAATTCACAAAAAGAGATGTTGGTGACTTTAATTTTATAGCCTTTAGTTTGATTTAGTCAGCAAACAATTTTCTTCATTCAAGATGTACACTGCATGTGGTTCTTTTAACTTTGTTGCAGCTGCTACATAAGGATGACATTTAGTTCCTGCTCTTCTTCATTTTACAGGAGGCCTTCTTGAATATGTTACTACAAATCAAATCAAAACCAGGGCCATGTGACAAAACGTAATGTGTGAACACAATTAAACCAAAAAAGAGCAAAATGGGATATGTATTTATATTCTACTGTTAACTAGAGAAAAATGGAATTCTTGGTGTTCAAACTAATGGAAAAAACAAGTGGATCACCCAGTTGCATATGGAGGCAAACACTGTGGTTCTTCTTTCACAAATAAGAGCAAAAATTTCTAAGGGACTGGATATCATAAGACTTGAGGAATATATGGTATCAATTTACAGACAGTAAAAGTGACTTTTTTTCCTAATTTGGAAGGTAGAAGAATGGAGGGAAGTTTTCATTAACAAGAAATATGGAAAATGTTGAAATGATAATATGCTGAGTATTTTCTTAAAAGCCCTAGACCTTAATCCTCACCTGATAGAGAGTTGGTATGTTTTTATATCTAAGAAGACATACAAATTGTCCTAAAAATTTTAAATATATATTGGTTACAAAGAAGTTCAACTGAAGTAGTCAAATAAGATGTTTATGAAATAAGATAATTATAAAGTACTTGTGGAATCTGCAGTATATATTAAAGATAATAATTTGAATTGAAAAAAAAAACCTACTAAAATGCCAATAGATGGCATCATTCATGCTACAAATATTGAGTGTCAGACTGGGCATCGTACTGGGTATGAAGCAGACTGGAGACTCTATGTTTTGATTTCATTCTATCTTCAAACTAATTAGATTCTGTGGCAATAACAATAGTACCCAGCTTACAGACAGGAGGACTGAATGGTAAAATGCATTAAGTGTGCCTAGCAGTGCCTGGCACTAATCTGGCATCCAGGATAATATTAGCATATATGCACTTACTCGATGCCAAGGTCCAGCAGTGAGTCTAAGTAGAACAGAGGTATGTGACTGTAGGCCTTAATATAACAAGAGCCAGAGCAATAAACTGAAAATGAGAAAATAGTCCATGCAAATCCCAAAAAAGTAGGAGATATCTGGACATTCAAGTGAATTTAGAGAGCAGTGTTCATGCAAAGTAACTTTTTCAAAGCTCATGAAGGCTCTTGTTTCTCCTGTTTGAATGAGTTTTCAGGGTCCTCAATGATTCAATATGACCAATAAAGAGAATTTATATTATCTGATGAATTGTCCCCCAAAAGGAATTTTTAAAGGACTAAATATTTGGGATGGCAAAGCTTTGTTTTGAGTGACCAAAAATGCTTAAACCAACTGGTTTTATATAAGTCAGGGGGGAGACATCTCTTGTAGTAATTCAGAGAAGGAGAGCTAAGTATTTATCTCGGGCAGTTGGTCATGTTAAAAAGCCTATATGGCTTTCTCAAAAAAAAGATTTTTTAAAAAGATGAAACCAAGAAACCAGATGCTTTTGGTTATGTTCTTCCAAAAAAAAGTTTTCTTTCCTATTTAGAAACTGAATGCTTGGCAAAAGAATGTAAATCAAGAGATACCCGTGTACATCTCTAAAGGTTAACAAAACAGTCCTATTAATTGTCCAGTTCTAAAGAGCAGATTTATAAATATAAGAAAGGAATTAGTTAAGAAAATCATATTGGAAAAATGTAACATTTTATATATTACTAAGTGCTATGATGCCCAGTATCTCTCAAACATAAATATTTGAGTGTTTTTAGGGTGGTATCATTGTTTTCATTTTCTGTGGACATGAAGCAAAGACTCAGTAAAATTAAGTTACTTGTTCCAGACCAGACATACAGTAAATACTAGAGAAAGTCTTTTAGTTCTAAATTTGGTGTATTGTAATTTAATCTTAATTTTATCCTGTTTCTTCTACAACTGCTGTTCTTTAAATTCATTCAATCCATGAATGGTGATAAGTTCTTAACTGGAGTCCACTCATGATGCTTACACAGTGAAAAAAAATTGTAAATACTTGGTTATTTCATACTTTAAGAAGGAAGTATCAGACATTAACATGCCACATGATATAGTAGTAACTTTAAAACAGGTCCACATTTTAAAAATTCACCTTTTGATATATATCAATGGATTTCTCATGAATTTATCAATGGTTCTAAGAAGAGATAGAATCCTGCCTGCCAATAAAAGGTAGATAAGAAATGGAAGGAAGTGAAAAGAATGATAAAAATCAAGTGATTTCCCTAAGGAGCTCAAATTAAGCACTGTGTCTACATTTCTGACCCCTCGGTAGTCTATTTAATTACCTAGGAAGGGCTATAAAGGACAGGAGTTCTGCCATACACACAGACCAAAAGACAGTATATGGACCAGAAAACCAGACATAAGTAGACTCTATGCCCACTCTATAACCTCAGGTCTCTCTGAGGTAATCTGTGACTAGGAATGGCTACTGTTGTTAAAAGGGAGAGCAGAGGAATCAGGGTTTCAGGAACAGGACAGCATAAACATAAGGGTTGGAGCATTTATTTGCTACTTTTTTGAACAGCCATAAGTTTTCAAGTCACTGTCCCATAGAATGAACCACAGTATCAGCCTACAAACAAGAGTCATTTTCTTTGCAGAATACATTCCTTGGAGCCAGGAAAGGACATTTATTATGCTTTTCTTAAAGAAAAGAGTGTAAATAAAGCTTTTATTCCCACCATTCCAGATGGCAACGGGGTATAATTTGTACTGTTTGACCTCATGACCATATTATTCAAAAATCAATCTTCCTGCAAGTGAATTGAGTTAAGGCACTGAAAACAAAAAAGTGAAAACAAAATAAAAGCTAAATCATGTTTTCAAGCAAAGTTGAGCCACTGGGCTATTATCAAAATGATATGCCTATGAATGAAATAGAAAAAAAAAACATAAATTAAGGTAATCCTAGACTACAGTAATTCAGAAGGAACTTACCTAAACCAGGAGAAAACTGCTCCTTAAGCATTGACATTCCAAATAAACTATTTAATAAAAATCAGTCCCCCCCAATGTAGTATGAATAATATGCAATAAAATTTTAGTCTGAGTTCTCTTTGCAAGTTATTGTACATAGGTGGTATGCTTGTGTTAATATGGCTATTCATAAATCAAAGCAGCTTTTATTTTAGAATGAAATTAGTTGATTAATCAGTAAGTAAGGGCAGTTACTAGGTATAAGAGTCTCTAAGAGCATTCTAGAACAAAACTTCATTTTATGAAATAGTCTTTAAATGTTGAAGACTGTTTGTAAGGTACTCTGGCACAGAATAAAGCCAAATTGTTTAGAAGGAGTGTGTGCAATTATCCCACAAATTGCAAAGTAATGTCTATAGAACACACACCCCAGTTAGATTAAATTATCATTTATCTGAATGTGGAAGCGTCCATTTCACATTGTATTAATCAATTAACTCATATTGATATTAGTGTTTTAAAATTAGAAATATTTAGAAACAAATTTAAAAAGAGGAAAAGGTACCCCTTTCCTCCTATACAGCCTCAATATCATTACTTAAATATTGACTTAAAGATCCAATATCCAAAAATTAGACTTATATCCCTAAGAATAGAATAGTAGAGTTAATCTTATTACAATAACAAAATGTAGTAATCACTTTCACAAATCATTTTGCAATCAACTTATATTTTCCAAAAAGGACATGCCATAGTATCCACCCTAACATCCATCCAAAAGACTACCTTTGAATAATAAAATAATTAACTACCTTATAGAAACTTCTCTTCAAATCATACTAGGAATTTTATTATATTTAGAAAAAAAAATGGAGTGAATTTCAAAATTTTGCTTTTTTTTTAAGAAGAGACCCAGAGAAATATATAGTAAAGATGTAAAGAGAATTTATTTTGCTTCCTTTCTGAATTATTCATTTGCTTTGTAAAAGTTAGGAGACCTAACAAGTTCAAATCAAATAAAACTAAGAAAACCATTCATTCTAGCTGCTTCACTATGCTGTGAGTGCAAAAAAACAAACAAAAAAAAAATTAGAAAAAAGAGAAAATCTTCTTGAAACAAATGAATATTAAATAAAAAAGAAAACCAAAATGAAACACATGGCATTGGATTGAGAATGGAGGTATTAGGGTGAACACCTAGTTTTAAATAAATGAGTTTGTGAGTATAGAAATGAATATAATTATAAATAAGTGTCAGGCACTCATTATTTAACTTAACCAAACACATCTTTCCTAGCTAAGTGAACCAAAAGACCATGGGAAGAGCAATGTTGAGCAGTCATGGCCATGCCTAGAGATCAGATCTTGGTTTCTAATATCACTCTTCAAGAAAACAAAACACTGCTCCTTGGAGAAATGACTGATGCCAACCAGCACTGGGACGAGGAAAATACAAGATGTACGTGGAATTATCTTGTGCAAGAAAGTACACAAAAGATCATAGAGAGACATTAAAATGACAAAGAAGCCAGAGTGAAGGGCTCTTGCTGGCTAAATGTGGAACCATTGAACAAAATTATTTTGAAATTGACAAAGATAATATACTGTATAAAATGAAAAGTTACGAGTGGATGCTAATACAATAAAGGAATAAAATGGAAAATTTCAGGAGGAGAGGTATTGTTACATAGTCTCAAAGTAATTTCCCACAGGTATTAAATATGAACAAAAAATAAATAGGTTTACATTAGGGAAGTTTCACAGAAATAGCCTTTATCAGGAGTCAACATTAACAATGTTGGTAATGGGATAAGCAAAATTCATGTACTGAGAAAAAAAATATAACATCATTTACAAGTTATTCTTGCAAAAATGATCCATAAACTATATAAGATCATGAGTAAATATCAGCAAACCCAAATGCAAACATTTTATGAAAAACCAAACTTGATATGTTCAAAACTGTTCAGAATTGTCAAAGAAATAACTCTTTCAAATTCTTGACAAAGTATAATTTTGAAAAGACCCTTGGAGGAAAATTAGAGAAACTTGAATTGGGGTGACAGGTGAAGCCTCAATTACAATATTTACTTCCTTAGTTAGGTTAGCAGTATGTTCTTGTTTGTATAAATATAGATTCCGGGATGACAGGCATCATGTCTGCAATTAACTCTCAAATAGGTTATTAATAATAAGTTCTTCCTGTTGTAGGTTCCACCTTTCTATATAATTGGATTGTCTGAAATCATAGACAAGTAATTATATTTATAGCACCATGAGATTTTAATAGTAATTATAATTAAATTTATAATATCATGAATGAGATTTTATAAAATCTTTATATTTCATTGAAAATCTCAGTTGGATAATGTTTATTCTCAAAGCGTTTGAGGGGTTATATGTACTTGGGCATTTTTGTCCCAACTCTGAAAAATATTTCCCCCCAAATTTTATCTGAGTCCCCCTGAATACAATGACTATTTAAATAACATTTCAAGTGTCCTTATAAATTTTACACCAATGACAACAACATCAGAAAATTTTAATTTCTGACAATATGTGAAATCCCATAAAATTATGACTTTCAAATATTTAATTTCCAATACTTAACAATGAATAAATTTGAGTGACAATTCAAAAGCAGGTTTCAAGTTCATTAAAAAGACAATGTAATCAATATTCAAAAAGTAATTTCAGGTTTATGATTTTTTATTAAACAAACATAAAAGAGGTAAATAATTTTCTTTCTCAGTATCAGAAATTTTACCAAAAAATAAGCTTTTTGATGACCTTCCTTCTAAACAAAATATCAATTTGATTTAAAACTAAGAATAGCTTGAAAAATCTAAATGTTATTTTATACGCCAAGCTTTTGAAAATGTTCAGGAAAAAATCCACAACCCCCAACTCCAGCTCTTCACAGTATTCTTCCTAGAACACATCAAAGATCCTGCTTGTGCCACCTTGATTATTAATTTCTGGGAGTGATAGGCAAGAAGACCCAGCCCAAAATTTGGTGACTCAAGTATTTAAAAATTTTCCAGATTTTACTCTGAATTGCTTAGTAAAGTTCTCATAGTTCTAATGGCAAACTATGGCACGTATTTGTTTTATTTGAAGGCAGAAGATGGAGTCTTGTGAAAGACATAGTAGCACTTTTCTGTTGGAAGTAGCTTAAAAAATAAAAATATCAAATCAAAGGAACTATTGGGGAATGAAATTGATCAAATTATGTTTTTATGTGTAGACAAATATGCCACAATGAAGCCTATCATTTGGTATAATATGCACTGAAAAAAATCAATAAAACATGAAATATCATACATAAAAATGTTTCACTATGAAGAATAAAAACCACAAAAGTACATCAAGAAACATTTAAAGATAGTGTATATTACCCAGGAATATGTTGTGTATATATATATGCATATAAACACATACATACAGAAAATTTTCACATCAGTACAAATAACTTTATATTTATATTTCAAAATACAGTCTGAATTTAATGCCTAAGTACCACCAAATGAAACTAGTTTACATTTTTATCAGTGTATGTTTTTCCTCAAATTCTTAAGAATCACAAGCTGTTAATTTATAAAACTACTCAAAGAAGTCGATAACTGTCATATCCTTTAACAATTTTGAACTTTGCTCCCTCTATATATAAACTTACCAATCAAAAGAAAATCATAATAGAAAGCAAACATGGTATAAACATATTCATTCCATTTTGAAAGATCAAAAATTTTAACATGTTGATCAAGGGAGGTTGGACTTCTGAAAAATAACCAGACAGAAGAAAAATATCCCCAAATGGACCGAGTTGACCACCAAAAGATCCATGAAAAAAATTCCCATAAAGCCTTGCTATTAGAAGAGATACCAAGCTTCCTCATAAATTATAAAAACTTCACTTTCTTCTTCAATAGATTAACCCAAACAATTAGAAAAAGATTGAAGACAAAACTTGAGGAGATGCACAAAGAATTATGTTTCTTTTTTTTTTTTTTTTCCTGAAGCAACTGGAAGCAAGGTTTTTAAAAGCAAGTATACTTGTGGTGGCACTTAAACATTTACAGGCCATGTGTAATGGAAAAAGTATGTTGCTCATCACCAAATTTGCATTTTGAAAAACACCATTTTAACAGCAATGTGAATAATGCATTGGAGGAGGTCAAAAAAAAAAAACAGATGATACAATCATGCCATTTAGGAGTTTATAGAGATAGCATCTAGGCAAAAGAAAAGTAAATCAAGACAAGTTGTGGAGGTCATGGGGAGAAGCAGGAAAAGTTCAAAGAATTTGAAGATTAATTTTACAAGGTTTGGGGGATGTTCTGAAGACAAGGAATGAAGGAAAATCGTCAGGGATGGCTTTTAAAAACATAATGAATTTGTATGGTATATTTTCAGTCATGGCTTCCTTTTGGGAAGAATGTTATCCATATGAGGAACTTAGGAAACAGACACTATGCCCCCAGGAAGGATGGACGCTTACCGGGAGAGCTGCTTTAGGAAAAACACCACAACAAGCAAACAGCAAGTACCTACCAAGCGAACACTGATCCACCTTCATCTTTAGGAACAGAGGGTTGGCAGGGTAAGCCATATGCCCTATGTGCTCTTTTAGGGTAAAGGTAAGAAAGGTCTGCTTCTGTCTATACCTGTGAGCTTAGCAACCTTACTATGGAGATGCTAGGGGTTCCTAGGGCACCCATTCAGAATGCAATGGAGATAGCCATGAACTTGTATCCATTTTCTCCACTGACGATTTAAAGACAGCAGAGCATACCACAGCAGGTTTTCTCAAGCCCAAGAAAAAACTCACACAGTTTTAGACTGTGACAGTCAGTTGGCTCTTGAATAAAAAGAAGAAGAATTTGAGTTCTATGCCTATGAAGACACAGCATCAAGAATCTCCTCATAGATAACTTGTGGTTGTCACATTTTAATATATAACATGCCAATTAAACAGATACAAGTTTCCAAGGATAAGATACTCAGAAGGGATGCAATAAGCCTTTCTCTTACATACTGAAAACAACCCAGAGTTGCTCATTTTCTTTTAGTTGTAATAGACTGACATATTGTTATAAATTTAGGAAACATACAGTCTTTAATTCTTAACAAAGTGACAGCAACTTGACAAGAGAAAAAGTTATCTCAGCTTTTAATTCACTGACATTGAAAGCCAACATATCCCAGTGCTGTCCCCACAGCACAAGTGGATGGGTTTTATGTTTGCTGCAAGATTAATGCACCTTCAATTGCTCAGTGATGATGGCTGTGAGGCTATAAGAGCAAACAGTGTGTGTGTGTGAACTCACTAAAGGAAGTATGGGCATGCATTTCAGCCACTGATCCTTAAAATAACCATGCTAGCTAAGTGTTTATTGTTATGAAGATAATATACAATATAGTTTTGTAAATGTACATGATGGAATTCATAGGGCAAATCACAATCAAATGGGCAAATTTCATAGTTTTTCAGGAATTAGCTGAGAAGAACATAAAAGATAATCAAGAATGTTTATCCACTGAGAAAAAGACATTGCCCATTTAGTTTTTCCTGATGTATATCATAGCCCACTCCAGTGCTAGAGACGTGGGCCTGAAATCTCAAACTTCCAGTTACAGAACCTACTGGGTACATCCTATGAAATGATCTGTATGAGTTGAACACATCTGCTCCTTTGGACATAGCAGCTGGATCATACAATAATGCTAGTCTTGTTATTTTTAATTTTCAGAAGGAATTTATTTATGTATATCCTCTCCTGAGAAGCCTAATCTACTTTTCTAGATAAGTATGGTTCTTAAAAAAAACTCCATGGGATGTTGGCTCCTGGGTGCATTTTAATATGATAGAGATGTAAGAACATTCTAGCACACATACTCATAATTTTTCAATTCACTTCTATTGTTGTGAGGGATAAAGTGCCGGGAGTTAAAGGTAAAAGACTACACTGTCTACTCTCACGTCTCCTTATTTAAGCACAATTTCTTTCTTAATTTGTTTGAGTCTATATCTTGGCAGTACAGATATTATCTCTTTCAATGTTTGTATTCTATTTTGTCAAGAGTCTGTTGTTTGTTCAGACATACATTGACATGTTTCTAATCAATTAAGGTTTAGGTACTCTAGTTAACCCATGGCAGAGGTAGTCAGGGTACTGGGATTCCTGTAACCCTACTAAACTAAAAACCTTACTTTTTTATTCTTAAAAAGGCAAATGTTAAATGAAAAGTTTCTCACTAAAATCATTTATCTACCATAGCACATGAGATAGTTCTGAGGGAAACTGTCTCATTTAGATAAAATCCATAATATTGGACCTAGAAAAGAGTCCATGATCATAGGCTTCATCACAGTGATTTTTAGAAGGAAAGGACATGGCACACCATCTCTACTAAAGTGAGTGTGATGCTTTTTGGTAAATATTCAAAAGTGTTTAACCATGTCAGTATGAACCTACATACACCTCATCTCACTGAGGTACTAAGGTGTCTACTACAACTATCAATAGAAGAAAAATGTTCAAATGATGTTTTATAAAGAACTTTTAAGTTGACTGAAGTGGACACTTGCCTATAAATTCTTAATCATTTTTCAGATTTAAGTTATTACATGTGTACTTTATGGTATAGATTGGTAGTTCTTAAATTTCTCATTATTCCTGTCCAAACAGAAATCTACATGCTTCATACAAACTATATAAAACTATGAGGCTCATTCTGTCCATCTCAGTGTAAAGGGTATCCGGAGTATCCAAGCACACAGCATCAAGACTTTCTTTAGTATTCATGAGATGAACACACTTGACCTTAACAAAGACCAGTGATAAAGCCTGAAACTCTTCACTTAAGCAACCACAAAGTATAGCTTTAATGTGTACTTATCAAGAATCCTGATCTCTAACTGACAACTAAAACATCCTGGCCAGAGAAGCAATGCTTATAAAGAATGAGCTGGAATAATACAGTTCCTCCACATGATATAAAAATAGTCTTGGTTAACTGGAGGGTGAGAGAGCTACACACTAGAGCTGCTTTCTTCCTGAACAATGCGCTTGACTGAATTATGTTTTAATGTAATTCTACCAATTGACCTGAGGGACTTTAGTAAGTGACTGTCCTATGAAGTTACAAAGTGTGCATCAGATGCAGAGAATATTCGCCACATGACAATGTCTTCATTTTGAAAAACTATGACAGAAATCTTTTCCCCCTGTTTTTAGTCTCAGGGAAACTTAAGGCTTTTCTGAAGAGCTGATTTCTTATTTTATGGACATAGCACATTATGAGTCATGTGTTTCCTCTTTCTCATTCCCATAGCAGGTAAGAAATTTAGAGCTCAGAGTTTGTTCTTTGTAGAGAACATTCAGAAGTCCCTGGCTCAGCCTGTGTTCCCCTTTCATTCCTAACGTCAGCTCGTATTGCTGTGACACTTTTCTGCTCCAACATCGTGTCATTTCATCTTGTTGTACTGAGCATTCCTCTGTGAAGGTTCTTACGCCTCTGAAGTAAGAATACACACAAACACAGGGAGATTGTGAATCCAATCTTTTAAAATATCTAACAAAAGTGATGATCCATGAGAAGTCAGTTGACATCTCCTTAGATTGTGGTTTGTCCCCACCAAAACTTGTATTGAGGGTTAATTCCCTACTGAAACAAAATTGATAGGTGATGAATACTTAAGGAGGTGGGGCCTAGAGGAAGGTGATTAAATATTTGGGTTACAGTTCAATGTACTTTTTACAAAACTGGATCACTTCTCATGAGTAGGTGCTATAAAGTGAGGACACCCATGTGTTTGGCATCTTCTGTAATATGACCACATGTCTTTTCATTTATCCAGCATGTTGTGATATAGCCAGGGATGTGCATGGTATTTGAACTTTACAGCCATCAGAACTGTAAGCCACATAAACATCTTTTCTTTATAAATGACCTAGCCTCAGGAGTTTGGTTACAGCAACACAAAATAAATTAAATACCATCCAAATGAATCAATCCACATTTCCTTCAACAGTCTACAAGAAATATTAAAGATGCCTACAGTTATGATAACCCAAAACAAATTCATTAAAGTGAGCTTGGATGAGAGTCACCAAAAAACCTTGATTTCATGAAAGGTACTTGAAGGAAGAAGTAAAGGAAGAAAGGGATGGAGAGAATGAAGAAAGATCAGGGTTACTAGAGATGAATTTTATTTCTATTTCAGGAAAATCACTCTAATTAATATATCAGCCCATGATAAAACAGAGTGACACATCTCCTAAAGAAAGATATATAATATACTCATATAAAGGTGTATATTTTATGTGTATGCATATACTTTTATATATGAATATATGTATTTGTATAAAGCACATTTCACATTAGGTATAGAAAATTATATTCACATGTAGAAATATTTAGTAGTGATACTATTTGTTCAATTAAACAAATAGCTGTCAAATACCTCTTGGATGCTATACGAAGACACCATTTAGCACTTGATGGCTCCAAGAACAGTTCCTCAGAAACCTTACAATATAATGGAAGAAACATGCATGTGAGTAGAGGAAATGCAAGAGATAATCAATGGCTCAGGAACACAGAAGGGAATAATGAATTTTGCTGGAGATCATAGAATGAAGACATAAAAGCATCAACAGAACTTTGATTGATAACAATATAATAAAGGGCCTTCAAAGCATAAGAAAAAGTATGATCCAAGGCCCAGAGAAGATAAAATAGATGACAATATACTAAGGAGGATATCTGTCCACTGCATGGATGCTTCTGTTTGGAGCTGGGATTAGAAGATGTTGTGGCAAATTGTGCTGAAAGCCTATGAAGGTGGTTACCTGGGTCCACCAGTGGGAACATGGAAGAAGTTAGGGGTTTATTTGGTTCATTACTGTGAAGTCAGATATTTTTGAGCTAAGAAAGTAATAGAATGTTCTATGAATGCAATCTGTCAAAGGAATGCTCTTTGTAGGGGGAAAGAGAAAGAACATTTACTATACTGAATTAATGCTCAGATGATAAAGCCTGTATTTGGGG
>NW_025999998.1:2656191-2821705 GCF_001458135.2 Marmota marmota marmota | reverse complement strand
TTTTGGGGGGGGGGGCAGGGAACACTGTCAGGCTGTAGGAAGCTTTCATTTTACTTCAAAACAAACTCGGGTAAAGTTAAGACTAAAGTTTGTTTCACAGTTCCTGCATGAACAATAATAGGTAGGCAAGAAAGATATTATCTAATATAAGAGATATAGAAAAAGATATGGGAAACTCAAGATTTGAATTATTTTGAGTGTCGTTCATGTGAAAATGAGAATTAGAATCACGGAATGGATGAGATCACCCAGCAAAGAACTTACAAAAAATGAGAATAATAAGGGAAATAGCCATAATTAAAAGATATTACAGAATAAAATAATTTCCTTTAGGAATACTATTATGTTGTTAAGTGGACATACATAACTCATTATATGGAATATATTTACACACTTAGTAAATTAAGCAATCCACTGAAAAAATCCAAGTGTGTTTTTCATAAAGTAATGTATTTGCTGCTTCTTATTGAAAAACAATAATGTGATAAGAGAAATTACATTTTTGAGTGGTAGATTTTAAGCAGACAAAATTTTGTGTGAATAATATTTGGCTCATAATGAGGGACATATAAGAAAACAATGTATCTTCTAGAGGGAAGATGAAATAAAACAAATATGAAAAATAAATATAGGAAACTAAATATAATTAAATTATTTAAGTTGTAAGTAATCCATGAAAAAACCCAATCACTCTAATGATAACTTAGGCTATTAAATCAATGTTTTAAAATCATTCCCCAATATAGTTAGATCTTGCTTTGAGCCATGAGATCATACAAAGCAGCCGCTATTTCAAGAACTGGTTTAGAGTATGTATATTCATCATCTTCATTCACATACTTATCTGGTATGAAGCCTCTAAAAAAATTTAAGTTCATGCATGAATACAATGCTAATATGACCAGCACTGATTAACTCCAACTGAACCACACTAAAAATGAAAACTATAATAGGAAACCATTCAAAGTTGAAAGGAACAAACAGAAGGCCTGTCCACGTTCTGGTGTATTTCCAAGACTTTGGTACTAAAACTAATCTATATTTATTTAAAAAAAAAAACTTTTATGTAAAAGAATGTGTTTCTCATCTATAATTTTGTTTTGGTAGAGGCACTTAAAATGGAGCTATATTCCAATATGTATTTTCAAGATTCTGAGATTAGTAAAGGTATTTTACATTTGTAAGGTATAATCCACATTTGAAGAGTATTAAATGTTTTAATGCATGTACAGAATTCAAAAGTGGACTTGTTACATGGTGAATACTTAAGAATTCTACATTATTGCTACTTATACAACTGCACTGTGTTGGAAGAGTAAAATTAAACATGTATTCTGATTTCTTAATAATAACCAGTTCTCAAATATTTTAAGCCCAACAACCAATACCTTTTATTAAATGGCCTACTGAAAAATGCACCCACTATATATACACAGACACACATGTGCTCAGAGGAACACATTCTTCAACACAATCTGTGGAAAGAATACCACCACCTGTAAGAAAAAAAAAACAATCAGTGGACAAAAGTTCAACTCGTAACAAAGAGAAAGCCAGCAATATGGCATTATATAATTGATGGTTCAAAAGTCCAGCCCTGAGATTTCCTCAAGTATCCACAGCTATCAAAGTATACAGAGGAACACCCATGACAGGTTTAGTGTTTAATTATTCTAATTCCTTAGAAAAGAGAAATAAGGAAGTGATAACAGCAAAGCTGAATGTGTAAAGAACATTCTCTCCATGGGCCTGCCTTTGATAGTGAGCTTCTCCTATAGATGTTATAAGAATTATTCAAAACCAACAACAAAATCATATGCCAATTCTACCTTGAGAGTATGGTTGAATAAACATACCTCACATTCCTAGAATGAAAAATTTCTATAATAATAAGACTATAACTTAGGGTCATTTTTTTTGCTAAATAGGCATCTACTTGCCTTTGATTATTTTATGTTTCTTTCATAATTAAGCAAATTATTTCAAAATTTCCAATAACTGGTAAGCCTTCCACAGGTGATCTTAATTTATGAAGGCCTTGGTTTTAAGACTTATAATACAAACATTTTGTAATTTTAATTTTTTTTATTCAAATTTTTTACACTGAAGATTAAACCCAGGGGGTCATTTTACCACTAAGTTACACTCCAAGTGCTTTCATTTTTTATTTTGGGACAGGGTGTTGTTAAGTTGCTGAGGGTAGCCTCCAACTTGCAATCCTCTTGCCTCAAATTCTCCAGTTGCTGAGATTACAGGTATGTCACTATGCCCAGCAAAATTTTGTAATTTTGATAAATTTCTTATTTCCAGAAGCCATGTAAAAAAAATTCGGATATATTATTTCCTTCCATCAAGTGATACTCTTAAAAGTTTTATAATCTAATTCCTTTTTATTTCATCCCTACATGTTCTATACCTCATCTTTTCCTTGATTTCAACAATTGAAAACCTCATTATTAGAGGTAAAAGAGCATATAGCAGATCTTAATTTTTGTCCTGTTTTTGTTTTTCTAACAAAGACCAATGGATGCTAACTTTAAAATATTAGCAAGGATGCAAGACTGACACAATTATTCAGCAGCCTGAAAATCCAGGCACTGTTAAGTGGCTTCACATCCCAACCTGTGTGGGAGATAATGTGATCACTTTCACTCACTTGCCATGAAGGAAAATCATTAACTGGCTCTCCCTGGAAATTGCTAAAAACATCTCTATAAAATTTATAGGTACAATAATCCAGTGTTCCAAACACAATGAAGATCTACAAAAAGCAAACTCTGAGTACCACTCAAAGCAACTACTTTGCCTGGAATAAACACAGAGACTACTGATATACAATCAAAGCTTATGATAGATCAAACCAAAATCTGGATCCAACCATCCTTCCAATTAAAGAGAAGATCACACATTAAACTAAACAAATAAATGTAAATAAAATGTATATTGAGATTTGTGCAGAACTGTTCTATACTTAAGAATTCTACCTTACTGTTACTTATACAACTTGGAAGAGTAAAATTAAAAATTTATTCTGTATTCTTAATAATAACCAGTTGTTCTCAAATATTTTAAGCCCAACAACCAGTACCTTTTGTAAAATGAGCTACTGAAAAATGCACCCACTATACATACACAGACACACATGTGCTCAGAGGAACACATTCGGTTGGGTTTCAGTTGTATCTAAATCTAACTTCAAAACAAATAATAGCATTTCTCTGCTCCTCTCCAACCACTAATTTTAAAGAAAGTTATCCATGACCTGGACCACCAGGTGATGGCCACCAGACTTGCTTACATGTGTTCTAACTGGTGACAACTGACCTATTACCAATAGCCAAAACCCCAATAACATCCAAATAGAAACCCTCTATACACAAAATGGGAAAGAAAAAGTTACTACATCTTTGCAAAACACATGGTTTTCTTTCTCTGGGAAAATCATGGAATGCTTTGGGGTGTCTATCAAAAAGGCAAAAGGGTAGCAGGTTTTGTTTTCTTGCCATGTCAACACTCACTGTATATTCAGAGTGTTTCTGAGATGATAAACATTCTTGGATTTGGCATCCACTTTTCTTCCAGAGTACACACAAAAAGGGTCGGTGATGGGCAAGGGAAGCAAACAGAGGTTTCCTCACTAGTGCACTTCACTGAATCCCTCAGAGGGTAGAGAAGAGGCCCTGTGGAATTCTGGCAGCTTCCTGAGAAGATTCTGATGACAAATGAAGGGCCAAGCAATAAGAACCCCAACCAGAGAAGGGTTGAGTAGTGCAAACAACAGTAGAGACTGAGGGCTTACAACTATCCTTTTCTGAAGAGTCATGAACAATGCTGGGGACAAGAAAAAGCCAAATACAACCTCAAGGAAACTTACTGCTCCCTATGCCCTCTGTGGTAGATGGACAGTAGCCATATATACTTTTAATTCTGACTTGGCCTGTGACTTGTTATGGTATGCTACTTGCAAATGTGTTGCAAGCAAATGCTTGGCAAGTCCTCTAGCCCTGGGACTGCCTTTTTTTTTTTTTTTTTTTTTTGGTGGAAGGTAGTGTGGAGCAGGTATTGAACTCAGGGGCACTTGACCACTGAGCCACATTTCCAGCCCTATTTTGCATTTTATTTAGAGACAGGGTCTCACTGAGTTGCTTAGCACCTTGCTGTTGCTGAGGCGGGCTTTGAACTGGCAATCCTCCTGCCTCAGCCTCCCAAGCCTCTAGGATTACAGGTGTGTGCCAACACGCCAGGATTAGGACTGTTCTTTATGAACACCATAATGGTCTTTGTGGAAACAATGGTTCCAGAGACCTGTGGCCCAACTGCTTGTGTTGATAAAGTCAAGAGCCTGCCAAATCAAGACACAGGAATGAGCATATTCTACATGACTTAGTCATCAGTTTTTCTACCACGTGATGGCATGAGAGAGTGAGTATAGACCACGGGAGATGGCCTAGACAAGAATAACTGAGCAGCAGAATTTAAAGGATCATCAGAATGGCTTTCACATTAATCTTATAACTAAGAGTTGAGCAAAACAGGGATGACCTCCTTTACAAGGTGTATGGTATTATCCCACAGATGGTATATTAACTAATATTCTGAATGAACTTATAGATTCCAGAACACAGTTTGTGATAAACTGCCTTTTTAACAGAAATATTAGTGGAAGACAATAAGGAAAATACAAATACAAAAACTCCTCTAAGGAAGCAGGAAACAGTCCATGTGGAGTTGCTCTGACTTTGTGCAGTTCGGAAGGCTCCAAGAGAAGGCCTTTGTCACCTGCTGTGGCACAAAGACAAGCAGCAGTTTGCTTGGCTTTAACTTCTCTTCTGGTGAGCAGATGTAGTAAGATGAATTCACTCTATTCTAAATTAACCAGTACCAATTCCTTACTTACCAATCATTAGCTGTACATCTACTCTAGGCAACCAATCGCACCATCTACAATAATGATGAATTGGACAGATTAGGGAAAAAAAATGGGAGAGGAAAAGTAGAATGTATCTTTGTGACAAGCACAAGACTGAGCACTGTAAAATGCATGATCTCTCTATACCCACAAAACTCTAGGAGAAACCTCAAACTTATGTATGTATTAATATGCTGAGAGAAGCTATGTGAACCTATTTTATAATACCCACTAAAATAGGTTCATTTAGCTTCTCTGAGCTTGTTTACCTGTGAGTTCTATCCTGACTTTAGGTGATGGAGCACATAGACTATAATACAAGAAAGAAGGAGGCAGGGCTCCTAAGAAATTGAGAGGGATAGAGATCACAGATTATATATAGCTGGGAGGGGGAGATTGAAAATACTGTGAAAAGCTTTACTCATAAGTTATATTTTAAATTATTTTTTGAAGAATAGGAAAAAAACCTGATATGGTTAATAATGGAAAAACATTCTCTTTTGCTTTTATATCATATGAATACATTTTAATACAGAGAGCTATCAAACATGGGAAAGTCCTGGTTCATCTTATAAATATGGTCATGAATAACCTTTGGGTCAAGGTATTTAAATTGGTAGTCCAGGAAGTCTAGGTGACTCAGCAAGACACATGACCAGTCTAGAAACTAAAAGCAACAAGTAGCTTGACCTACTGACAAAGAACCACCGGCAAGAGCAATGGTGCTACCAATTCCCTACTAGGCTCAGGAATGGGCCTTGAGTACCAGGATAAATAACTATAGGTTGTATCAAGTGAATTTGGGCAGCTAGGTATTTACTGAGCTATAATTCCATAAAGGCACTGCTGAGAAGTAAAACTGATACTGGAATAAAAATCCATTCATTGTTCAATGAATGTTTGTTTTGGTCTGTTGGCACAAACACCGTGGAGGTGTCAAAGAAATTTATGAAGCACATTTAAGTCCACAAATGTGGCTTACTAACATGTTTGCTTTTCCATCATTTTTATAGGGTTTTGCATTATGAAGAGTAAGTTGATTATCGATCAGATTTCATCATTTTAAATCTGAAGTCTCTTTGAACCTCAATATGTGACTCAACTATTAGAATCCACTTTTTGTACATGTGTATCATTTTCCCTTTAAAATGCTAGTCTGCTAAATCTTACTATGTAAATAAAAAACACTATTATAAGAAATTCCCAGAATAAAGAAAATATTCCCTCAAAAATGTAAAGAGAAAAAGAAAACAGCTTTGAACTGGTGATCACCCATATATTAGCTTTGGCAAGCTGAGGGTTAACACAAATGATGTTAAGTGTTTGTTTCAGAAAGATTTTTAATTACATGGCATCTCACCATGGAGAATTTGATGTTAAATCCTAAATCCAAATATCTCAGACGAAGAAGTGGCTTTGAATGGCAGGAGTATCATAAGCCTTTCTGCCATTTGACTTTACATCACCTTCCTTTGAATACCTACCTCAAAGGGGATTTGGTTTCTATTCTAGACTTAGAACATGGTTTGCTATACTCAGGAAGGTACACTTAAGGGGTAAATGACCTCTCAAGTAAGGTGTAAGACACCCTGTCAACATCACAGAGACACAGGCTCTATGTGCAGAGGAAGCTCATGAGCCCAGAATGCAGATGGATGCAAAGTGGACAAGAACATTGAAAAACACCCCACTGGTCCATCCTGGACATGTTACTGCCTCCCTCAGAGAAGCTTGGGAATACAGAAATAGGCCAGGACGGGTGCAGATCTGTAAAGACATCTTCATTTCTCTGATGTGGAACAAGGACAGATGGATTTTTTTTTTTTTTATATAAAGTGACTTGGCTGATCTGAAAAGAGCACGTTACCCTTTGGGAAAACATCTGGGCTGTTACATTGTTTTGCAGCACAGAGGCTGAAATTTCAAATTCTTTTCACCCTGCTTAAGACTACTGTCATTCTTATACTGCTCTGTCACTGAGGAAGCTAAGAATTTACCCAAAAGACTCTACAATGAAATGTAGATTAAAGGCATTCTGTGCATGTATGTCCAGTGTCTTAGGCTGTATCCAACTTCACTATGTCCAGAACATATGTCAGAAAGGATATGGCCCATATTTGGTTACCAACTGTGAGTCAAAGTTGAAATTCTGTTGCAAAACACCCAGGATAAACTTAACCATGAACATTTTTCTAACCGTCTGCGGCTGAATGTGTGATATATACCAACAATAACAACAACAAAAATCTGTGGCCATCTGAGGGCTTTCTTATCCACTGAAATGAGTTAAACTATAAAGAATATTTCAAGGCCCCCAAGATATAGTGTGTTAAAAGCATATAATTAGCGAATGCTTACTATACATCTGTAGGTATAGCATATATGTACACAGACTTGTGTATTTCGTACTTGTTATTGCTGGAATAAATATGCATTTAATTATTAATGTACTGTGTATTTTCTTGCCATTCAAGAAATCATTTTTTCATATATATATATATATATATATATATATATGAGAGTTTGCTGCATTAGGGGTTACATTCTCTATGCATAATACACATGCTTAATTCTTACTCATAATGCACAAATTTATCATCTTGATAGGTAAAAAAGAAAAAGAATCCAAACTGCAGAAATATCAAATTAAAGCATCTAGATTGATAAGTAGACTGAAAAAAAAAAATGCAAGAGACAGAAACAAACCAATTTGTCACTGGCCATTCAAGATGAGCAGACTTGTAAATTACAAAGAGAGACCAATGTAAGGTCCCAGGGTGACCTTTATTTATATTCTCATACATCTTTAAATATCACATTAAATAATGTGATATTAGTCATTTCCTTCCAGCCATGCCTATAGCAGAAGTTGATGGCTACAGCATTTGTGGCACAGGAACGGAAGGTCATAAAAAGGAAGGTGGACCTGCTCACAAAGGGTGGGGCCATATTGGAATGAAAGTGAACAGTCTTGTAGTTGGATGGCATTAACTGAGGCATAGGAGAACCTAATCTGTGGTGAAACAAGACACTGTGTTGCCATGATCACAAAGAAGGCTACTCAGTGGCCCTGGGTAGGAAGGCCCATTACTAATGAGAGTGAACTTCCAGTAGTTAATTATGTATCCAAGACCAGAAGGGGCTCTGACATGTAGCAACTGAATGTTGTCTCTTTTTATTAGAAGCAATATGGCACTTATTATAGTTCATTTTATTTTTAAAATTTCAGAAACAAATGCATTTTTTTCAGTTAAAACACTTAAGCTTTACTCATAAATGTATTAATATAAGTAAGTATATGTTTATAAATCTGTACATATACATTTAAGACAATGTTTTTAAAAATAAGGGTCACTGCCCCCTTAATTTTACTATAATTTCTGTCCTTTATGCCACCATAGCAAATTGATTAAATGTGGATCCTGATAAAAATCATATACCTAATACTACTGCCACGATAAATAAGTAAGCATTTATCTCTTTTCCCAATTTAGAAAGAATGATAATGTGCTGAACGTGATGCAAAAAAAATCAGACACACAAAGACAAAGAAAAAGGGCCCCTCCTTCATACTGAAGTTTGCTGTTTTGAACTTTAAATGGCACATATTCAGCATTTTGCCCAGGACCTGTAATGAGCGATTTCATTATGCAAATGGAAACACTAAAGACACCTTTTTTCTTCTCCTGTATGGTCCCTTCCTTTTGATTTTCATTCACTTTTGCTGGGGAGAAAGTGAGTCCAATCACCTGTACTCTGTTCCTAATAGTGATTCAGCGCCAATTTGAGGTAACACATTCTCCTCTTGCTTACTCCCCTCAGTATGGGGCTCAGAGACAGGTAGCACAGCCTCCCAACTCAGGCTTCCCATCTGTCAGCACTCACAGAGCTCCTACACCTTCAAGACCTATACTGAAGGAGAGCCCAGAAACAGATTTCCATCTTTCCAAAGGGTACAGGTAAACAGTTTTACAGTAGATGAGATGAATCCTTCAATCTAGCAAATCAGCTGGTTTAGCTATTATACAAAGCTTCTGTCTAATCAAAATGTATCATTCACTTTTTTATGTCATCACTGTCCACTTAGAATACAGGAGGGCTCAAAATAATTTCATTGCCAAAACAAGAGAAACACCACTTTGCAACATCTTCTTATCTTACATGTAATCAGTATTCTGCATACATATAAGGGTGACCTAGAACAAAATGACAGACTACCACAGAATTTTTCTTAAAAAATTGAATTTATTTCAATATTTCTTCAGGGACAATATATGCTTATCAAAATATATCAGCAATTAAATTATCAAATATGAAAATATTCAAGAAATTGTACTTAATGATTTATGAATATTAATTCATGAGAAATACAAGCGCTTTCAGAATTGAGAGAACAGGCCTAGGGTTACATATGATCCAATAATTAACTTGTTCTTTTTGACATTATCTTTAAGCCAAATTATTTTTATTTTCATTAAGGTGACATAATACATAATTAATTTCCCTAAAATAATAAGAAATGGGAAAAATATCTAATAATTTGGATATTCATAATTTATAATATGGAATCAAATTTTATTTAACACAATGTTTTATCTCTTTAAAAACTGCTTAGGGACAAGTTGTATGCTGATTTCATCTGAGAAAAGAAAAGTTATCCATACTTAAATGCCATCCTTTGCAGATGTTACCATGAGGATGACAATTCCAATTCTCAAGGTCAAAAAGCCCAACAAATTGACTCCTCCATTTCTGCACACAAAACCATGTTTGTAATAGTTCCAATGCCTCAAATTCAGTCACAACTTTACTTTGTACTACAAAATCGGCTAGCAAAAAAATCCCTCTATTCCAATTTAAACTGGGTCCTGTCCTAACTGCCTGAGCCCTTCATAGTTTTAACTCTTGCAGCTTTATTTACAAGCCCCAGGAGAAGTCAGCTCTCAAAAATACCATTTCAACTCTCAAAATACACTTCCAAAGTAAATATAGCTTTATAAGGTGTTTGCAACTGCCTGGAGAAAGTAACATTAATTTGCAGAATAGTCTTTATTGAAAACTTTTCACTATCTCCAACAAAGTAATAATGTATTGATTTTTATTCCCACTATCTTCAGCTGTATCATTAACAGGAATTTCTATGTACATTGAGAAAGCAAGAGTAGAAATTCAAGGAAGACTGTAAACCCCAGACTGATTCCTTCTCTCATCTCAGTGAGGGAAGCATTATTTTTAAGCATGGCTCAAACTGTATAACCTTAAAAAGTCATTCTTCTGCTTTTTGTGCAGTTTTTGTAATTTGCATGAATTTTATCACCTTTCATCAAATTACAGTCTCTCTCTCTCTCTCTCTCTCTCTCTCTCTATATATATATATATATATATATATATATATATATATATNTATATATATATATATATATATATATATATATATATATATAAACAATTTTTTAAAGATAGAATAAATTTGAAAAACCCATAAAAATCATTAAGATAAAATTATTTGAGCATAACAAAGTTCAAAATTTTATTGAGTAACAAGTCTAAATGGAGATAGGTAATGGTAGAAAACAATCTAGGTAATTTAGACTGGATCAAGTCAAATGGAAGATGGTAAATACCAATTTATTACTAAATAATAAGCGGGGACACATACTTTTTCAATGCCATACAGGCTCTTTAATATTAAGAGCAATCAACATGTAATTAAGTTGAATAAAATATATGCATGTATTAGTGAGGGTCCACATAACCCTGAAAAAGACTTGAACAAAGCCATTCATCTATCAACTGTAATGACAGCAAATGAAATATACTTTTGTAGTTCCCTACCCAACCATCAAACTAACAATACCTCTTTTCAAAGACTTTACGATAAGCAGAGATTTCTCAGTGTGCTGCCTTTATGCTGAGCCTAAACAGAAAGCATGAAATGTTCTTCAAAACAGGGTTACACAGTGCTTACAAGGAAGCCTACTGGTAAATGGATCTGTCTAGTTTCAGTTAATAGTTGATGGGCTAGATTCAGATGATAAATTCTTCTGGGATCTTTAGCTCAAGTGCAAATAAAGATGCAAAGTATTCTTTCCTTTTACAGTCTATAATCATGATGCACGGACTCAAATTTCAAGAATTTATTACTTTCAGGAAGTCTTTAAGAAGGGATCCTGGGTCTTTTATCAGTGCAGGAAGAGTGCTGTAAGTAGTAAGGATAATTAAAAGTATATTAGACATCTCATTCATTATCTAAATGCTTTTAGTGCCTAAGTCAGAAACTGAACTAACCTACAACATCTTTAAAAGTTATCCACTTTGAAAAAGATGCACAACAGGTTCTACCAGAGTGTACCAATATACCTCCTAGAGTTGAAGAGTTGACAGTTTCTTAAACTCGCCGTTTAGCCACAAAAATCACAAGGAATCTATGCCAATAGGAAATGCTGTGACATGGAAACAAATGTAATGTACACATTTAGAGCAAGAGGCAGATTCCAAATAGAAGTGTAGAGCCTAACCAGAGACAGGGGAAGAGAGATCCTGCTTTTCCCACTTTGATAAACTAATAACAGAATAACAGATTTTCCCCATAGGCACAAATCAACTACAGGTTTGATAAAATAGCCCTAAAAAGAAAAACTGCTGAAGACACATCATCCGGGCTATAGATTTTCATTCCTCAGTCTTAATTTAATAAAATTTAAATCCATATGCTAAAATATATACATAATGGCATTCATTATCATTCTTTGTATGTTCTAAAATTAAATAATTTTTTTGAAATCCTGTCCTCAGTCTGTGGTTTTTTAATTCACTTTCTACTATCTTTTGAAGATATTTTTGAACGTGGTATTTTCTTTTAAGAATGAGGATTTAAAAGTAATTGCTAAGAAATATTTCCTAATCTAAATTACAAAGGTTTTCATTTATGTTTTCTTGCAGAATGTTGATGTTCTATTGTTTACACTTAGATTTATGAGTTACTTTTTCTGTCCGGTGCAAGGTTTGAGTCAAAGTTCAGTTTTTTGCATATAGATACCCACATTTTCTAGCACCATTTGTTGAAAAGATAGTGAATGGATTAGAAAACACATAATATATACATGCTACATAATACCATTCAGCAATAAAAAGGAATGAACTATCGTTAACACGAACATGGATGAAAAGAGAAATAATTATTCTAAAAGTAAGCAAGACACAAAAGTGTACACATTGTATGATCCCATTTATATCAACTTCTAGAAAGTAAGTATCAAGATAGTGATAGAAAGGTGATGAATAGTTGCCTGGGAAGTATGTTGGAGGGCACATTTTAGTAGAAAGACAAAAATAGAAAAATTGCAATTTTAAGGCTATACATATATAAAATATTATGAATGGTAGGTTTTCAATATATGCAGTTTATCATATAATTTATACCTCAATAACACACACATATACTTTTAATATATGTAAATAAAATGTAAGTGTTTCAACAGAATCTTCTTTAATTAAAAGTAAACATTCACATTCAAGTCATGCCCCACTGCTTTGATTAGGACAGAATCTGGAAAAATTTTTTTATACGAATAAGTATATAGGTATGGTTAGTTGGTGTGTATTTGCTTACTGGAGAAAGATACTGAAGATGTTTTTAGCAATATAAACATCTATTATTCAATTAAACACATTTTAAATACTCTAGCTATACAGTAGGTATTAAAGTTCAAAGACAGCATGAGGTTAGCAACATTGATCAACTGGTTGAATAAAAACCCTTGGAAAAATTTGCCCTTAAAAGTATAATCATTCCTTTACTCAAAAATGGCCTCAAATGAAGATAATTAGGAAGATACTTAGAAAATTTAAAATGAAACCCCAACAAGGGGGGAATCCAAATATGACAATGAAATTTGTTCCCCACTAATGAAGTTGAGAGCTAATCACAGGGGCTTTAAGCACAAGACATGCTGGTGATTCGAGCTTACAAGTCTGAACAATGAATATTTATCCTGAGGCTTTTCTGTGAACATCAATGGTTATTTTAAATGTGATTTTTTTTCCTGGAATAGTAATTTCTTGTATCACTGTTTTCACTTGAGAATCACATTGGGATGTTTAATAAGCTATTAATTTGATACCCACTAAAAGGAGGAGATTCATTTTCTCATCACATATTAAGTATAGCACATTGTGTGTTACACTTGGATTTGAAATTTCTGAGCATGAGAAGTGTTCCAGGAAACACTTCTCTTTTTCTATCTCTCTTTGACACTCTCTTTTATACCAAGAAGAAAACACGCTACCAGGGCACAGTGGCACCTCCAGCAGCTGGAGAGGCTGAGGCAGAAGGATATAAAAAACTTAGAACCTGTCTCAAAACAAACGAAAAAAAAATTAAAATTAAAAAAAGTAAAAAGGGCTGGGGATGTGGTCCAGTGGTTAAGGGACCCTGGATTCAATCCCCAGTACTTTAAAAAAAGAAAGAGGGAGGAAGGAGGGGAGGGAAAAAGTAGATAGGTTTAATTTAATTTCTAAACACTGGAAATAGCATGTTTGACATCAAAAGTCTGTTAAGAAAAACAAAAAACAGTCCATTAAGCTGCTTAATCATCAAAAGAAGGGAAGGAGAAACAAATACAAGAGAAAATTTAGTTTCATCCTTTACTGACAAATGTAACTGTTAAATAATCTAAAATACTTTACCATTTAATTGTTCTGCATAGCATAGGAAATGCATATTCCAAAGGATAGGGGCAGGTTACTCAGTCAAGTTTTATTCCAAATACTATTAAGAGCCAAAGTATACCTTTTGCAAACATGATATATTATTGAGAGTTTTAGTTCAGGTGCTGTTTGTATATAGAGAGACAACAAGACAAAGTTTATGAGACTTTAGGTACCTCAGGACTAGTTTTGAAGGATTATAGATCAAATATGTGAAGGAAATAAACCAGGGCTCCCAGGTAAGCTGGTATAGAATAAAATCACCAGTGAAGCCGGAATTGAAAATACTTCCCTTGAAAAGAAAAACATTGAGTATAAAGGATATACAGCATGGTTCATTTATAGACCAATGCATTCTCTTTGGCAGGGGCAGTTTTTTAACCTGATGTTTGCAAGCATGTGAAGAGGAGTGCAGGTGGGAGACCTGCTAGCTACAGGGTTTTAGTGTTACTTCTACTTCAAGAAGCCAGCCAGCCAGCCATTAAGAATACAAACAATAATAACTGCTAGAGAGAATGTGGAGCGAAAACCTTTATGCTGTTGGAGGGATGGTAAATTAGTACAACTACTATGGAAATCATTAGGAGGTTCCTCAAAGGACTAGGAATAGAACTACCAAATGACCCAGCAATACCACTCCTCGGTATTTGTCTTAAAGAATAAAAAGTCATCATACTATAGCAATACATGCCTACCCATGCTCACAGCAGCACGATTCACAACAGCCAAGTTAAGGAACCAACCTAAGTGTGTGTCCACAGATGAATGGATAAAGAAAATGTGACATATAGACACAATGGAGATTTTTTCAGCCATAAAGAAGAATAAAATCATGTCCTTTGCAGAAAAATGGATGGAATTTGAGAACATTAGGTTGAGAAAAAAAAAAAAGACAAGCTCAGTCAAGAGTTATTTTTCTTATGTGGAACTTAGGAAAAAGAAAAAAAAAGGTTGTGAGAGGAGGGGAGATCAGGAAGAGTAGAGAAAAGGAACTAGGGGAAGGGAAAAAGAGAAAGAAAGGGGAGATACTGGGGAATGATACTGGATAAATTATATGGTTATATTGTGTACCTGTATGACTATGTAACAATGAATCCCACCATTATGTATAATTATAATGCACCAACCAAAAATATGGGGAAGGAAGCCAGTCTGTCACTGAATCACTTTTTAGGAATCTGTAGCGCTGCTCCTTGTTTTCTTCAGTCATGTTCTTGAATAACAGACTGGCATATTTGGAGTCACATTCCTCACCCTGCAGTTTGAAATTGTAACAGCATATCTAAAGCTAATAATCAGATCAAAATCTGATGTTTTAATCCTGTTCCCACTGCAAACAGTGTACTGAAGGACATACACTGGCCCTAATGATGAGGTTATGACCGCTCTCTCTCTAAGTGTGAGCAACACAACAGCTAAAAGTAGTAGACCACAAGGAACTCCCAGTAGCTGAGCTCCCTGGGGGCAGGTGCTGCCCAACTCAGCACAGAGTTGGAAACCTGGCCACTCTTCAGGATTAACTGACAAATAAAAGAGAACCAAAAAAGACATTCGTGTGCATTGTGAACTATCTGGAAACTAGAAATTTTAAGGACAGTGCTTCTAGAACACAGTTCCTGCCTTCTCCTGTTGAAAATTCCAAAGAAATTATATCCTTAATGCTCTAGTTCTCAAAGTCCAGCCTCAACAGTTACGTGGTAAATGGTTCTAAGTCACCTGAGTTCTAGTTGCTGATCCCCCCAAAAATATCATTCCTGCCCTAGGCTTCCTATCCCCTGCAATGTTTTACCTCAAGGAATGGACACCCACACTTGAATACTTTCTTCTTCAATGAAGTCTCTCCTGTTTTTCCATGCTGCAATTCCTCCTTTCCTAAATGATGGTATTTTATTAGTTTATAAAGAATGCTTCACATTGACGCAATGAAAAATTACCAGCATTAAAAGATCGCAAAACGATGCTCAATGATCCCATGAGGAATTTTAGAAGTATCATCCTTTGTCTAAGCTTCAAAACTGCTCTTTTCATTCAGTCTATTTCTTCTCTCTCAAATACTACTGCTATTACAAACTCGTGCCCTCTCTTTATATAAATATTCTTTAAAGCACAGCTCAGAAAACTATTTTCTTTAAAAAAATCAATCAGTCCTGCTGAACTCCCTCTTCATTCCCAGTTCCAACTGAGTTAAGTGCCTGGCTCACAGCACTATGGGCACCTCTCCTCCTTCAATGAGGAAACTGCATTTTAGGGATCTGGGCAAACAATGCCCCCCACCGAACCAAGTTCCTTGAGAAATGGGAGAGCTTCCTACGCTTCATGGTTGTTTCCAGCACTCTGTGAGTCATCAGTGCCATCATGGTGCTTACTAAGCATTTTATGAATGAATTTGAATTCATGTGTAATCTACTACATAGAGTATGTGCTCACTGAGGTCAAGAAGTTTCTAATTCAATATATTTGGTGTATAACAGTGTCCTAAAATGACTAATCAATGAATGAATGGATTATACAACTTTGGGGCTAAAGTAATTACATTTTTAATCCAATTTCCCACTTTTACAAATGAGGTATGATGCCCAAGCTAATTAAAATATGAACAATTGTTCATGGAATCAAGACGCAGGAACAAGTTTTCACATTCCCAGCCAGTATACTGTGGTATTTCTGAAAGAAGGATTGAATGAATTAATCTGATCTGAAGACTAAGATATAGAAGAGTCATCACAATGAACAGATATTTAGAAATTAAATTCTTGATGGAAATTTAGCAAACCTTGCTGCCAAACTTTTAAAAATGGATTCTCCTACTCTGTATGCTGATAGTTATAGGCAATCTTTCAAAATAGAAATAGAAGCAAGTTCTATTCAAAATACTGTGACTTAATCATTAATAATAATTTTAAAATCCAATAGGCTTTTGTTTAATCTGCAAATTCTTTTGCATTCAAGTATTTGGCACACTGTGGATATACTAGGTTACAATTATGACCATTTATCGACATCCTGGGGATCATTTGGGTCTTGAAATCTCAGTGATATTAGACTAGGACCAGGAATGTCATGAAATGAATTCTGCAGGGGATTCTTCCTTCCTCCCCCTCTGCTAACAGTGACTTCAATGCATTGTGACAGCAACTTGCACATTACCTGTCAATAGCAAAGAGTTAGCCTTCATCTCTCTGGAACCTTTCATTCCTATTGCTCCTAAATCACCTACTAAGAAATTGGTAATTAGGTTGCTAGCGACATCTTGGCTAAATGGATTTTGAACCAAGAGAACACACTAGACTGATTCTCAGCTTGAGTAGGAGGAGAGAAAGGTCAGAGTTATATGTCTCCAGTAGATTTGATTTTCTACGTTGCTATTAGACGGGCCTGAATTAACTTTGTCCTGATCACAACTAATTCTAATGACTTTTGTATCCAAAGCCAAATGAAAACCTACAGCATAAACATGAGAATTTTGCAAATATTTTCTTTTAGAGGCACAAAGGGTTCTCTGTATTTTCCAGAATTCAGAAATGTAAGTACTTCAGTGAACTTCTATAAAAGTTCATCTAAATTCTAGATACTGCCTACGGCTGGGATGTAGCTCAGTGCTATATCACTTGCCTAGCTTGCACAAGAACTGGGTTCAATCTCCAGGACACAGAATCCTAGGAAATGCCTAAAGCAAATATTGGAATACTCACTTGCCTTACTATAACTTCTGCATGTTGTTAGTACAAATATAACAGTTCAGATCAGAAGAACAGATGTTAACATCATTTCTACTACATACAGAAATATGCTTCCCAAGCTTAAACTCAAAAAATGTATATGATCCTAAACAAAGTCATTAAATTTTGTTGGCAGTATTCTACTTTTTTTTTTTCTGCCAGAAACCTCCCTTCCTACTGTCAAAGCCCTCCTTCAGACCAGCAGCTGTCTTCAGGGAACTCACTTTAACCCAGGTAGGTGAAGCTTACAGGCATCCTCTCACAAGGACTGGCTACCCAACACCTCCTCCCTCCTCTAGGGATGCTACCCCTACAATCCTTAAAACTACCAGAAGAAAATGCTATAATGGTGCTGCACCATTACTAGCAGCAAGCCCAATATTGGCAGAACAAAGTCCATTCAAATAAATGTCACTAATATTATATCAGGCCAATAATTACTCTCTAACCCACTTGAAATTATGGACCTGAAAAAATTTAAAGTAAAAATTCAAATAATACTCAGAAAGAGGCATAGGAGGATAATTTCTTTTTAACCTATCCCTTAGAAAAGCTCTCTTTCTCTTTGAGGAAGAACATTCCTGAGAAAACTTCCTATGAAAACTAAAGAACAAATTGAGTCCTCCAATTATCACACATCTCCATCCCCCTCAACAATTGGAGTGTCTACAGTCTCCTTCATCTAGTGATGATTTATTTTCAAAGGATGAAAATTAAAAAGAATCACACCTTGCAATTTGTCTTGTTTATTTTTTTTTCATTTATCTAAATTGAGCAGTCAGATAATATCCTTAAGTAGACTTTAAAACCTTAATATTTTAAAAATTCCCTGAAAAGATCTTATACATCTGTACTATCAAAGAAAATTTGCTTATTATTTGTATTTAAGGAAGTTATTAACTTAAAAGTACCTTATTTCTTAGAAAAAAATATGAAATTCTCAATTTAATTCAATATAAAATTTGACACAAAAGAATGTTAGGATATTTTCTTACATACCACAAATGTTCTACATCTGGGAAACTACAAGACATAGGACACATTTCCAATTGTATCCGGGCTTTTGTTTTAAAGAGTGCATTCAATATATTTCTCAAGGGAAAAAAACACTAAGCAATTCACTCTTTTTCTATTATTCAGCTTTACCCCCTACTTTCATTCTCCAATCAATAATTTTCTTCCTTGTTATACCTTCACAGGGATCACTTTCGGGATCCAAAGCAAATGACACTCCAAGCAAATGAGTTCTGTTTATAAATACTACATTCAGTTGTCCCTCCCTAGAAAACAAGCTCCAGTGAATATAAACAGGAGAGATCTTTGTACTAAATGCCTCCGATACACTCATCTCTCTTTCTAACCTCCACACCATGCCTTTTAACATTAATTTGTGTACCTTAGTAAACTTGCTCATGTAATTACAGAAAAAGTCCTGCTTTGAAAATTTATCTTTTTTAAAAACTCCCAAAACTTAATGAATGATATTTCATCCTAAAAACCCTGCTATCAATTAGTAAAAGCCTTAAAAAAAATTCAATTCATAGCACACATATAAAAGAGATACGTTTGGCGATAAAGGCTCAGGAAGCAAGGATGCATCCATTACTGAGTTCTGAGAGTGTTGTTTGTGGTTAAGGATGTCTTGAAACCTCACCCAGGACCAGATCTTATATTATGTTAGAACAAGATACAAGGCATAAACTAAGCAAAGATTTTTCTTGAGTAGCTCTGTGGAGCCCTGAGGCCCCTGGGTACTGCCATAGTGTGGGGAGCCACTTAGATGGAAGGAATCCCCGTCCTCCCACCTTGCTCCCCCTTCAACCGGAGCCCTCTTCCTTTTGCCTATTTTACACACTGGGCTTCTATGTTTACCGCAGGCAGTCTTCTACTTTAGTAAAACCAACTTCCATACAATGTTCAACTCTCCCCTGGCCTTCATAAGGCCTGCTTTAGGTACCGCCATAAGCACAACAGGAGCACTGCCTGTAGGCCAATTCTCTGCACACTTTATATGCAATTTCTTCATCTGTCATGGCATTTTCCCCTTGTTATTTATTTTTTCATCTCATTTCTCTTTTTTTTTTTTTTTAGTATCAAGGATTGAACCTAGGGGCACTCAGCCACTGAGCCATATCCCCAGTCCTTTTTTAAATTTTGAAACAGGGTCTTGCTAAGTTGCTTACAACCTCACTAAATTGCTGGGGCTAACTTTGAACTGCCATCCTCCTGCCTCTGCCTCTGTCTCCCGAGCTGTTGGGATTACAAGAGTGCACCAATGTGCCCTGCTTTCCTTGTTTTGTCTAAAGTCCAAACAGTGAAATAAAAATACAGATACTAATGGTTAAAAATATGTAGTTAATATTATTTATAAAATTAGGATAAAGATGTAGAACTATCAGAAATGCTATAAGAATGAATGATTGTTTCTGATTATTAAACTTGAAGAATATATAAAATATGGTAGAAATACAACACCCAAAGTTGATGTCTAAAAAATAATGTCGTCATTGTATTTTTTAGAACTCCATATAATCACATTGAATACTTGACTACACTGCATATTTATAGAGTACTATATAGATGCCCAAAGGCTTCAAAGCTTATGACCATAATTTGAAATAATGAAGAGTTATCTTTTGTCATCTTTTCTTCTCATGTTTTTAGTTTTTGTCATACTCTGAACAAATTATAATAAAGACATGACTTGAAAAATGTTGCCTGCCCAGGTGTGTCTGCAATAAAATATCATACATGTGTCTGCATGAAGTTAATCTTGTCAGGCATCCTTGGGATCAGAGTTGCTACCACACTATTAAATGTTTCCTCAAGAGAAAGAAAATTGAACAGAGGCCCAAGGGTCTCCAACCAAGGATTAGGAACCTCTTCCTGTGTGCCATGAGTCAGGCATATGAAACATGTCTCAGAAAAGATAACTCATTATTGTAGCTCACTAACCTAACCTCTCATACCTACCATACTTAACCAGTCTTGGAGCTCTGATCATGGTGCTGCTATGGACTGTATTCATGTCTTAAGATCAGGTATGGCCCTACTGTGTGTGACATCCCACATCCAGGCCTTAGACACTTGCCATGTCACATTAAGATCAAACTTGCTCCATATTTAAATATTGTTCCTAGCATGCTTTAAACAATATATTTTCCTTGTTTATTTTTAAATCATTTTTATCACCCAGAAGGAAATATAGAAAGATAAATTCTAATGATGAGAGGGATTTTATTTAAAAATGAATTTGAAAATTTGTTTTGTTTTTCCTTAATTTAAATGCCCCCCCCAAAAAATGTTAATAGTACCATAAAAGAAGCAGCTTCAGGCTTTTAGTAAGTAATAATACTGGCGACCTCGAAGATTTGTTGAAGTAAGGGCTGGAATGGATCTTAATTTTAAAATGAGAATAAAGCAAGAACAATTCAATAAGTTGTTTTTGTCCATACCAAGTCCTACAGACAAAGCTTAAATCTATAAACAAAATTTATCTGTATTAAACACTTAAAGATCATTAAATTTTAGGATTATAATAGGACTATCCAGTGAAGATTACAAGAAAATTAATCTTAGAGAGTTAATGCATATGTAATAAATGGTTCTTCTTGTCTACAAACTGAATATCCTTATTTGACTAAAAGTGTTTTGGATTCTTGTGCCTTTTCCAATTTTGGAATCTCTGCATATACATAATATGGTGTCCTAGATACAGAAACTAAGTCTAAATATGAAATTAATTTATGATTCATATTCACCATATATAACCTTCAGGTACTTTAATACAGAATTTCTAATAATTCTGTACATGAAAGACAGTTCATATCATTTGGCTGAAGGGGCCAGAATGTCTTTTCTCCCTTGGGGGTGGTGAATAAACTCAATGTTCTGTACCTGCATTTTGATTAACCCATCACATGAGGTCTAGTATAAAATTTTCCAAAAAAAAAAAAAAATTGGGGGTTTTGGAACATTTTGTATTTTAGATTTGCAGAATAGAAATGTTCAACCTAAACTAAAAAGTGAGCATTAAAAAAAAAAGATTCTGCAAATTATTCATAGTGCACTTCACCCTGTTCTTTGCACCCAATCCCCATTCAAGTTTTGGGGGTTGTGGTAGAATATATGCAGACAGGTGGGAAGACTGACAGAGAGGAAGAGGGACCAGCAGCTCCCATGGATTGAACAGGCACTATGTTCCAAGTACTCTACTAAGCTCTTTTCATGCCTGATTACTTAATTCTCAGCACAACCCACAGTGGTAGTTATTTTGTATACAGAGGGAAAGAAAACTAAAAAGGACTTGTAGAGACAAGAGGAAGAAGAAAAGAAAGAAGTGATTTGGTTTGACCCTGAATTCTAACCCTGAGGAAAGTGAAAGCAGAAAAAAATGGTGTGACTATGGCTAATAACAGATCTAATATGGGAAATGAAATTCTTTATCATGCAGTCCAGTACTTTTATAGTTTTCACTATAGAACTTACCTGCAAATATATTAAAAGAAATGTGAAAGTCTAAAATGTAATTTGCTCTTTAGAACCATTAAACAATGCCAAAATGAACACAGGTGAGAAGTGTGAGATTGTGAGAATAGATCCATCAAGTCCATTGGCTAATTATCAATGAGGAGATTCATTCAGTATTACACTGAAAATGTATATGGGGCACAGATGTAACTGTATAATTTAAATCACATTATACTCATAGTTGGGTATACACATTCCAGCTACCATAATCAAACAAGAGTAAGCAGAGAAACTAGATGGAAACTAAAATACATTGTTAGCGTTGTCAATATTTAAGCAACAAAAATCTACTTGATTTACTTATAAGTTACTTCATAGGGCAATATTTGAATATCTGGGGGAGAAAATAAAAACATTTTGGACTCTTCCATTTATCAGAAAAACAGCTTTCTTCTTTTGTCAGACTAGAATTTTCAAAAACATTTCGAAGGATCAGTACATTTACTTTGAGCATCCATTCTCCAGGTATCTATTGTCATTTTAGATAGAAAAACAATATTTCAGTATAAAATAGTGGACTGTTAGGGGGGAAAAACACTACTTGCCTAATGTGTCCATGGAAGTGCAATCACAACTGCACATGTTAGATGCGCCCTCATTTTCCTATACCTCTTACAAGAGCCAGGACAATTGTTCCCATGGCAAAGATCACTCCATTGAAATCTCAAGAGCTTCGAAATGGGTTACATAACTTGATATTGTATATGATTCCATTATATTAAAGAGTGAGACTCTTTATATGTGAATTGGGATTAACAGAAATGGTGACTATAAACACATTAATCAAAATTTATTATGTTTTCATAGTATGGTATTTGCCATAATACAAACACGTTCGTAATCTTAAACCGATGTGTTCAAAACCAAATTGCAAAACAAATAAGCCACCACCTACTGCTAAAGGATAGTTTAAATATTTCAAAAGCAACAACTTAATAAAGATTAAGGGATCTAATAAGCTTCCCTGTTTCTTTTAACAAAAAAGCTTTCAAGAGTCAATCAGACACTGAGAAAGAGAAAACACTATTACACTAAACTGTGCTGTGAAAAGTATGTAATAAATACATTTAAGAAATGTGGATTTTGATAATAAAAAATTTTGTTTTCTTACCAATGACTGCCCGTGAGGCACATTCTTAAGTCGACTTTTGTGGGTCTGGCTATTTGTCAAAACTTGCCTCATCATTTATAGTCTCAGAGTTCTTTTCCTTTTAGTTCAATGTAGTGATGGAATCAATACAAATCTGCTCTTAAAATATCTGTCTCTGACCTGTGTTTGTTTTAAGCTGTATCATTCATAATGGTGATGGATTGGTAATGCTATTCCTCTTTGTCTGCACAAAGCACCACAGCATAAAAAGCGCATATATTTTATGCCTAAGGTCAGGAGAAAATTAATGGTTAAAGAGCCTGATAAAATGGAGTTCAAGCTGAATGAGTTGAGTGTGCTCTACAGGGTACAGACCAGGCGGGCTGTATGAAGTCCATTACACTTAAACACTCTTGAAGCATTGCAGAAGCGAAATCGTTTCCAGGGGCTAACACATAAAAGCACCAAGCACTCATAAGGCTACTGAAGAGTGCTTACAGGTATGGGCAAACCTGCTCAGTTCCACAGAATATTCCATTCATCAGTTTTTACCTTGAGCAATAAATCACTAGTGTTGATCACTACAGCTGAATAGGCTATGCTTTCCAGTTGCCAGTAAACTTCTTATGGAGGCATTCTCACTAATGCTAACTCCACCATTGACTCCAACTCCACCTGGTAAATATTTAAACTCTCAGGGTTGGCTGCTTCTGACATAAAGCTTGATAGCTGAAAATTACACTTAGCTTTCTATATCATACAACTTCAGACATCTAAATGGCAGCAAAGTAAGCAGAGAATTTTTGAAAGCAAAACAAAAACAAAAACCAGCAAATGAGAATTCTAAAATCTGGTATTCAGGACACCATCAAAATCATTCATTAGGACAAAGCTTATCATATTTAATATAAAAACATGAAAATAAGCATTTTACAGTTTAGCAATTCAAAATTAATGGGATTTCTTCACAAACCTTGTTCAGGAGAAAAGTATTACTATTTTGGAGGGTAAACATCAATGAAGCAAGATATACTGCATTTATCCTTTAAAAACTTCACTTTCAGATTAAAGAAAAATATTTGATGGATATTGTAAGATTTTGGTTAGGTTGTTTGTTTAAAGAAGAACTCACAGTAACAATGGTGATATGCCCCTAGAGGAGAGGCTTCAGCTCCCTAAAACTATACAAACAAAGTGTTTCTGGAAGCAGCAGAATTGTCCATTATCTCCAAGGGCATGCTCTGATAACAGTCAATCAACTTGAAGCCAAAAGTCATTCAGAACACCAAAAGAAGAAAGTTACTAGTGACAGTTTTGGTCATGGTCTCATTCAGGCTGATTATGTGGCAGAGACGGGAATGAAACTGTGAAAGAAGTAAAGTTGGTGGAACCAAACATAAAGTACACAATAGTGATCTGAAGACAAAAATCTGCCAACTCTTAACTTTGACCCTGCAATGCAAATACAAACAGATATTGGTAATATTCAATGAGTTCATTTATTAAATGTAATTGGTGGGTTTGGGATGTCAGTAAAACAGGATGGGGTGACACTGGCCATAAATTTAAACTCCGTGCATCAGCTTCTTTATTTGTAAATTTAAGGGTCAGAAAACAGAATCTGAGGGATTCTTCACCTAATAAAAAAATAAAGCCACAACATCCCAAAAATGTTCTATGGTATTCTCTTAAAAACTGCATGATGTGTATAATTTGGGAACAGAGGTCTCTGCTGAGACAAGATTTCCTGCCCTGAATGCGCAGAGCAGTTATGCACCTAGAAAGACATCAGGGAAACTCTTCAATTGGGGCGTGGTGGGGAGAGTGACTGACTATAGGGAATTTTTAAGGGCCATAAAATATTTTAATAGTAATAAAAGGCTCAAATAACTTCTTCCTTTTTAAACTTTAGAACATTAGTTAAGACTAGACATCACAAAACATTCTAAAAGGAGAATCAGGCACTAGAATAACTGTTCATAGAGGTAACTGAATCATTCTCATTAGCATCATTCAATAAAAGATGACATTAAAAGTCTAGAAGATCTTTTTTGAATTACATGATTCACTCCCTGGCTTGATAAAAGAACAATATATAACATTCCCACTATGAAAGTTTTCATCTTTTTGCATTTCATTTCCCACATTTTTGCATATATTTTATGCTACACAGATACTAAATATAGTATGTTGCCCATATTGGTTTGCCCAATTCTGTTTTCGCATGAATCACAAAAATTTCTAAAAACAATTTCCAAAGTTTCAACACAGTATAATAAACTTAACACTTTAAAAGACTATTAGCATTCAAGGTTGTTGATAGATCAGTATTCCAACTGAGTACTTTTAGATTATAATTTACTGCTTTCATAGCAATTTCTATACAAAATATTTTTGTTCATGGATCTTTGAATTATCTCCATAAACTTCTAAATACAAAATCATAAATACAAAGCTGAAGAATGTGAGTATTCTGTACCTTTTTTTCAATTTTGCTACTTCTAAGGCCACAGGTATGAATGATAGCAGATAACCACTTAGAGTTGTTATTTTAACATGCTCTGATAATATGATGTTAATATTTAATATGAAAACAAATTAATGCTAACTTATTGTTAAAATACCTTTGTAGTTATATAGCAATGCTTCAATAATTTGCTTTTTTGACCTCCACTAATGATAAACATTTTCTACCAGCTGGTTGATTCAGGGCTGGCTTTGTGGATATACCACCTGTACTGTACAGTCACACAGGGCCCACACTTAGTATACTGTTCTATTTCATCTTTAAATATTTAAGAATTTTTGTTAACAAGAGGCTCAACATTTTCATTCTGTGCCACAAAATTACATAGCCTGCCCTGAGTCCATTATTGTTCTGTGTTGTTTGTACTCCCGTTGATACTACTCTCAGGGTTTTAAGTTCTGAATATTCATGAATCATGTATAAAAGTCTCCCTCTTTCATTTCACATAAGAAAGGTACTGGTGCCAATAAAGAAAGGTGTATTTAATTCTATTATATATTTAATCTACATATTTCAGAAATGAAGTGAGAAGAAAATGGTCTAGAAATATTCTAGAAATGCTACACTATTTCAACACACTGAAAATCAAATTAAATTTCTGGAGCATCAAGAGACTAGGGAGACACCAAAAGATCTCACAAGAGCTGTAGATACTCAGTGGCCAATTCACTCTGTACCCATAGCAGTAAGCCAGATAAATACAATTCATATTAAACTGTCTTAAAGCTAGACTGAAGTTTTTTGTCAAATCAATATAGATATCATCTTTTCTTGACTATTAACCATATCTCTAACCTTTACAAACCTGTCTGTTTGCTTCCTCCATCTATAGTATGAAAGTGATAAAAATTATTCTTTCATTGCTAAAAACAATAATTTGCATCACATGAGTAAAAAGTATCAGTAGGAGTATCTATGCAACATTGCTACCAATTCTGTATTTTTCACTCATGCAGAACATTTTATAACTACTACTCAAAATTATGACTAAAATATGAATGAGGGTAATATTTACATTTTGTTTACATTTCAATTCTAGTGGAACAATTGTGGAATTTGTGTGTATATGAATGTGGAAGAAAACAATTTCTCCAGTGAATACTTTGACATTGATTAAGTACTGAGGATGGTAATACTAATCATTCACCCTTTTCTTCTCAGATATTTGGCAAAACAGCAGTTCCAGAGACCTTTGCCATTTTTCCTTAGTACAAAATCACTCACGTCATATTCTGTTAATGCTTTGGATTCCATCTAACTTCTGTGAAAACCTAATAATATCTACAGACATTGCAGTATACATGATATACTGTCAATCTTTCCATCTTTTTGATGGAAACCTGTCTCAATTAGTCTCATGACAAGACTGGAAAAAAAGTGGGAGTTGCTCCTTAAAATTACAAAAATCATAATCATCACTTAACTATCAATAACTACAAGAAATAGGCTATGGCATCCTCAGTCAAGAGGACCATGAGATCCCCCAAAATGCCACCTTAAATAGTCATTAGGATACTACTTACTACTACAACAGCTACAGTGTTGCCCTCCAATAAAATCATTTCAACATTTTAATTCATGCCAACAATATTTAAAAGCCCTAAAAACTGCCAACATTAATAAATGTTAACAAATTAAATATGAACGGCATTAAATAGCAAAATGCCCATGAAAACATTATATCTAAAGAGTCTAAAGATACCTATGGAACACTATATGAGCTGTTTTATAGCAAAATAGAGTCTAATAACTGAGAAAAGAAATGCTGCACATAAACTTTCCAGATACTATGTTATTACTTTAATGCTCATGGCACAATTTTTCTGTGGGTTCTATCCATTTTTCTCCATTCAATGAAATAACTATCCATGTTCAGCCGAACTTTCATTCCTCCCCCAGAGCTATTAAAACTCAATTAATTGCTCAATTAATTGCCAATTTCATTTAAACGATTCACTGCTGCATTCCAAACAAACTTATAAAAAGTGATATGCTGAGATTTATAAGTAGTCACAACATAAAAAATAAATTATAAAAAAGAATTACCAAGGGAGGAAACATTTCTATTATTTAGAAAATGAATACTGGTATAAATAAAGACAAGTAAAAGTAAATAAATCCAACCCTGGCAATAAAGTCATGAGGATAATCCAGTTATCTATTTAATTAAAGTGAAGTGAGGAGCCACTTTGCATCAGAGGGCTTAGGGAACTATTATTCTGTATTCTGATAGTATATGTTGGTAGTTTAGACTGCAACTGTTTTGGAGACTTCTGATCTTGAACTTTGTATGAATTTTTAAAAGCTGATGCTTACATTGTGTGTCTCATTTACCATGAGAAAGTAAATCAGACCCCAAGTGCTCCATGAGATAGAGAAGATGATATCCCTCAATATTTGTGGAGGATTCATTTCAGGAGTCCCTGAAGGTGCTCAAGTCCATAATACAGGAGAGAGAACTTGGATATAACCTATGCATATCCTCCCACAGTATTAAATCATACCTTAGTTACCTATAATACTGAATACAATGTAAATACTCTATACATACTCATACTATATTGTTTAGGATTTTTTTAAAAGTATGTATCTGTTCAGTACACACTCAACATCCTATTACATATTTTCAATCTGTGCTTGTTTAAATCCATGAATGGGGAATATATGGATATACGAAGCCAACTGTATTTGTATATTTCAAACAGGCACTGACTAAATTCAGTTCTCGGAACTAAAGCGCTCACATTTTTTAATATTTTTATACTTTTTCCTCACTTCCTAACATCTATACCTAAGTTCTCATAGAAAAAAAAACTGATTTATTTGCAAGAATGTAGCAAATTTATTAATCCCTCTGTAAAGAGTAGCCAACATGCACATTCACCTACACTTTTTATGTACTGTAATTATTCAAAATAAATTATAGGGAAATAAGCAATCTTTAATTCTGTCCTTATCCCCTGCCCTATGAACTTTTACTAGATGATAATGTCCATCTGGACTGACATCTCTGTAAAAATATTGCTGCAGAAGATAGATAGATAGATAGATAGATAGATAGATAGATAGATAGATAGATAGATAGGAAGGATAGATTGATTGATTGATTTTGCAAGCAGCAATTGAGTATTAAAGTCCACAAATGTTTCATTAAAATGTCAGAAAATTAAGAAAGCTTACCTTTTGCTCAAGAAAATGAAAAGTCATTACTAGGTTTTGCAAAATGAGTTTAAATTGCAAAAACAAGTGGGAAACGGTTGCAGTAAATGGGGTGACATTAATTGTAAGTGTATTAATTAAAACTGATCAAATACTGACCATGTACTAAACACAAGGGGAGGGTAAGATGCAAAGACCAGCTGGGGAAGGTTCCCCACAGGGCCAAACTCCAGGCTCAGTTCTGCTAAAAGGGAGATGTACTGCCGTGATTTCAGCAAAGAAATGACTTGGGTCAGTTTACTTTTTACAAACAAGATGTTCCTAACAGCTTTTAAATCCCCACATGTTGTAATGGATGGTACTTAGTATGCATGCAGCTTGGAAGAGGATAATGTTTGTACAAATTGTTTATCTATCTTTATAATACCAAACCCTGAAGTGTTAGAAGATTATTGAAGCCTTTTTTCTTTCCTCTTAAATATTAATGTGCACACTTTTCAACCAATTGTTGGCACATAATACCTGCAGCAATTCTTGATTCTATCATATTTATAAAAAATAATGTCAATATCTATAATAACTATAAACACATGATATTGAGTTTTGTTATAGTGCCATTTCCAGCTTACTGAAATAATTCTGCATTTGAGGCAGACTTCCAAAATAGAATCAAAGACTCTTACTGATATTTGTAAGAAAAAATGATGGTTGCTTTATGGTCATGATTTGCATTTTTATAGATTATCTATTATAGTTTATGTCTTTTTCAGTGTGTTTTAAAATTTCAGATTTTGGTTGTATTTTAAAGTCAAACTAAACAAAATTTCTGTAGGTTGAGACCATAATAATTAAATCAGGGTTATGTGCAGTCTGTTTTGTTCTGCATAGATACACAAACATACAACATATTTTTATATTAAATGTATACAGCAAGGTAAAAAATACAATAATTCATATCTTTATATCTGTGCCTCTTTCCTGAGAATACCTAGTTGCATATTTCATACACAAAGCAAAATTCAACAAAGCCAAAATAAATCATTCCCCACCACAAAACCTCCACAGATATATTCTATTTTCTGCAGACCTAATCCCTGTACATGGCATCTTCACCAAGCCAGTTGGCCACCCAGGAAGCATGGTCATATTCCTAAGTAGCAACATCCAATTGCTGTTGATACCACATTTACAATCAACCTAACTCCTGTGAACTGTCACCAGACCAAGTCCAGACCGTTGCCATTCACTATTTTAACTTTAATACTAAACCCTTCCAATCCAATTTCTTTCCACACTGCAGCCAGAGCCATTTTTCAAAACTGCATATCTTTTATTTAGGTTTTCCTGATTCAAATCTTTTTTTTCTCCAAAAGTTCCAAAACCTTTATTTTCTCCCCTTCTCTTCCCAACATAACCTGAACTTTCAAATCTGGACTACTGCAGAGTTCTGTCACCACTGACCAAATCACTTGAGCACGTGTCATTCTTTTTGCCTGGAAAACTTCTAATGTCTTCCTTGAAAAACTGAGAGACCCTTTGAGTCTTGGCTAAAGAGTTCATTTTTTAAAAAAGCTTCCACTAATTCTCAAATCAACTGAGGAGCTCCTGCCTCTATTCTTGAGGCACCTTTACCACAGTCTTTGTTATTCTATTTGTATTCAACTGCAATGGCTATACAGGATTACCGCAGACCAGCAGGCTCAACATTACCTGGGAGTTTATTAAAAATGAACATTCTTGGGGCCAGGGTTGTGGTTCAGTGGTAGAGTGCTTGCCTAGGATGTGTGAGACACTGTGGGTTCAATCCCTGGCCCCACATAAAAATAAACAAAATAAAGGTATAGTGTCCATCTACAACTAAAAAAAAAAAATTAAATACACATTCTTGGTCACATCCCAGACTTACTGAGTCAAGCTCTAGGGGTAAGATACAGCAATCTTTTGCTCAACAAGCTTTCCAGGTGATTCTGAGAGACACTAATGTTTCAGAAACTCTTCTTTTGAAATCAGGTGTTTCCATGTCAATCACTACACATAATTGAAATTAACTTCATGATTTCATATTTTTTCCTTTATTCTAAATATGCATGTACATTTATTGAATAAATGAGCAAACAAAGTTAAATTTGGAATCATATACTTAATGTATGTGCACTTTATACGGATTCTAGACACATCAAGGGGCTGTACATTGGATACTCATTAAAAATCTGAAGAGATAAATAATGTTACATGTGGTACATAGGAAAGAAGTTTCACATGCCATATATACATCATGAAAAATGAGTACAATCACATGAAATCTCCAAGCAAGACCACAGGAAAATTCACATAATGCTTTTATGAGCCAAAGGCAATTCATCAGTTATTTTCTTAGAAAATCATCGGGGGATGCTGTTGATCTTAGAGAGCCCACACCTCCAGCCACTACACACAATGTGGTGAGGAAACAATTAAGTAATCTGTGTTTCTGAGAACTGTATTGCTTATATACCTGATATGAAAAGCTATAACAATCTCAATTCATTACCTGAGTAACAATTCAACCCAATAGTTGCAAACACTCCAAGCAAAAATTTAGAAAATTTCTGTAGACTCACACAACACATACTTTGCCTACTGAGTAAGAGACTGCAGGAACTCTGTATACAAGCCAGCTATGGTGCACGATGAAAAGACAGTAACACTGTATTGGAGTATGTTAATCAGAATCTGCCCGCACTGCCTAAAATATTCAGATGGCAAAGTACTTAGGATGAGGATTTTTGGTGTTATACATTGTGCTTGATCCCCATCCTCAAGTACCACACAGTGCCTTTGCATATGGTAATTGCTTATTAAAATATTGACTTGAACAGAATTTCAGCATAACTTGTCTCTGCTAAACATTTTGAATAAAAGTACCAGACTTGGAACTTCCAATTTAAACGGAGTTATGCACACAACATATGTAGAACTTCTGTCAGTAATCACAATTGATAATATATTGACTGGATTTATAAGCATTTTGGAAATGCTTTGAGACAAATATTATGTGTATGTCACTTGTGTATGTCCTGCACCGACAAAGTTCTTAGAAGTTGTCTAATACATGGTTGTGCAAGGAAGAGAAGTCAGTAAGAGCTTTTACTGAATTGAAATTAACCACTCTAGAGAATCTTTCTGATGTTATTTAGATGCACACCATTCTTTGAGATATATGGGGAGTATTTTAGGGCAAGATGCTCTTTCTCCTTTTGAATTTTCTTTGTTGCCGATGTGATTCAGTTCACAGTTGACTTTACTCAATAGAATAGCACTGAAGTGTCTTTAAAGAATTACTTCACTTCAGGGGTTGAACCAGTAGCTCAGTGGCAAAGCACTTGCCTAGCATGTGTGAGGCACTGGGTTCAATCCTTAGAACCACATTAAAAAAAAAAAATTCTACCCATGTATAACTAGAAAGAAACAAAAAAGAGTTACTTCACTTTAAAAATGAGTGGTTTCAATCTTTCTCAAAACAAATGTCAAATGTTTTCTCTGATATAAGGAGGCTAATTCATAGTGGGGTAGGGAGGGGAAGCATGGGAGGAATAGATGAACTCTAGATAGGGCAGAGGGGTGGAAGAGAAAGGGAGGGGGTAGGGGACTAGCAAGGATGGTGGAATGTGATAGACATCATCATCCAAAGTACATGTATGAAGACACAAATTGGTGTCAACATACTTTATATACAACCAGAGATATGAAAAATTGTACTGTATATGTGTAATAAGAATTGTGATGCATTACACTGTCATTTATTTTTTTTAATTAATTAAATATATGTGTGTGTGTGTGTGTGTGTGTGTATAATTTTTAAAAAGCTTTAAAGGTAAACATACCATTTAAAATTTTAACATATTGTGGAACAGCAGTTACAGGCTGAAAAAAAAAATTATAAGAAACCGTGCACTTACCTAAACAACAACAAAAAAAACAAGACCAAATATGCACAAAGTAAAATCTTTGCAAGATGCAATGATTTTTCAACTTTATCTTTCAACCATAAAAGAGATAGCAAGGCTAATGTGCTATACTGACATAGTCCTGTATTGCAGAACAGTATTTAAATATTCAACAAAGAAAAATGAGTCAGAATTCATGGTGTAATGGTATATTATGTGTTGGTATGATATGTGAAATTAGAACAAGTAGTTCTCTACAAGATCCGAGTTCTCATCCTTCTCATCCAAGAGATGTCATTCTGCATATGTGGAATCCAGGGTTTATATGCACCAAATCCGAGAGGGAACCAATTTCAAACTTAATTTAATTAATAAACCATGACAAAGAAATAAAGAGAATAAGAATATTACTATGGCATAATACCTTGTAAATCACTTGACAGAAACAGGACATTTTCTTTGGACATGTGGAAATACTCAAGCCTTTGACCAACTGTCCCTTTTTTTCTTTTCCACAGCTTATTCTTTCTCATATCCAAGATTCTTTTCATTTTTTATCTAATTCTTATACTGTGCTTGGTGTATAACACAGACTTGATAAAAATAATTTTTAAAAGATAACAAAAGTAATGCACATGGAATTATGAAATGAAAATTTTGCTAAATATGTTTTCTTTATTAGTTATAGATACCTTTGTGTCAAAATATGCCCAACAAAAATGGTGACTGTTCATTCATTTTATGTTCATTCTCCCTGTTGTTTCAATCACTTGCTCATGCCAAGCATCATAATAAGTCCTAGGCAATAAAGGTACAAGAAACCCAGTTCTCCTCAAAAAAGAATTCCCATTCAAGGGGGAAAATGTATAGTTGCAAGCTAGAGTACTTTAACATAAAGTGTTTCTTCTAAAGTATTAACCGATCAAAGCAAGGTATTGACCAGATCCGCTATAGCAAATGGCAAAAGTTTCAAAGAGTTAGATTGTGGTAGTTGAGAATGATTTACCAGGTTGTAAAAAAGGTACAGCAGGAAATTAAGCAGAAGGGAAAGCATGTGGTTAGGAGGAATGCAGGACATTTGGTGAAAACGGACCACAACACTCATAATGGGAAATTAGGCTGTAGAGGTGGGTTCTAGTATAAGCTAAATTGTTTGCTCTTTGTCCTGCAAAAAAACAACAACATTAATTTCCATCATTATAGGAGTGAAAAAGGACAGACGTGATCTGACTTCTCTTTGTGGAGATTATAAATGTCGAGTCATTTCATGAGTTTGAATCAAACAAATTATTGGAAATAGGAAACATATTTCTATTAATAACAAATATGCTCTGATAATTTGGGAACTGAGATAGAATATGTAAAATTGACCAGATATATATGGCAAGTGTTTCATTTTTGTTGTTGCTGTTGTTTTGTTTGTTTGTTTGTTTGTTTTTAAGGTAAGTGTTATTAGTAGCAGTAGACCTAAGAGAAGAGACAAGTTTATCTTCAGAAGAACAGAAGAACAAGAATATATGCAAAGAAAGCAGGAAATATTTAAGTTGAGATAACTGACAAACCAAGACAGATTCAAAATGATGAATGACTCTAAGGCACCAAAGCAGTAACAGGAAAATAGCTTATAACATGACAACACAATCACCTGAAGTAATAGACCTAAAAAGTGGAGTGATTATAGCAATTAAATTTCTCTTGTGCAATATGGACCCAACAAATTTTCTTTCTTCAATTTTAAATATACGCTATATATTCTGCAGCTTGCAGTTCCTGGCAGACTTCTTACTTTTGCAAGTGAAAACAACACCTGAATGTGAAGATAACAAGGTACATGAGAGTTTAAACCACATAATCAGGAATGTCTTTGACAGGTTAATAATAAACAGTCTTTAAGCTTCAGATGCCCATTGTGACACTTATGTGAGGTCTATTCTAAGCCGTGAGCTATGATTTGGAAAGTTGTCTAATTATAGAAGAGTTAACTGTCTATGAAACCACTGGTAAATATAATGAGTACTGGTCAACTGGACAAAATCAGCTATCAGACACACGCAAAAAAAACATACATGTGTGTTACTCTATTATTAGTAAACTTGGTGATTTTTTTTTTAAGAACAGAAAAAAAACTACTGGGTTTGCAGAGACTCTGCAGAAGTAGAGAACCAAACACTGTGAATCATATATTTGTTGACAACTTTCTTCTCAATAAGTTTGGTGAACAATGAAGAAATTCAGACTTTCAGTTGGTTAATTTTGAATACTATCATTTTCAGTAAAGTGAACATTAGAGCTTGTATGTAGTTGTTCTTATCACGGCACACAACCTATCAAAATTGTTATTTAGTTCAATTAATTGGTTGGTTCTGGTTATAATCCCAAGAATCAACTCTAGCTTGGGTACTGCATGGAAGCTGGTTAAAGATGTAAAGTTAAAGTGATGGGAAGTAAAATACTGTAGATGCCATAGAAAAATTAAAAAAGAATGAACCAACCTTTCCAGTCAATAAATTAGGAAAATAAAAACTCATTAATTCTAAAGAAAGCAGAAAGTAGTGATAGGTTAAAATAGAAATTAGAGAAATACAGAAACAAAGCTGCAATAGAATAGATTGACAAAACTAAATTCTCATCTGAACATTAACTAAAATTCCCAACTTAGAGTGAATCTGTTTAAGAAAAGTAGGACTAGGCAGAAATAAGCATCATGAATAATTTTAAACAGGGTAGAACAACAGCTATTTTACATATTTTGAAATATTAAAATAAATTGAATAAAAGAGAAACTTCATGTCTGAAATTTCAAAAATAAGATTCACGTAACTTCCTGGGAAACACAAATTATTGAAGTGACAAATGTTTTTAAAAGGTCCAGGATAAAGATATCAGGAAAAGGCTCTCACACAACCATGAAAATTCACTGTGTGACAGAAGCAGCATTTCAAATCTGGAGAAAGAATAGAAGAGCCAGTAAATAGTGTTGGCACAACTACAACTACGTACCCATGTAAAACAAAAAGGTATACCACTCTACAAAGAGAAAAAAAGATGAATTTCAGGAGTCAGAGATAAAAATGAGAAATAAAACCTGAATGTATTTATTTCTGTAGGTTATATAAGAATTTCTCAAACATAACACATGAATTAATAATCACAGAGACTGATATATTTGACTACCTTAAAATTAAAAACTCTTGTTTAGTTACAAATTAACACAGCAATTAAGATAGACTTGTCCAAGGCAGGGAGACTAATTTTTTAGTGCACTTAACTCACATGGCATTAGTAAAGAAATCCTTATCCATCAATGAGAACAAGGACACACAGGAATAAAAAAGGGGAAGAATAGTAACTGACTATAGAAGATAAAACACAAAGAGTAAGAATTCAGTCTCACTAGAAACCTAAAAAAAAAATAAATGAGGTTCTATTTCACACCTACCACACTGGTTAACTTTAATAATGAAAATAACAAAATTTACACAAGTTATGTAGAAAAGATTAATCTTGTTTATTGCTGGTGGAAATATAATTTGGGGCAATCATTGAAGACAAATTTGGGTGATATCTAGTAATAGCTGAAGATATTTTTGTTTCTGTTATCCAATTAAACAACTTGAATTTAAGGCAAATCCCTAGAGAATTTCTACCATAAGTAAGGAGGCATGTAGGAGCTGATCAGTTGGAGCACTGGGACTGAAAACACTCAAAACCACTCCAAAATTCAAACTTACAAACAGATTAAGAAATTGTGGTGTATTAATTCATTGGGATACATAATTTAAAAAAAATCAATGGTCTAGACCACATAAACATGGATAATTTTTTTCAAAAACCTTAATATTGAGCAAAGAAACAATGTTGAAAATTACTATTGAATTAAATTATTGCTAATTACATAAAATTTAAAAATATGTAAATCCACACTATACACTATTTAAGATACATGCATGTTTTGAGGTACAAAAACTTCCATAATTTTGATAATACATATCAAAATCAGGATGCTTTTGTCCTTTGTGGAGGAAGGTGAAACAATGAAAACAAAATGAGAATGGACTTCAACTCTAGGGTTTGGTTTTGTTTCTTTAAAACTGAAGTGTGCATGATAGAATGCTAGGAGTCAACAGATATTTGCCCACTGCATGCTATTTACTTTCTTCATTTCATATTTATAAAGTAAAGTTCAGGTTTACTAGTACCTCTATGAGAAGTATTTTCTATGCCAAATATAGGACACATTTCACCCATTTTTGCAGTCATATCAATGAGAAAAAAAAATCTTTGGCAAACAAAAAATTCTCCTCATTACATCCCGCAACAAAGCCCAAGATCAGGAAATTGGCAAAGTTTCAGAAGTCCTGGATTCACTTTGATTGTCAACGTGTGTCTTCTGTGTATTAATGCTGGTACTACTTGGTTGTTTTGTTTTGCTCCCATTGGAAAGAAATCCAACATTTCTTTTCAATTGTAATTTTGCTTAACAAGTAATTCCTTCAAAATGTGGCACTATGGTATTCAGCAAAATTAATATTGCTTTTCTTTTATTATTGCTGAGGGAGAAAATATTTCTAAATATTATCATTCTTGCACTTGTGGTTTTTCACTTATTTTACATTTTTCAATATTCTAGGCCCTGTTTAAGGAATACGCCTCTAGTATTTGCTAGTAAGTCATGTACAAATATAACATACAATGCACTTTCCATTTTCTTGCTACCAGGAATTGAACCCAAGGGCACTTAACCACTGAGCCACATCCTCAGCCCTATCTTACATTTTATTTAGAGATAGCGTCTCCCTGAGTTGCTTAGGGCCTTGCTGTGTTGTGAACTTTCCTTTTTAAAGGAAATACTTCAGGACTTTGGGCCTCAGATGAACACAAAGCTTGACACTGGAAGTGTAAAAGTGATCTTAAAACTTGAATCTGAGTTAGTTCACCCCAGGGTACTAAATTCTTTAAAGAGAGTAAAGGAAAGGAAAAGAATTTTCTGTTGCTTGAAGACAAAGGAAAAATAATCTTTTTACATTTAACTTAATAAAAAATAATAAGAATTTCTAGGGCTCTGTGGTAAATGAGCTTCACTCTCCTGAGTCAGTTGCTATTTGCCCTGGCAAGGTGAAATGGCCAAAGTAAACTAATAGTAGTCATACTTTAGTCTTCCTTTAAGTCATTTGGAGAAGATTTCTTTTGATTCAAGGTCATGAACGCCCAGGCATAAAGAGAGGTCAGATGCCATAAGGATGTTTATGGATTGGTGGGATTTAATTTCAATTGAGTTCTATCATTTATGGTCATGTGCATGAGTACTCTATTATACCAACCACCCAACAATGAACAATAGTCCTTACCACATATTTAGATAGTGTGACTTTCATAGAAGTCATTACTTCCTTAGATAAAATGTATTTATATATGCCAGGGAAACCACATAATTTTTGCCATTCTTAAGCTATTTTAATAAGTGAAAACTATAAATGCATCAATGAAACACAATGCACAAGGTACTTCCACATCCTTTTCCTGCCCTTCAAGGCACACCTCATCAGCCTATGGGTAAGGCATGTCCTCATCTTACAGAATACAAACTGCCATAGATCTAGTTATCTCGTAAATACATTTGTCTTCTCTCTGCAGTGGTTTCTGTATTAGTCAAACAAGGATTAAAGTTTTATTGTAACCAATTAAACTCATAAATAAGTTGTGAATATAATATTAATAGGCATTAATTTTTAAGTGATTCATAATGTCCCATGGGTTGTAAAGAAATAGATTATATAAACAGCTTTGGTTCTTCCTCATTAAGTCTTCTCCAGCCTATGTTTCCTTCCCTCCTCACTTCCAGACCGCCGTACTGTCAGTCTGCACTACTCATTCCATTCTGGAATCTTACATTGCTCTGTGCGCTTCTGCTTTTTAGCCACTTGATCTAGACTGGGATCAAAGATAATTAACCAAACAGTTGCATCTTCAAATGCAATGATATAACCAAACCAGCCTGTTGAGTGCTCAAAAAAGTTAGGCCTTAATATACAGTATGACTTTGCATATGGCTGCTTGGGTAGGTACATCAGGATGAGAATCTCTTCACTACAAAAAAATTCCCCACTCCCACCCCCCAAAGCCATAGTCTGTCATTGGTTGCTATTGTTTCACATATTTTTTAAAAAGTATGCCTCAACCCAATGTTTTTCAACATTCATATACATTGAAGTCAAAGAAGTCACCTTGTTCCAAGTCTTCATTTAACTAACATAGATAAATGGCATGAAATAAAAATTAAAGTGACTATTTATAAATAAATGAAAAATGTCTGTACTGGCACCACTTACATATTATGGTAGCTGTTTTGACCATTATTTAAATTTTAGCTTTCATTATTCAGATTACTGATAATTCTGTTTACTCCTAAACAATAAAAAAAACAGCAAAAATTGTAGCCATGCAAGGGTTTTTCTAATTTCACTAACCTCTTCCCAATCTTTCAAGAAGATAACAAATTTTTGTTAGCTTTTGCCTCCATTGTAGTTAAAAATAGTTATGGAATTTGAAGATATGTAATTAAAAATAACTTCAGCACAACCAATAAAATATAACCATTATATTATAATATTTCTTGAAGTTTTTTAGCATATAAAATTTAATACTAAGTTGATTGAGAGCAAAAAATAAATTAAGTTTAATAAACTAAAAGTTCTCTCATATCCCAAAATGAAAATAAAGGTATACTTATAGTTAAAATACCATGACCTCAACCACCCTGGAAAGCTATATGTCATATTTACAGCCAAGAAATTTAAAACATGTGTTACAAGAAAAGAACAACCCACTTAGCGGGAAAGGACAAAATTAAATAAAGATCCATAAATGTAAATCTTCACTGTGGCAAAGAATAATTTTATTCAATGTTTCCATCGATTAGATGAAAACTATAAATCCTGAAGGATGTCAACAGATACTTAAAACAATCAAGTGTCTGAAATTAAACAGTAAATAATAGCTTTTTGCATTCCAAGCAGGGTCAAAAGTCTTCAACAACCCCCATGGATGGGGCTATTCTCCCAGAACACATGCTGTTCCCCTGTGATAATTTGAGGTAAACCTGATCTTTGACTATATGGAGCAATTGTCTTTAATTTAAAGATTTTCTTTTACTGTGACTTCTACCCATGAGAGTGAACAGCAGCAAAGCTAGGCTAATTTGCATTCTGAAATTTCATTCTGTGTTTTTATTTTCCTTTGGAGGGTTCTTGTTACAGAAGAGCTTCATTAACTCAATTAGGCATGATCTAGTGGGCCCATACAAATTAGGCTAGCCACAGTATCTTTAGAATGGACAAAAATAAGAAGCCAGCTGTATTCTTTGTTTTGAAGAAAATCTTACCAGCTGACATTTCTTTGTGTCACAGTCATATTAAGCTCATGGCAACTGCAATAACCAAAATGTGTTTTGAAAGCCCTCGCCTCCAACATGGTAAGACATATAAAAGATACACTACTGGAATAGGAGATGGAATGGTTTTTATACCACAGATTTTTCATAGCACTTAATTTCTTTGCTTTATTCACAGAAAAAATAATCCTTTGGGGGAAAGGATACTAATATATCAACCCACAACAATTAGGGCTATAACTTTGATTCCATATATAATTACATTTGAAAGAATAAGGAATTATCAGACAGCAGCTAGGAGAAAAGAGATTTCCATTTTCTTCCTATAAACCCCTACACACACACACACACACAGAGAGAGAGAGAGAGAGAGAGAGAGAGAGAGAGAGAGAGAGAGAGAGACATAAATAATAGCCCACAGAAGGAACAATAGTTTCTACTAGGCCTGTGAACTTAGGCAGTTGCCAACTTTTTTTAACTTATCCATTTGGAAAAAACTATGTGGATAATTTGTAAAAATAGAAATTCTTGGGTCCTATCTCAGATATATTGAATGAGAATTTTGTATTTTATACAAGTAATTCCTTTTGGGTTGCCATAAGCTAAAATATAAAGAATGTGAAAGCTCTATACATTCAAACAAGGTGGCTATCAACTCCGATTTGAAGAATATGAATTTTGAGTGATACATATGAAATCAACAATATTCAGAGAAATTTCTAGTACAAAGTAACTTTTGAGAAAAATAATTAGTTCCATAGGAATTTATTTAGGTTCATCTTTACATTGTGAGAAGCAGCTATAAATCAACCAACCCATCACTTTCCAAGAGCCAAACATATACTCTCCTATCTTTAAGGTAGGAACAAATTTTAAAAGAGGAACACTTAAAATCATATCTTATACCATAACATTTAAAGCAATAAAACTTTTCATGAATCCTGGATTAAATAAAAAATTCAGCACAATTTCAGTTACATTCTGACTTGTCTCCTGATTGTGAATGTATTCTGAAGAAACATGAAAAAAAAACAAAAAACAGGAAAATCCTAGAACCTACTTCTGATGACGTGAATGAGCAATGTTGAAAAGAAGATGGTACTTGGAGTGGGGATTTACTGTCACCATAAGTTATTTGTGACTTAAAAATGAGAACATGGAGTTCAGAATACTGTCCAATTTCTGTAGATGACAGTGAGTTCCCAGCAGGGACTGTTCCTCTCCAGAAACCTGCCTTGGATAACATCCTGGTACTTGGATGCCTTGGAATGTCTGCCACATCAGAAATCAACAAAGTCATGCTTCCATTTGAAGGAGAAACTTGAAACATTCCTCTGATTCCTAAACTGTGCCCACACAACCTGTTACAACATTCTGAATGTTGAAGTCCCCTAGTGCCTAGATGCAATTTCAAATGTACACTTGCAAGTGTGGGAAATGTCAATTGGAAAGGAAATCATGTTGGAAACAACAGAAATTACTTCCTTTCACGTGTCAACTAATGACAACTGGTTTTTAGTAACAAAAGATCACCGAGGTTATGAGTATTGATTTTTACAAGCTGAATATGGCCATACTAAGAGTGTATAGATTTTGTACAGTCACAGTGAGCTGAAACTGATTTTACTAAAGCTTATAATAGAAACCAGATGGTCACTGTGTGAAAGAGATACATCCTTCCTTAAGAGAGGCTGAAAAATAGTCCAGGGAAACAGAAATAAAGTTCTTAAAACAACATATGGGAGGGGGATATAAATTTAGGCGTCTGAGAATAATAATGACTTGCTCTGGACTAGGCTAGTATGCCTTCCAAGATATGTTATCCAGAGAACTTGTGCATGGTTGTATGCTGCAGACTCAATCAGAGGGAGGGTGATCAAGTTTGTCATACTTTAGTCTTCCCAATTGTGGACGATGAGGTCACCAAGTTTAATATCCTTTTCTTTCTGGACATGTTATATCTACATTTGAATTCTATACTGGCTTTCCTCCCTGTAACCCCAAAATAATAAAGACCCTGGGTTCACTAACTGGCACTACACATGAACTCACCACATATTTTAATCAAATGACTCAAAGGAACTCTGGAAATGTTTATTTGATGTGAGTGCAATGGTCACAAAGGGACATTGATGATAAATATGGACATACTACTAGAGATTTGCACTGGAATTTAGTAAGCAGTAGACCAAATAAAATAATTCTGAACAAAATTAAGGTAGGCAATTTTCTATTGCTGCTATATTTTTCTGTCACAAACTGTGGCTTAAAACAAAAATAAAAGTTATCTTATAGCTCTGGAGATCAGAAGTCACATATGGGTCTCACTGGGGTGCATCCAGTGACAGCGAGGTCGCAGTCCTTTCTGAAACTTTTAGGGTAGAACTGATTTCCAGCTTCAGAAGTCTGACAACTTTCCTAGCTTGTAGTTCCTTTTTTATCTTCAGAGCTACAAAGGGCTAGTGTGTGTCTTTCTCAGTTTGCAACATTCTAACACCAACTCTTCTGCCTCCTATTTAAGGATCCTTGTGATTACACTAGGCTAACCTGGATAATCCAGGATAAATTTGACTTTAAAACTGGCAGATTAGTAACATTAATTCCATCTACAACCTTAAACTTCCTGTGTTAAAAAGTAACATTCACAGGTTCCAAGGATTAGGACCTACTTATGGGAGTAGGATGGGTGCACTGGAGGCATTATTTAGGTTATTACAACCATATAGCATGAAAATCATTTTGCTACTGCTTAGTGGATGGTCAAAACTTCTTCAAAGGAAGACACATCTGCTACTCTTCAGTCAAGTAATTTCATTCAGCCTCATTTTGACTTCAGTGTCTTTTATACACTGATCCAAGGTGGTTTTTTATTGGTAGGTCTGATTTAATCTTCAAAAGATAACTGCTTGATTGCAATCAAAATCAAACAGAATAATTTATAGAAAATGGAAGCAAAAGGAGAAAGAATATGGGAGAGGGTGAAATTTTTCCAAGTGATTTAATTGAAGATTATTTTAAGAATTTCTGTAGATCAAATTCATAAGGAAAATTCTAGTTTACTAAAACATTAAGTCTGAGAGCAATGAAAAAATTGCTGTTCCATGAGCCTTGAGTGCTAACCAAACTAGTAATAACAACCTCATTTATATATCACAGAAGTTCACTGTAAGCATAGGGTGTAAGTCTAAATCAAGCTTTAAATTTGAGCTCTGTATTCACTGTGTAAACTTTCTAACTGTATAGACTTTAATGTAAAGGGCTGGTTGCACATTAATAAAAATTTTAATTCTTCTTTCAAGTTTGGATTTGGCTCAAGAAATACAAATGTCTGGGCAGAGCAGAAATAAATTTTGGTTAGCTGGCTGTTGGTTTTACAGAATTTCTTGAAGTCTAGTCTTGTAATATCTTATATTCATCAAAATAACTTTTAAATGAAACACATGAGGTCAAAAAGCATCAAAGTACAGTGACTTCAATATGGAAATTCAAATTTTAAAAGAACTCTTTGAACCAATTAAAAATAAAAAGTACTGACCATACAGACCTTGAATCAGACAAATTTGCATTTGATACTCAACTCTTTCAGATGAATTTCATGGTCCTCCTTCTAGGTGATTCTTGAAGGCTAGCTCTTCAAACCCTGCTCAAATTCAAAGCAGCCTCCCAGATCCAACCCACTACACCTCAAAACGTGAGTGGGTTAGATATAAGAGCCTTCATAATTTTCTTATGTACATAAATGAATACACTATAGTGAATCCCACTATCCTGTACATCCATAAGAATGGGGTCCTAATTAGAATAAGATATATTCCATGCTTGAATAATTATTCAAAATGAATTCCACTATCATATCATGTAGAACTCAAAAAAAAAAAAAAGACAAAGAAAAAAAAAAGAGCCTTCTTCCTGTCACAGCTCTTTCTGGCTGGAAGAGAGTCAAAGATTGCACATCCTTCATTGTGTCAATGCCAATGGTGCTCACATTTAACATACTGACTATTTTTATTTCCCAGTTCTATATGTGTATCAGCTACATAATGAGTAGGTGTCCTGAAATGTTTCCTTTATTCACTTGACAAAAGTTCAACTCTGGTTAGTGAGCAGCAGACACTGAGATAAACAGTGAAAATTTTGATTTCTGTTTTGATTTCTTGAAGTATATAAAGATTGCTGGTCTTGAGAATCTTGGCTGAGAGAGTACCTAAAATAAAACAATTATAACATGCTAAGTGTTAACGCAACCAATGCACACTATAGATGCAAGGAAAAGGAGAGAACCCTCTGAAGGAAGTCAAAGATGAGTAGTGATACACGAAGCAAATCTTCAGCATTAAGTAGGTGTTAGCAATATATATATATATANATATATATATATATATATATATATATATATATATATATATATATATATAAAAATTCCTAGAAGCACAAATAGGTGCAGTACATTTAGGAAGCTGAGGACAATTTACGTGAGTGGTGTGAAAGAACAACGGAGGAATAGCAGAAAACAAGTCTGGAAAAATGGAGAATAAACCAGGAAAAGTTCACATACTGATAAAAAGTTTGTTGAAAACTCATGACCCAAGAAGTTCTGGGAAATTATACAAGAAATCCTAAACTAAAAACATTCACAAAAAGGACTTAAGGGCTCGCCAAAAAAGAAAAATATGTTTTACAAGGTCAAGTTTGGCTGAGAACAGTAAGATGGTAAGCTTTCACCCCTGCTACAGAGGATGACTGATCCATATGTGTGGTCCCCAGAGCCATTCAGCTGAATGTCTAGAAAACCAGTGTGCAACACAGGGCATGAAGAGCTGGTGAAAGTTCACACTGTGCTAATTGTAAGTTGCCTTTGTTGTTGCTGTTTTCAATTTTAAGTGGCAAATTTCCAAACATTGAGTAGATATAACTGTCTTCTCAAAATGGCGTTAACACTTCCTTGTAAACTCAAAGTATTTCAGGAGAGACATCTTACCAATGTCTTCTAAGAAATCTTATTTCAATGGTAGAAATGACTCATTAAACTTTGATTCTTATTGGTGTGAAACACTATCTTAACAGGTTGTGAGATCATATCTTCTAAGAGTGGCAGAATTTTAATAAAAGAGCCACAATGTGTTTTAAAAAATACAACTCTAGAAACATGTGCTGTTGAGTCCTCACAATAGCTACAGCAGCTTTGGCAAAAGGCCTCCAGATAAATAGGTCTGGTGAAGGGAATACAAAAAGGTAAGAGAGAGCTTCCATCTTTGCTTTTTGACAACTTCAGTGAACCAATTATTCTTAGGGAGCTAGCTGGGGGGGGCTCAGGAGGGCTCTCTAAGTAGCATATACACACATATCTCATACAGTCCCAGGAAGAATATGCATAGTCCAGTGGCACGGACCTTTCTATATCCCAAGTTATCTTTTGCAATACTAGAAAAGCACTATATTGACATAAAACATAACATCCAAAAATTTATATTTGTTCTATCATTTGTTTTTCCTGAACTGGTTTGACAAGTGCAATCACTGAGTAAATTTCTACTCCATAATTTGTACTCCCAACACTCAATTACTTTAAATATCTTATCTTCTGCTCCAAAGTCTTCTATTTTTTAGAACAAATCAACATCAATTTTTTAAACAATTCTAATGCTCACAGTTTTGCAATAAAAAATTTAAAAGGAAATTTCAGTCATTATTCAAAGGACAAAGGTGACTTCACCAATCATTGTCACTAACCATTCTCTAACTAGTAAAAATATTTTTTTAACTGGCACAACTCAAATATACAACCTAAACCCTGACAGAGAGATTCATACTATATTAAAAAATTCACCTACATGTTTTAATCTGATTTTCTTATATTTCAAATTATATAGAATAAATTTTAATTCAAAATGAATGAAAAGATAAAGTTCATTAGACAGAGCTAGGGCAGAAGAGTCCTAACATGCTTTTTAAAAAAATATTTAAAGAGAGAACAGAGGGATCGGGCAAATATTGAAATGTGGAACCATATAGCCAATCATTGCTGACATGAGGACCATAAATTAATGTCCTGAAAGACAGCTTAGTTTTTAAGGGCCACATAGGAGCATCCAAAGTCCAGAGTAAAAGTAGAACTGGTATGGTATTTAAATGCCTGTACTATAATTCACATCAAGATACAAGCCAGGAGTGAAGGAAAATAATATAGAGTCTCTCACAAATGAGTGTGTGTGAGTGTGTGAGTGTGTGTGTGTGTGTGTGTGTGTATTTGTATTTGAGAGTTATTGACAACAGTTTAGAGGAACATCAGCATTAATTCTTTGTGCTTAGAAAGCTTGGTTTCATTTAACACTTACATAAAATGTATTTCAAATTTAATTCTACAATTTTATAAAAATCCCTATGTTTAATATCTTGGCAATCATCAAGATAAATCAGGTGTTCTTCTTTTCAAAAAGCATATGGTCTAATTCATAAGTAAAAACTGAAGTTAACTTATCCATGTGTGTTGATTTAAAAAAAAATTCAGCTCTATAAATCTCTCTTTAAAGACAAGTTAATGCATACTCAGCAGCACAGTCACCTATCTTAGTCACCATCATCAGGATGAAATTCTACATTGTATCTTCACCACTGTAACTTACTATTAATCATTGGGTCAAGATCCTAGAAGAAAATAAGAAACTGATGAAGAATTTTCTTAAAAGCTTCAACCTTCCTTAATGGCACAAGTATTAGAGATTGTGAGAATATTTACTTTTTCATAAAAGTGATACATCCTATTTGATACAAGGGGGGAATATATTGTAGTAATTTAGGATAATGAGTCGTCATTAAATAAAAAACAATATTTTTTAATAATCAATTATCTCAATATGAATATCCTATTAAATAAAATATATGGACTAAATATGTATTTTAATACTGTCTCAAAAACAAATTAGCAAATGAAAAAATATAATAATTACTTTGAAGTCCCTCTTGGAGGTAGCAAGAAAAAAAGATCCATAATATATTATATTTTTCAACCAAACATACATTACAGTAGAATTTGTGATTCTAGGTCTTAATGGAATTAACATCACTAGTATAAAAAGTGAAAATATATAACAGAGGCCTCCAGAAAAGCAAAAATGATGTAGAAACTAAGACACATAAAGCAAATTCAGTTATTTTGAAGAATAAGGTTGGTTCAGACACATCAGATGGCCATTTAAGGGAAAAAAAACTATAGTTTAATCAAGATGTTATAATCCATTAAAAGGAAGTATTTAATATACATAATAGCACCAGGATATTTATGTGTAAACTACATTAAATAAAATCTAGATCTAAAAAAAATGCTATAATAATTCAATTCCTGTTTAAGTTAAATGATCCCAAAAGAAATCTGTTACAGAAAGAGTTTCAACTACACAAGGGGCTGGAAACCAAGTAAAGTTGTTTGTGGTAGCTTAGTTTTTAATATTCTGGGTTGGACTTCATTTGACACATGTATTAAATGGTGTGAGCAATTTTCAGTTAAATATCTAACAGGATATCGTCCTAAAACCTCATGTTCCTATATTACTGTACTGTTAACAGAATCAGCTTTCAAAGATTTATGACTTCTATTAATTACACTAAAAATATGGTAGATTTGCTCAAAGAAATCAATTGTAACAGGGAAATGAAAGCGTATTTTTAATTACAATCATGCATTACAAATGACTGTCATTATCAGATCTTTTTCTGTTTATTCCCAAAGAGTTAAAAGAGAATCTCTTTGTTTTCCTATATTTCACTCTAAAAGAATAGTCTTTGAGTTAATACTTTACTTGGCTTATAGGAACCCTAGTTTAGCTTCAAAAATTAGAAATGGAGACAAAACTTCAAGAAAAAAAATAACAATCAAATACATAATTGTCTGCCATTTCCTTTATTTTTTTTTTTTGTGATATGAGTTTTCTCCTCTCCCTAATTACCTTTCAGTTCAAGGAAAATTATGGAGTCTCCACTCTTTACTACTGTAGGTTTTATTTATTTACATATTTGTTAATATGCCTGCCTTGTTCCAGAAATAATTTAGCATTCATTGCATTTATAGAAACAATACAAGCCAAAACCTAAAATTAAAAACAAAAAATTGGGGAAGAGAACAGAACAAAGAAAAATAAGAAAAAAAGAGAATCAAATAAAAGCAGAATGTACTCAAGTTTACATTTAGGACTACATTTCAGATTTCTGAACACTTTTTGTTGGACATTAAATCAATATCAATTTCATGCTCACTGATGTTCCCAAGCAACTCTGTTTCTTTGTCCAATATGGCCCTGGACAGCATGAGCCTGTGCTATAGCCTATATTCACAAAGACTTATGTGGTTGGGCATAGCTACAGAATCAGAGTTGGTAACGACACTCAGATCATTCTTTTCACTCTTCATTAAGCTCTTGTGACAAGTATAATCTATTATCCCCGATACTTCTTATTATTTAAAAGAAAAATATAACCATTTTTCTTGAGCCAACTTATTTAAAGACACAAAACATTCATCATCATAAACAAACCTACAAATTCATTCATAATGTTTTATGTTATTCTTTTTTTTTGAGAGAGAGAGAGAGAGGATTTTTTTTTAATATTTATTTCTTAGTTTTCGGCGGACACAACATCTTTGTTTGTATGTGGTGCTGAGGATGGAACCTGGGCCACACGCATGCCAGGCGAGCGCGCTACCGCTTGAGCCACATCCCCAGCCCTTATGTTATTCTTTAGCACCTCTTGGGGACTGAAGACGACATGGGTCTTTTTGGCTGTTTCACAAAGAGTTAAAACATACCCCATGCACAGGAAGAACACCCACCAAACACACTTACATGTTTATCTCAGAGCCACAGCCATCATCATTAATTTTCTTTTTCAGACTTTCCTACATTCTCCAAATTTTCGACAAAATGGTCACTATGAAAGAAATAACTAGTACCTGAGAAATGTTGAACGACTAAAGAAATACCAGAATAATGGTACATAGGATGAGCCAACATGAAAGTGTAGCCACATGATTTGACTACTAGGAAACACTACAAAAATAATCCCTCTTCAGCTCATGTATTTAAACCCAAGAAGTTCTTCCAAAACCAATCAGATACACTGCCTAGTTTGATCTTCAGAGCACCATAAAGTACTCTCCACAGTGAGAGATAGAGGCCCTCTCATCAGAAGGGCCACTGTAATGGAAACTCAGAGAAGTGCTACCTTCTGAGGAGTGAAAACACTGAGGTTATCAATCTAGGAGCAGAGCTGGAATCATTAATCTCAGGTCCAGACGTTTCAGGACCCGAAGGCAAAGACAGAATAACATAGTTGGATACAGGGTTCTGCTCCCTTGGTGGAAAAAGAGACAAAGACTGAACATTAATTAAAAAGTAAAAAACCAAGGGTCCTGAGGGGGTTGAGAGGACCAAAAACCACTCACACATAAGTTACCTATGAAACACTTAGTGTTTGCAAAACTGATAAAAACGGCAAAACTGGAAAATTGAATTATTTCTTTTGATTCTTTTTTTCCTAATTCTAAACTCATAAATTCCAAAACATGAGCACAAAATATGTCGAACTGCTCATATTTCCTCATCTCTCAAATTCTATAACAAAAGCTATAACATTTAAATTTAATTCCATCTGTGAATTTGTAATTAGCGTTTGAATAAGGAACTACACTTAAACTTAAAATACGAAATATGGTCATTTACGAATAAACCACAATACTCATACTGTGTTTAAATATTGCTAAATTAAAGAGAGACTTGAAATAAATGAATAAAATAGTATTACCATACTTATGTTTTCCTGGACATTCATACTTATTTATTGCACCAAATTAAGAGGTTCATCCTAACTCCATGCCAATTTCAGCATGAGCTGCACTGTTTATTCACCAAAGAGAAACATGAATTGGATTACTTTTACCCTGTTGATAGTGGTGGTGATATCCCTTTTGATTGACGGTATTGCTACAGAGTAAATTCTTTCATCTATTAGCACAGAATTCAAGTGATCAAATAAATGTACATGTTATCGGGGTTGAAAAATAGAACTTAGAAAACCATCATTTATTCACTTAGCCAATCAGAAAGACACAGTATCAAGCACCCACGCCAGACGTTGTGCTGTTCTGGAAATCCAGAGACAAAAGTCACACAGTCAAGTTTTGCTGGATGGCAATAGAGAGAGGAAAAGTATAACAGGTACAGACAGTGATGACACAATGTGGTGCATACAAGGACAGAGAAGGGAAGAGAGTGGCAGGCCTCCCCCTCTGCACCCAGACACTGATGCTTCACAGTGTGCTATGAAACAGAGATGCAGAGCAGGCAGCAGGCGAACAGGATAGGAACCAGCTCTTCACAAATGTGGAGACACAATATCCAGTGTACCAGTGGAAGAAAAGTCTTGAAGGCAGAAACCTTCTCCAAATGTCTTTGGCATTCTCTTCTAATGAAGCCAGTAGTTTGCATATGAAACCGGTGACATGTTTTCATTGTGAAGACATTATCAATTGTACTTATTTGAAAAGCCCCCTGGACATCACTGACACACACTCTCCTTAGTGGCCAGGACTCCTGAGACTTCACACTACCTTGTCTAAGGAGGGTGTCTTCTCCTCACCTATGTATAGGATTAGACAGCAGAGGAACTGGGAGGTGGCAGATAGGACAGTGAGGAAAGTGATTCTAAAATTCAAGACATTTGAAGAGAACATTTTAACAGATCACAAACTGTAAATTTCAATAAATATCACACAGGTGGATTTCAGCTTGTTCTTTGTTCTTTGCTTGTAATTTTTCCATGCAATATAATGTTACTATTATGTTTATCAGGAGTCAAGATACCAGGGACCTTTGTTTTATGAGATGGTAAATTTCCTTGAAATTGTGCAAGGAGAAAATACACAAATACTTAAAGTTTTCATTTTTCAAAGTACAACAAGAATTAGCATGATTTATCTGATATAAAAACAAAAAGGCCTCCTTTCAACTTCTGCCATGTGCTAAGGCACTACAGACAACTTTAAATAGAAAAGACTGTCAATCTGAATGAGCTCACTTGCATTTATAGTTTTCCAGAGTCAGCACCATGTCTAAACTAAAATATATATAAATATAAATACATATATATGTGTATCATTCATTTCATAAATAAAGGAATAAATATGGATGCATGTGTATATATACATTTATATTTACATGTATATATACATTAATACTTATATAAATATGCACATATATTTATATATGCCCTAAGTGGATATGGGCATACCTTTGTATATCCATATTATAGCTCTCATTCCATCTCCATCTCTGTACATCTGTATATATTCCTTTAACACATTCCCTGTCAGTCAAACCCATTACTCAATTACTTGGTCTTCCTTAGACTGCCACCACTGGAACACAAAGCAATTCCAACAACACTAACAGACTATAGCCACTGAACCTGACTTAATCAATTTTGAGCTTTCACAGAAATGTTTTTAATCAAAAATAATATTATACTACCTGAAAATTGAGTTGATTTATATTTGTGGGAAGTATATTATAATCTTTACCAGAAACTAATAATGATTTTAATGAAACTGCACTGACTTCAGAGGTTTCACCATTTACAAGCTGCTTAATTCAGCCTTAGTAAAATCATTCATTACTTCTTAAAAACATCAGAAGGAGAACTACACATACAATTATTAGATTATACTGGATTTAAAGGCTGCTTTTATTGTAATTGCAATAGAAAAGAAATAAAACATTTTAAGTATCTACCTTTACTTAACTATGAAACTGTATTCAGATCAGAGTTGAAATTCTTGGTGTGGGTAGAAAGTTTGAGTCTCTGACCCAACAGACAGCTTTATCAAGTCATTAGTTCTAAGACTAGATAATTTGTAACACTGGAGTTGCCTTCCTTTAATGTGTTTGCTCCTTCACTTATTAAGAATAAAAAACCTCAGCACCCAAAACCCCATTTCCTAAATTAAATACTTCATTTATTTCAGAAGGAGATGCTCTCAATTACAGTCACCAAAGCTCAGGAAGCAATTAGATGATTAATTCACTTAGAATATAAATTCAAGGATATCCACTGCATATAAAAGAAACTGATATCAAATACAGGTCCCTCACTCTTCTATCCACTACTATAACCAATCTACCAGTAAATAAAATTCAACTAGAAATATTCTGGGAATTTTAGAGAAAATAAATGATTATACATCATTTCCACATACAAATATTTCAAAGTTTGGTTGCACTAAAGTCATAGTAAAGCCCTTTAACAGAAAAGCCCAGTGGATTAAAAGGGTTGCAATATAAACACATGATTTGATTGAAAATTATCAGATACCAGAAGGTACTATCAACCATATACTAATAAGGTCTCTACAAATGGCCAGGAAATACTATTCTCATCTCAAAGTATATCCAAAATCAAGCCCTCTGGTGAGCTTTGCTCTTTCATATTCAGTTTCCAGAATATCTATTCATTAATAAAATTCACTGACAACCTACTATGTGCTGTGATACAAGGAAAGGAACTCAAAAACAAGTAAGTAAGGCATAGTCTCCAACTCCCAGTGCTTCTCCAGAGAGTAGGAAAGACACATGTATGGAAGAAGTTAAGATGTTCCAAAGTCTGAGGAAAGAGTGGAGCCCACCATGGCACACACAAGGGACCACCTAATCTCCAACAGCCAAGGAAGTAATTGTGCAAACTGGATGTTGTTCAGAGGAGTAACAGATCTCCCACTCAGCATTTAGTGAATGAATCACAGGCAAAGTAGGGAAGAAAAAGCATGTGCTGAGGCAGAAATATGTAAGAACAGCTGGGTTTTTTGTTTTGTTTTGTTTTGGGAGGGGTGGGTGGAAAGTAGTTTAGTCTAACAAAAGGTTGAAAAATATTACATGAGATAAGTGGAGCACATGATGTTGGAATCAAGGGACCTTAACATACTTGGGGGCTTGGCTTTGACCCTACAAGCACTGGGGAGTGACAACAAAGCAGACAACAGCTGAACAGATACCAAAAGCTTAATGCACAGAAGCCATGTAAGATCTCTTACAAGGGTCCTAAGAGAAAGAATGGGGCCCTAAACTCAGTCAGCCAGAGATAGGATGTAGAGACCTAAAATACATTATGAATTTACCGACAAGCTTGTGCCTACTCAGTTTTGCAGAATAAGCTATAAAAAGAACGAAGAAAGTCCATGGGTTTTCAGGCTTAATTAACTAACTGGAGTATATGGGGCCATTAACTGAGATGGAAAATTTGGAAAATGAAAGAAAATCAGGCCAGTTCTTAACAAGTTTAATTGAGATTACTATCATATGTTTAGGTAGAAATATCCAATGTGCTATTGGAAATAGTGCCCGCATCATAGGGGAAAAGAAAAACAAGATTTTCACAAATGACATCGCACATGAAAAGGGACAAAAACACACAAAGAAAGAGTGGGTAGAGGAATGGCAAGGTTAGTGACTTACTGAACAACCGCAATTTGATTTCTGGATTCCCAATTTATTTTGAAAACTAAACACCACCATTTCACCTATTGCTTGAATCCATGTAGGTAACCTCTGACCTGTCAGGATGTTCTACTGCCCATGCTCCCAATTCCAGGGCCACCATCCAGCTATTCTTCCACTACCCTCTTCAGCCAGAGAACTCCACTTATATAACATGCCTCAGTAGATCTCAAAATGACCATGTTGAAAGAGTGCAGGGTGAACACATTTTGAAGTTTATTAAATCTGACATTTTGATATTTATGTAAGCTGCAAGCACTAAGCATAATTGGACTTAACTATTGGCTTAGGTTTAATGGGTTGTGAATTTAACTTCATTATCATAGTTTTACTTGTTCTTTGGGCTCATTCGAACAAACTAGGGAGGGAATGTGAAAGCCACTTTTTGTTGCACCAAAATAAAAAAAAAAACAACTTGATTTGATCTGAGACTGTTTAAATGGAAGAATGTGGCATCATCTGTTGCAAAAAAAGGGAAAAGTTTAAGTGACAATCAGTGAGTTGAAGTATTGAAAGAAAAAATTAAAGAGGAAAAAAGAAAAGGAAAGAAAGAAAAGAACAAACCAAAAACCAAAACCAAACCCTAGGCTCCGATTCCACATTTGCTAGTTACTGAGTTACTGGGAGGCTTTGCACAGCCTCTGGAAACCTCAGTTTCCTCAAAAAAAAAAAAAATAGTGATGACATCAGGCATTCAAGCTAATCTGTCACCTGGAGAAAGCCTCTGCATATGATGTCAGGTCATGTATGCTGGTTCTCATTAACCCTCATGCATTATTTTCTGCTTTAACAGACCTACGCCAATTCAAGCACTGTGTGCTCATCCTCACCAATGTTGGTAACATAAGCATATCTACTTACAAGGAGTCCATCATATTAACTGCTATTATAGTCACCTCTCTGATAAACCAGTTAGCAAATAAGTGTAGGAGTCATACATGGACTAGTCCCTTCTTAGGGAGGCGGGATACATAGTGGCCTGTATCATCTTCATGAACCTTCACTAAAAGGATCCTTCTTTCCACCTACATGTCATAGCTGTCTAAGTGCAAGAACAATGAACAGATCCACATTTGTGGACAACGTTTCTATGAGGGGATGTCTTTAGGAATGAATTCCTATGTGGGATACAGTGATGAGGCAAGAAGGATAGAGAAGGGAAGAAAATTAAAAAAAAATAAGTGAGGGGGAAGTTCTGGATAGGAGTTCTTACATACATACCCAGGCCCAGACAGACAGATACACATACACACACACACACACACACACACACACAATGGGGAACAACAACAAAAAACAGTGAGCAAGAATCTGTAATCAGAGAATGCTAATGACAGGAAGGACCTGATAAAGATCATCCCAGTTTAGTCCTCTCATCTTATAGAAGAGGGAACAGAGGTCAAGAGAAGGAAAACTGGCAACCCACAAATATCATCGCTAGTAGTACTCAATCTAACAAGTGAAGAAATTGTGAAGCGTAAGTTGCGATATATGTTCCATATGCATGGCCTCAAGAACCCAGACCATAAGATGTGTAAGAGAGATGAAACGAGTTTTCGATTTATTTCCAAGAAGTAAATAAATAACTGCAGAAGGAGAGAAACCAACCCCAGATGCCATTTAGTGCACAAAGCATTATACTGCTACATGGTGCTTAATATTCTGAAATCCACCTACCTTCTCGCTTTCCTCCAAAACAATTCTGCCCCAGAAGACCATACCAAATATGTTGATTTCATTTATTTTTCTTATATTTTATTTTTACACTCTAGAAAGGTCATTTTTTATGTCTATATAGTAAACTTCTCTCTCTCTTACCTCTTTAGTTGCCACAAGTTAGGTTTTAGGAATTATTCAAACTCCTCACAAAGCACATTGCCGAGATTATGATTGAATTCAAGTTAATAAAACTGCTGTTTCACAGCTAGCCTCCTTCACAGCTCAGTCAAAGTTTTCCTTTGACTTAATTTGGGCATCCCTTGCTATACAGGAAGGATACTGGCTCCAGGAAGTGAAGCCCTTATTTGAATATGTAACTTCAATAGAAGCCAAATCAGGGATACAGTGAAGTAACTCATAAAAACAGTGAGAAAACATGTGAGAAATTCCCCCTGCTTATAATGCCCTTTGTAATGGATGATAATAAACCCCTAATAGAATTCATGTTGCCAAAATTTCACGGAAATGAGAATGGACATTTAAGTAATATAAAAAATATTTCAGTAAGATGCAAATATAGGATCTATCATTTTTAGACCATACTAACAATTTGAGATGTTTCCATGTTATGGTGAACTTTATATGAAACAACTATTATTTTAAAGCCACATGTTCATGTATCAAGTATAATTCAATTTAACATGGAGAGATCCTGTCACATGTGGGCTGCAACTATCATTGATTATAGGATGCCGGTCTTTAATACATATTACATTATAATCATGTGTCTCAGGACAATGCATTTCCATTATTTAATTCCAAGTATGAACCAGAACAATATACAGAATTTCTGAAAACAGAAGACTAGGATTTGTCTACACAATTACAAAGGGAAGATCTTACTATTACTGTTAACCTGGACAATACAAATAGTTGAACCAAAAACTTCAAGTTCCAAATTAAAAATTGGTGGTTTGAATGATTCAGCTTAGCCATATTAATTAGGAGTAAAAAAATCCCTAATGACATATTTGCAAGTATTTTTCTTATACAAGAGGAATAGAGTAAATTATTCCCAATAAGAAAACAAGCAAGTAGGAATATAATATATTTCCAAATCCTAGAATATCACTTTGCAAATACCAAGCATGGTACATTTTAGGGCTCCTTAACTACCCAGAAAAGCACACATATCTAAAACAGGTAGCACATACTCAGAAATTCACTCAAAACCGATTAGACTCCCAGAGTTTATCTCAAATCATCTTCTGGCTTGACTCTTCTTCTTCTGCACATATGTCAGAACCTGAATTAGCTGTTTGCATTTATGAAATTCACCATATTATTGGAAAGTGTAAATTAGAGTTAGTAAATGACTAGTAATTCCTATTAGTGATGGAAAAGTGGTGTTGAAGGTAGAATTTTGAAAATATGCCTACAGAATGAAAAAAAAGAGAAATGCCTCTTTGATTTTCTTAATTCTGGAGGGATTTGGGGTATATTTTTTGAGGTATCTTAATGAGTTGAACCATATGTTGTTTATATCTATCACTGGGAAAGAATGGATGGCCCAAGAGAGAATCAGCACAACTCAATGTGACAGAGGTATTGTACATACTGGGGAGATTCCAACATGATTCACAATGAGAGAACTGTATAAAGAACAGGCTTCTCACTTGTTTTCCAAGTGTCACCCCTAAAGTCCAAGGACCAAGATCATCTGTTGGCAAAATCTGAGATAACCAGCTACAATATCAAAACTTCGGACATCTTGTATCAAGGGTGAATGGGAATTTTACATTAACTTCCTGAATAAATATGCTTATTTAAATATTAAAATAATGCTTGTATTCTCTAAATCTCTGAATAAGTTGATTTTTTTTCTGGGAAATGAGCCATATTAATCTTGCATCTTCACATTTGCTTGGTTAAGTCCCAGGACCCCAGCATGTTAATATGGTAGCTCTAGTTGGATGACCAAAGGACACTTCAAAAAAGTCAACAGCACAATGTAAAAGAATATATATGGGCTTTGACTTTTTTTTTTTTTTTAAGATCAGGCTCTGATGTACACACTGTGGTTTTGGTCATTTTATCTTAGCTTAATGTTTAAATATATGTACTTCAAAACTTCATTCATCTGGTAGGATTACCACACAAATAAACTGAGTTAATACATGACAAGCCTATAACATGGTGCCTGAAATATACAGAATGCTTATTACTTGAAGGCTCTCATTACCACATGGTCTTTGATCATCCACAAACTGTTGAATATGGGCAATTTAGCATCCTTTATAACACAGGGACAAAAACAGTAAAATTATTTAATATTGCACATCACTTTCAAATTCTCTTTTTTTTAAATATATTTTTAAGGTTGCAGGTAGTAAATTCACCTACAATGGGTTTCTAGAATAAATGGAAGAGACCTTTTAATGTTTAAATTTTTTGTTTCAATAATTTGATATTTTCTCTACTGTCATCATATCTGTCCCTTAAAGAAGGGAATTCAGGATATTTCCCACATTGAAAATTCCCACATAAATATTGAATAAGACAAGCTTTTAGATTTACATTAAGTTCTGATTATTAGCCAAGTTGCTAAGGCTCACTGTACCTCAGACTTCCAGTGAAAGGAGACAAATAATTCCTTACCTACCTCTGAGGCTTGGTATTGAAGAAAAGAAATGGGTAATGTGTAGACGAAAGTAGCATATAAAAATAATATGAACTTAAGCATTTTGGCATTGTAGCACGGTTTTTATAAGTGATTATCATTGCTAGTAGTTGGAGAGCCTGATATGATCTCGGGGTGCCCACCTGTTAGGTAGAGATAGTACTTCACAGAGCTGCTATGAAAGATGAGAGATATTTCTATAATGCACTTAATGTGACGTTTGGCACACTTTATGTATTCAATAAATTGCGGCTCTTGTCAATTTTAGTCTTCAGAGGATCATGAGTTCAAAGACAGCTTCGCAACAGCAAGGCACTAAGCAACTCTTTTGTGATCCTGTCTCTAACTAAAATACAAAATAGGGCTGGGGATGTGGCTCAGTGGTCAAGTGCCTGAGTTCAATTCCCAGTACTAAAAAAAATAAAATATAATACTTTTGATATGAATAGCAAAATGGCACGGTTTCTGATTAAGTTATTAAAGTCAAGAAGTGGATATACTAAACGTCACAGAATGACATTTAAGGTGTTTATTCATAAATATCCAATTTAATAGATATGTGCCAGGGTACTGCTCAGCATAGCACTGGGGCTTCATTCACTACTTTAAGTCACAGAGACATTATTTCTTTAGTCCTACTATGTTATTCTATTTAGTTTTTAGATGAGCTTTAATTTCCTGGTATTTAGATTTTTTTTCCATATTACCATTTCATTACACTCTAAAACAGGAAATGATTTAGTTAGATAAAAAGGCAAAAAATAAAAACAAGCTCCAGAAAAATAACTATTAGCTAACTATTAAGATTCTGAACATAAATCTTTCTATGCCTAGGTTACTACATTAAAATTTTCCACATCAAAAATCATGATCATTTTATATTTTAAATGTGAAATCTTATGAGTCCTTTGATCTAAACTCATGGTTTATTCTTTTTTTAAATACTGGGACACTCATATGCCTTTTGAAACGAATAATATGCCCAAAAGAGTACATTTCTTATAATTAAAATAGATCTAATTTTTTAATGTTTCACAAGCATAAACCTTTTTCATAATGATAATACAATTCCCACAAAGTGACTCCCAAAAAAGCTGGTTATGCATTTAAAAAAACAAAAAGCTCAAAGTTAAATTAACCTGACTCTGTCCAAGTCATTGGGAATACCATTTTTAATAACCACAAATATCAGGGAGGACTTGCCATGTGTGCATAGCATCTTTGTAAAGATAAAGCTAAATGATGGAGGTGATAAGAGTATAAGAGGGTGGATGAACAAAGGAAGAAAGAGAGCAAAAATTTCATTATGTACCTTTCAAGAAGAATGCTTTCACAGTATTATCCATGCCTTCCTGTACTAAATATCCTATAAGACTTAATTTCCTTTATACAATTTGTCCAATAAACATATTTATATTTCATTGTTTTTCTGTGTATGTTTTGCCACATCATTTATTTATAGGAACATTGAAAAAATGCACACTTATTGAAAGGCCAAGATTAAGTGTATGAATTTTTGTCTACAAGCAAAGGACACGTCGGGCAATGGTACCTGGAGAAGCAGGAGAGACAGTGGATGGATACATCCTTTGAGAAAGGGGACTGCTCCGTGAAGATGTTGGTGGCAAAATGAAATGATAAGGAAAACATCACCATGCTGTTATGACATCAAAATGCACTAGTCAGAAAAGGCAAGGAAGAGTTTTAAACCACGGAAATCTGGAGGTGTCAGGGTGGTGCTACTGTCTTTAATAAGAATGTGGTGTCTGTCAGGGAAACTCACTGAGGTGGGACGAGAATGCAAACTTCTTGTTGCACATTAAGACTGGTGAGATCAATAAACACACATGCTTAACATCTCCTTAACTTTCTACAGGAGAAACAAGGTACGTTTTCTGGCATGCTGCAGATCCTAATAAAAAGGGAGGTGGCTCTCTGTAAACTGTGTCAACATTATACCAAAGCATAGCTCTACAATCCCTAGCCAGCAGGCTAGGAAATTCACCACTGAACCAAAGTAACAGGATAAGTACTGTGTCCTCAAGAAAATCCTCTCAGCTTTGGGCAAGTTAAAACCTGCAGACAATGCAAACCCAGTCAAGCCTGACCAGCAAGAAACATGGAAGCCTGTAAGAATCAAGAGAGTAGCCACTCCTATTTGGCAAAAGCAACCAAAGCAAGGAGTCATGGCTATCGTTCTTCCAACTGATACAGACAGTGGATGGATACATCATTTGAGAAAGGGGACTAATAATGGGATAATGCAAAAATCACAAAGATTTATAGCATGCTGCACTCAATGAATGTCTACCCTAAAGACAGATGATGGCTGGTTCTCAAATTAGTCCACATAAGCAATGTGTTTCCTTTGAGAAGCCAAAGTCTGGTACATTTGTGTGGAGAGTGCACTGGCATTTTTGTCTGAAAGCCTCACCTTTACTGGGTTAGTGTGCAAGGTACTATGGGATGAGACAAAGAGCCCCATACATTGAGGTCAACTGGACAAGTAGCAGTAATCCTCAAGCCCCTATCAAATATGTAGTTACCTGGGTCTTTGCTATTACATTATTCGAATCAAATACTGCACCCTTGAGGCTGCTTGTGCATTCACATGCACCAAGGTCTTTAACTCTATACTAAGTTATTTATTAAATTTTAAGATTTAGTATCTTGGCTGGGGTTGTGGCTCAGAAGTAGAGCGTTCGCCTAGAATTCATGAGGCACTGGGTTCTATCCTCAGCACCCCATTTTTTTTAAAAAAAAGTCTATTGACAATTAAAAAACAATTAAAAAAAAAAGATTTAGCATCTGTAGATTTATTACCTACTAGTTTGGTCTTAAATATCTATGTAGGTTTCTATGACCATTACAAAGTATCATTTTTGTAGATGTGGTTGATGTAAGGGTAAGCACACTCTACAGTTGGCAGTAGTGCTTAAAAAATAGTTTTTCGTTAGTCTCTTAATGTTTTCTTTCAGTACAATGTCTACACTGTAACAGGATTCATTATAGAAGTCAATTTTAGTTGTATGTGTGTTTTCCCCCTCACTGCAGGTGTCTGAAACTTCACACTAGTGTTTACACAATGTCTATAAAAATAACTCTGCAGAAAATCACTTTAAAAAGACTAAGTACCAAGAAAAGTATATTATGGCCAAAAGTTACAGAATGCAAAAGTCTAAAGTGAGCCTCGAGTAAATGTGAAAAAAAATGCTTAAATTTTTAAGAATACACATATTAACGTGATGAATACTACAAATAATGTTTGCAAAACACACTTGTGATTACTATGATGACATTAATCTTTGAGTAGCAATTTTCATATTATAAACCCATATGTATAATTTACCTATAGTCTCCTGCTGGTACTAGTTAGAATGAAATTAAATCCACTTTTAAATAATTCTACAACATGTTGCCACATGCATCCAAAAAGGAATTTTATAAGGTGTTCATAGCATTCTCTGTATTAGCATTGCATGAAAATCATTAACAATTAAATAAACTATAGTAAATATCACATCAGGTTACAATTTAGCTTTACAGCAGTGAATCTGTATGATCTAGCAAGGCAAATTAGACAAGTTGTTATTTAATGATAAAATCAAACTGAAGAATCCATGAATCCACTGATTAAAGCAAAGCAATCTTTAAACTATACACCTGAATGTTTGTGTTTCACAGCTACAAATCTTCAGTATATTAAAAGGATCTGAAAGATGTACCACAAACTATCATCAGGGGTTACCTCTGCAGAATGAGGTGAGAAAGAGCATCTTCATTATTTCTAAGATTATTTGCATGATTTAACAATTGCCCCATGTGATTACTTAAAATTACCCAAATGATTTTAAACCGTGATGAATTCTGTGGTCAACAACACCACTGCTATGAACTACTACAATGTACTTGAAACTAAAGGATATCAAAATTTACACAATAAAATGTTTATTAATATCACATCAATAGCTAATACTTCCATATGTTTATATTCAAATGTCTATTAGTCAGGAATACAATCCTGAACTTTATTCACTGAATACAAGACTTATATCTTACTTTTTTGCTTATATCTTGGGGAGGTTAACTTTCTAATACTCCTAAAACATAAAACCTATTGTTTTTTAAAAGTGGTTCTTGAATAGATGAAATAGCAAAGTAAAAATCATGCATACATAAAGACAAAGTGACACTGCAAATATCTTTAAGGCTACACTGCATTCTTCTGTATTAATGACCCCCTCCATTGCTAGAAAAGGAGACCAGGGCATCAAATATCCCTGATACTGATGCTGAGGAGTTAACATTATATTACTACGCCTTCCTCCTGGGGAACAGAACACTTCAGTCATACCCCAAAACAGGTGAGAAACTATTCCTCTACTGGCATTGTTTTTTAACTAAAAATGCCTTCCACTAGGAATAAAGGGCATAATAAAATATCTTGGTGTCACAGAATCTCTGACATCATCATGCCAGGTTTTCTATCTACAGTTTTAATTCCCTGCCTCCTCAGCATGCCCAGAAAATGTTCACTCACCTCTAGCTCCTAAAATTGCCCTAATAATTTTAAAGAAGCTGAGATCATTCCAGAGTTCTTCCTGGGACCAATCCAAAAATCTGCCACTCTCTGATCCCTATTCGGCTGTCTGAATGAGCACAAAATGAGTCTAATCCCTCTTCTACATGACAGTCCACAGAGGCAACCACCAGTTTCATAACTGGCTTATAGTTATTTTTCTTACACCCTAAGGGACCAGAAGAATTACATTTCCACATTCTCAGCCCAACTGTCTTTTCTGCAAGAACTTTCTTAAGTGAATAAATAGTGTTTTCTTCGAAACAGTTCCTATTCAAGGAATATAAGCTATTCCTGGATTTTTTTTTTCCCTCCTCTAAAACATTGTAAAGTAGAAGCCCTTCACAGTGTGATAAATCTGGAAGGCAGCATATGAGTTTCTCTTACTTTCTTCTGCTATTTGAATTATTTTCAATATTCTGTCCTTCAGATATGAACACAGCATGATTAATTCCTTATTGCAAATGTGATTTAAGTTGTTTCTAGAAGCAGCAATGACATCACAATGAGCAACCCAGGAATTTTGTCGCTGGCCTTCTTTACAGCATCTACCATTAATCTGTGTGGTGTCTCACCAGACCTAAAACAAGGTAGGGAAGTCTATTACTTGGGGGTACATGGTCCCAAGATGATCAAACCTCTGAACTCAATGGTCTCACTTGCAACAAACACGTGCACTGGTTGTTACTTTTCACTCAAGCTAAGTGTGCATTAAGTGACTCAAATTTTTGTCTCTATGAAATGATTGTGAAATTATTATGAGTATTGATTTTGGGTTACAAATACATTTTAGTAAATAAATTCAAAATTTTGAAATCCAACAAGAATAAAGGCTGACTGCAAGACCTAAGAAAACCACTTACATATTTTTAGGAGTCAATTTTATTTCCCTTGTGGGTGCATCCCTACAACGTAAAGTTCTATGATTTTCTTAGTTTCTTGCAAAGACGACTGTTGCAGGAGTTTATACAAGGGAAAAGCCAATACATACAGGATCTAGAAAGTTAGGATCATGAACATTCAGGATGTCACTGCATATACCAGTCACTTACTGAGACAGTGCTTCCTGTGACTGTTTGTGGCCAAAGTCACAAGACAAAGCTACACAATACTCAGCCCTGATTAGTCCTCCTATGTCACCAAAACCCCACACAACGCAGAAAACTCCACGAAGGGAAAGTGTGCTTATGTTCTCATGTTCTGAACTAAACCAGATAAACCATTTTAGAGGAAATGAGTGTCCATTCCTGAGACTTCTCTGTTCCTTCTTTTGTTTAGCCTTATAATTCTTTCTCCATTTGGGAACAGAAAAAGATTTTTTTTAATAGTTGCCTCTTTCACTGCCAACCTGCTTTGATAATGTTCTGGGGCTTTACCAAGAATGACATTTTAGACCACTCTTAAGTCAGCTTAGCTACTGAAGCTGAGCACAGCTGAAGAAAGCACTCAATTAGCAACTCCAACTTCAAAGGCTGTATTATTCTCTCCTCAATACACATGTGTAACTCCCATTAGCATTAATGGGAGCTGTGGGAGCCCATGGCTCAGAGAATATACCTCCAAATCCGTTTGCTTGATTAGCATGCAATTAAACCTTATGGCCCAAATTTTTCAAGGAAGGCCTAGTAAGTACACCAAGTACTCATGCAAAGTCAAGTGTGTTCATTTGGGGGAGAAGTAAGCTATCACTCTGTTAAAGATGAAGCAAGAGCAGTATAAAACAGATCTATTTTAATTTCATTTACCCTCTTAGACAATGCCTTTTCATGATGTTTTGAGCAAAAACACTTCTGTTTTAAAAGTTGAGTTACATGTTTTGATAAGCATGAGTCTACACTGCTTAAAATACTAGCCTTGGGGGAAAATGTCTCTAAGAAGACTAAAACCATTCTAAGTAAGTCGTTTACAAATTCAGCAATGCATCCATATACTCAGTGGCTTTTCCTGTTTTTGTTTTTTTTTTTTGCATTTATTACCATTTATTTCATAGCTTTATTCTAACTTCAATTTAAGAAAAAACTGACGTGGCATTTAAAAATAGATTTGAGATGAATGTGGTGGCACACGCCTGTAATCCCAGCAACTCAGGAGGCTGAGACAAGAAGACTGCAAGTTCATGGATAGTCTTAGCTACTTAAGAAGGCCCTAAGAAACTTAGTGAGACCCTGTCTCAAAATAAAAAATAAAAAGGGCTGGGAATGTAGCCCACTGGTAAAGCACCCTGAGTTAAATCCCCAATAACAAAAATAATAATGTTAATAAAAATTGTAAAAATATTTAAGAAAAAGTGTTTCCCTCATAATAGATGAAGATCAGTAAGAGATATATAACCATCAGCAAGTAATAATGTTCACCGTTTTCCCATATCCTAAAGAGACTTGTCCATCAACAATCAATACATATTTTCAATGAAATATCGACATACATTCGTCTGTGCTATCTCTATTCTTAATCATAACTCCATGGAGACAATAATCTTGACTGATTTAGTATCATTTAAAATAGTTCATTTTCTGTGGTTCACACACTTTCCCCAAACCACTAACAAGACCGTTATGAATGATATAATTTGTTTTATAAAGAAGAGTTAATCAAGCAACTTCCAAGGTTTACAAGTGAATTACTGATAAAATATTGACACATATTATAATCCTTCCCATCAAATATCAAATCCTGACTTTTTCATTACATGAGAAATGAAGGTTATGATAGATACTGTATCCTAAGTACAAATCAATCAAAAATGGAATGGTCCAATAAACTTGTCAGAAAGACAACAGTGCCTGCACCAAGCTGTGGCAGTGCTGTCAGAGATTTTTCAAATTGTAACATGGCAGATGAGCTAGTGGAAAATTGTACTTTAAAAATTTCACCTATAACATGGTCTTCATAACATCATTTTGCACTTAAAATTTCACACCTTGTCTTACAAGTTTGATAGGTACTATTCCTCATGGAATTTTAAAGCCAATGTGGTAAAGAGTGAAACATCTCAAAATTGAACACGGTGATCCCTTAATTCAAATTCTATGGCAATGTGAACAAAGAATAATAATGGATAAGGTAATAAAGTATGGTTAACAGAATTATAGATAAATGTAAGAAGAAACGCACTATTACTTGTTTTAAAAGATTGTGGAAATATTTTAATCGTGACCACAATCATATTCATAAAGTTGAAAGGTGCTCTAATAGATACCCTATTTTCACAACATACTTCATATAAAAACCACATTTCGAGAAAGACAACGACGGTTCATGTTATTGCAGAGGGCCTATGCAGGGTTATTCTTAAGTGTTTGGCCTTTGAATTACTCTGGCTAAAACTGCTAACATTTAACTGCACTAATAATCTTGCTGGAGCAATTATGCCCTGTGTTGCTGAGACAAGCTTCACCAGCTAATGTGAAATTCATCCAGAGCTTCCGATGGCACAGCCACTGCCTTATTTGGAAATTTAGCTGGTAATGGTCTCACAGGGGATTATCAGTATATGCAACAGCACTTATTCAAATGTTCATGATTACAACCACACTCTACTTTCCATACCTTCTGTCCAAAACATTCGTTTACAAATGCTTTTTTTTGAGGGGGGGTCCCTCTTCAGGTAATTTTTTTCAATCTGGTATAAACTAAAATACACTAAAAATTCATAAATCTTATGTGGGTCATGGAAAACAGTAAATTGATGGCTATGAACCTATCTTTCCATTGTCCCAGATGTGAAGATCTATAAAAACTTAAATATAGTATATAATGTATAATAATAGTAAGAATAAAATGTTGCAATAATTATAATCATATTAACTAATATTAATATATATTAGCTCTAGATTATGATTTTCAACCTATTTTAATGCACCTGTGTCAATTTCATTCAAATAGAGTTGAACACTTGGGACTTAATGAATTAACAGCAATTACCTAAAATATCTGTGGAAAGAAGGCTAAAAAGTGCAATGGAGGGAAATAGGAAATAAAGATGTCCATCCGGTATCTTTGATAAGGGCTGACTTAGAAAGCAGCTAAGATTTTCATACCTCACAGAACAAATGAACCACCATATTAATTTGGAGAAGTCTGTGTGGCATTAAGCCACACAAAACCTGATACATAAAGGTCATTTATTTCTATTACTGATTCTTAGCCTACAATCAAACTCATATACATTATTTAGGCCACCTCAAATTTTAAAGTTCAATGGCATGTATGATATAGACAAATACTAAGATATACACAAATGACATGCTCTTAACAACCCATTTATGCACTGAGGATAGAAGCAGGACTAAGTCAAACATCTTCTTTCTCATGGAATAAGAGATACTGATTTCATTTCTACTTAAAAGAAGCAACAAAACTTTGTTCTTCTTATCTTTTTAATTCTACATATTTACATGGCTGGTATTAAAACAACAGAATCTTTTAATCATTGGAATAGAACTCTGGGCGGAGAGCCTTTCATAAAATAGATCTCTCTGTATGAGCATTTTTATGCATGCACACAGATGCATGAATTTATCTTCAGACTCTTTTTACCTAAGTTTTCATTAAAAGGCACATCTGATAGGGCAATTTCAGCACAGAAGACACTTAACAGGAAATAACTAACTAGAAAACTAAGGATGTACCTTCTTTGAGTCTTGCTGGGTTTTCTTTAAATACTAACTTTGAAACTAGTAGGTTGTCCCACTTAAAGCCCTTGATTTTAAATTGCCATTTCTTTTTACACCCAATTAAATTGTCAGTTTAATGAAGAATTGTCCAACTGAGTCGAACTGCAAGAATCTTCTCACTGATGCTTTCTGCAGTCTTAATTTGCAGATGCTTTTGCCTAAAATAAGAATTTAAAGTCACCTCCTCAACAATAAGACCTGTGAAGCTTGTGCCCCACTGCTGACACAGACAGACACATAAAAAAAACTTGTTCCACACACCAACCCTCTCGGGGGCATACCAAAAGAAATATTCTCCTAGAATAATAAGATATTTAGGCTCTGAAAGAGATTATCATGCCCTAGTTCTCTGATAAAGATTAAATAAAAATCATATACATTAAGGCCTTGGTATCTTTCAGTTACCTAAGCGAGTCCAGCTAATCTATAAGATTCAACAAGAACACAAAATACTGACCCTGGGGTGCTTGTTTTTGGGAGATACATTGTATAAAAATGCTTTAAATGACAATCAAGATTCCTTGAGGAATTTTCATACAAAGGAGGACTCATTCCTTATTGGATTACCAAACTGATGCTCAGTGAGCAATTTCAGCAATTTCCGTCAATCAGAGGTTTGAAAGAGAAAAACCATAGAGTCATACAACACTAATGTCACACATCCCCATAGGTTTGAAATGACCAACAATGACCTTTGAAATTAGTGTGATTATCTCACACTTTTGAAAAAAACATTTAATTGATATGTATGTATGGTATACAACATAATGTTTATTTCACATTGTAGAATGACTAAATATGGCTAATTAATGTACTCATTACCTCAGTTGTTTTGTGGCAAGAACACTTTATATTCACTATCTTATGATTTTCCAGGAATATATTATTAACCATAGTCACCATACTGCACAATAGATCTCTTGAACTTACTTTTCCTATCTAATTGAATTTTTGTTATCTTTTGACCAACATCCCCCCAACCACTGGTATTTTACTTTCTACTTCTGTGAGATCAACTTTTAAAGATGCCATCTACGAGTGAGCTCATACAAAATTTGTCTTTCTGTGCCTGGCTTGGTCTACCTAACATAATAATAAAAAGATAATTCAAAATGCATTTTTATAGCACCCTTTTATTCTACCTCTGGGTAAACAGTCTAAGTTCACATTTTGGAATGCATCCACCTCTTACATCCTACTCCAATCCACCCTTTCTGCTCTCCCAGCTCTCTTCCTACTCTCACAGGGGAGAAACTCAAGGATATTGATAAAGTACCTCTTATACAACCATCTCTGTGGATCCTCTTGCTGCAGTTATTTTTCACACATCCCTAATCTTCTACTAGAGATCAAAAAAAAAAGTGATCCCTATCTCTTCTGTCAAATTATGCTTGATTGTACCCTTTGCAACATGGCATCAAACACCAATCCAAACTGGTGAACAAAGGAAAGTATCTGGCATCAGAAAACCTGATAATCATCTCATTAGGCGAAGAGTTTGATCAAGCCAACCCCTGAATTTGTGGTTTTGTTCACAATGCACCTGGACCTTTCCTTAACAGTCAAATCTTTTAGGCTTAGAATTTCTGAATTTCACATCAAGACAAGCTACAAACTAAAACTCTCACCTCCCTAAATTGTGTCTCATGCTTAGTGATTCTTGATTCTCCAGGAATGTTTTGATTTTTGCTTCTCCAATAACTCAGAAAATCTGAACAAACATTTAGGTTCTGTAATATCTGTTCACTGAGCTAAAAGATCTAAAGATGTTTAAATATTCATTTTACAGGTGAAGCCTTTAAGGAAGCAATTCTAACCACTTCTGTTGCCTTCCTTGTTCTTTCTACTTTGACACACAAGACAACCGGTCAAAGAGGATAAGCTCAGAAATTCATTTGGTAAATTCTAGTAAATAATTTCTCCAAATTTTAGAACTAAATTATGTGAAAATAAAAATTATAAACCCATAGAATCCTACTGAAAAGGTTATTTTGCATCAATGATAACAGTGTTCAAATTCAGCAAGAAAACTTGGCCTTCTAGAATGAAGAAATTCAAAAATTGTGCAATTTGTATCTTTTGACCAATATGGGTGAACCCTTATATAATGTGCACAGCCAACCTGTTATGCCAGAGACCAGTCCATGTTTACTGCCTGTGTAGAATTATGTGTGAATCAGAGGAGGAAGAAAACAGGCAAAGATGGTCTCCATGAATTTAGGGACTCAGATCACTGAGCAAAATCCTTTTAAGTCCATGCTAATTCATGGAGATGAGCCAGAATAGATGTTTGCCCCTGTATAAGAGACTCACACCCATGCACTGATGTGGTCAACTAATTATTTTTCCCAATTATGTAAAATACAATACAGATCTTCTGTCTTTTGGTCCTATCAGAGTGGCAGAGCTAGATTTTATGCAGTCTAAATCTTATGAAACGTTGAAAGCCTACTTACAAAAATAAATGCAATGGTTTTACTTTTGCAAATTTTAGAAAGATAATTATTAGCTGGACATCCTCTGAGGCTCTCCAAGACCTTTGGAAAGCATCATGATAGGGAAAGCCCTAACTCTAAAGCATCCTCAGATGTACAGTATATCTGTCTATACCTCAACCCCACATCAGATAACTTCCCCTCCACTATTCCCATGCATATTTTCTGGCACCAGAGTATGAGGATGGCTTGGTAGGGGTCTTTGATCAAGGACTTGTATCATTGGAAGACACATGAAGAATGGTCACTGAGGTTAATCAAAGTTTACCCAGGCTGGTTTAAAACACACCACAAGAGCACTTTCATCATTATGCTGTAATGTTAAAAAAAAAAAAAAAAGAATGTTTTAATGCTATCACAACCATATTTTTACCATATTGACAGGGAATAGAGGAAAGAATGGCCCAAGTCCCAATCTGGCTAGGCAAAATCCCAGTCTTACTAGGCAGCATTTAATGTCATTCTTGGGTCTTTAAGATTATGACAAATCATTAAAAACAATAATAGAAGTCAGAGTAAACTCTTCATCCCAGGTGATGATTTATCTGTTTGTAAGCTGAGATGAGAGAATTTCATTTGCTATTGAGCCAGTGAATGTTAACTTTATTAATGTATCTTTGCAACAAAGATTAATGGGACCCACAGTAAGTCAGCTGTAGCACTTATGTCAGTTTACAGCAGGCTCGGCAGTACCAGGAAACTCAGCTCTATCATCATAAGACATAATGACATGCATAAAAACCTGAGTGTAAATAAGAGGCTCCTTAGGGTACAGGGCTGTAACCCAAGTGGGCAGGCCTTAAAAAAGCAGTACATTCCTATTCTGGAATATATGCTAATAGCTTCCCCTTAAGGGTTAAAACACATAAAATCATATTTTTAAATAAATAACTACTTTATTATGAAAATCAATTTTGCTTAATGAAGTCTTCTGAGGGAGAAGATGCTTTAAGATATTTTACTTGTACACTTTTAAACCATTTCATATTTAGCTTTGCTTTGTCATCTCCAACTAGAGCAAAAAGGAGTCATAAAAACCAGTTAAGTGCAGTAATAAAAACTCCTTTTACTATTAGTTGGAATAGAAACAAATGGGAATATTACTTTAAAGGTAATTACTTGAGTTTTTTTATTGCATCATATTTTCTCAAAACCCTAGCAAAGTGATCCCAAATCTTCCTACAAATGAAATATAATTTTCTCCAAGAACATTTTTAGTCATCAAGAAAAAAAAGCGAATTTAATTTTTCTGTCAGTCGAGAGGCTTCACATGTCAAACACATCTTCCATGTCAACAGACCTCCCTGTCGTGCTGAAGGAACTCTCAGGGGAACATCAGTGCTAACTGCAAGTACTAGCTTGAAAGGTTTAAGCTGAATTACTGTGAAAGTTCTGTTCTAAAAATACACTTAATAACCCCCACCACAATAGATGTGTGTAACTCCCTTGTTATTTTAACCAAAATTGTAGTTTCTCCTCAAACCAAGAATGTAGCTTCCTTGAAGGTAAGTGGGGATACTGTTATTTGCATCTTCTTTTATTTCCAATGATTTAACACAATCCCTGGCATACAGAGTCAATCGTAACAATCAATTCATGAATACAATTTTCATCTCTCATATCACGTGGGTAGTATGACTTCTTACTATTTTCAATTGACATTGAAGAAAGTGAACCTCGGGTTAAGAAATGTGCTCATGCCCAATGGGAAAATGGTGAAGACAGAATTTGATCTTGGATCTGCCTGTTAGTAGAACCTGAACTCATAAAAACATATTCAACCACTTCCTGCACCAAGATTGACAACATCAATAATCTAAGGGGGAAAAAAATGCCCTTTCAGCTCTTTAAATGTTGAAATGATGTCTGACATCTTCCTGCTTTTTTAAAATATATAACTAATGATGCTACATTTCCCTAGACATTTAAAAAAAAAGATAGGCTTTTTATCTATTCTGTGACCTAGGATAGTTCAGAACCAATAGAACAGAAATCATGTTTTAAGAAATACTCAAGATTGACCTAGGTAATAGAAGTAATTGACTATTTGGTTCAAAGAACATGGAAATGTCTGCTGGCACAACATTTAGCCCAAGTGCAAAAGGAGGAATAAGAATTATTGCTATTGCATTTTAAAGAACATTGTACCAATAAATGATTTTCAGTCCTTGAAAATAACAGTAATATATTTTTATAGTCTCACATCCCCATTTTTATGTTAAAAGCTAATCTTTCAATCTATTGAACAAAGCACTGCTTTAAAAAAAATGATCCAGAAAACATCCATGGGTTCTTGACCTGTGCCTCCACCATGACAGCCATGTATTTAGATAATAAACATTTAATAAATTACCAAAATTACCATAAGGAGGGAAGAAGGAAGGACATCAAAGCTTTCCACATCGGAGTCACTGCACCACATGCTTTATTGCATGTTCTTAACTTCTCTAAATGATCCTGAAAGGTCTAAGAACTTGACATTTGGCCTTGACTACAATGGCTAAACCAATACAGGTAGGAATGTTCATATGACTCAGGTCCATCCAGTTACAAAGAACATTCAGTCTCTTTGCAGAGTAGCTTTCCTAGTTTTATCTCCTATTGTTCTGCCTTGCTTTTCTAGATCTAACTCACCCTCTCCAGCATATGGTGGGCACTGAAAGCAGGAATCCTTTGTCTATTATATGTAAGTGAAGACCAATTAATGCCAAATAGTCTCTTACTGCATTGTGACTCTAACCATACCACATGCCCTATCCCTCCTCTCCTTCTTTGTGTGTGTGTGTGCATGTGCACGCACATGTGTGCATTCACTATTTCTATCTGTAGGTCACAGAAAATGTAGTGGAACATATACACAAAGGAAGTATATAGTGAATAAAAATGTCAAGAGGAGGCAAACTTCATACAGTGGCAAAGTGCTATAAAGCAAATTAAGAAGGTGAAATGCACATCGCATACACACTCGCATCATATATAAAACCCACACAGACATAAATTTATTTTCTAACAAGTTTTAGTTTAATTATAAAAGGTATGAATACTGAAATTAATTACTAACTTTACTAAAAAACATCAAGTTGTTTTGAATTTATGGTCTTGTACTATATTTAATTTTCAAGTTGCCAGGTAAATGATAGATCTGTGGTTTCCCATGCAATTAACAAACAAAGGAGAAGTGTATATGCCAATACTTAGAAGGATAGGAAATATCTGAAAACTGTTAATATTGACTTGCTGGTCTCACTTATTATATACAACTTCATTCAATAGTTCTTTTTTCCCATTATTTTTATTGATGTCAATTGTTCTTTTTTACACCATCCTTTGATAAATGCAGGATCCCTCCTGGGCAAACCCAAACTATGATAAAATTTAAAACCTAAAACCTGAACACAGACATCATCAGGCATCTGCTAACACTTATGATCAAAATCTGTTAATTAGAGAAAAGGGTTAAAAGAAACGATTTCTGCAGTGGTAAAGTTCAAAGATAGTAAAAAGAAGGGCATGGGAAGTTTTGAGATGGAAATTAAATTGCAAGTTCATTTTCAAAGATCATAGGTAAGATAGTCTCAAACTTTCCTAGCAATCTTTAATAAAAGATACTAAGAATACTAGGATGTATGTCATCAATGTTGTGTTTAATGTGGCATTAATCCACAAGTCATTGTTTTTTTAATAGGATAAAATAAGTTACTTACTCTTCTAAGGAGATATGTAATTAGGACTTTGATAATTAAACCTTAGATGAGGCACTTGGTATATCTGTGTCCTAAATCCCAATAAATTATGCATGCATAACTTTTAAAATTGCATCTTAATTAGTAGCTTAAAATAAAACTAATTTTGAAAGCCAAGATATTGAAGTTTTAAAAATTAGCCAACTTTTATCAGTGAAGGCCAACTAAATATCAAATTTTCAAGAATAAACATCAATTATTTATAAATATCTGTGAATTGTTTGATATATTACTTTAAGTATTTTAGTAACTTTTTTGTGCAAACTTCAACTCAGAGATGTTTTATGTTAACTTAATAACATGATTGCTCACTTGTATTGTTTAATCTACTTAGCCAATGTGTATTCACAAACTAATGTTCTTCCTCTATTGGTCTTCTCTGCTACTCCAATCTGAACTACCAGATACCCACCTGTGATGGTTACTTTTATGTTAACTTGACTGCAGCACATACTGTCCGTACATTTGTTAAAACATTTTTTTATTATTATTTATTGGTACAAGTGATTGAACCCTGAGGCACTTAACCACTGAGCCACATCCTCAGTCCTTTATATTTTTTGAGACAGGGTTGCTAAGTGGCTTAGGGCTTCTCTAAATCACTGAGGCTTGCTTTGAACTTGTAATTCTCTTGCCTCAGTCCTGCAAGCCACTAGGATTACAGGCATACACCACCGTGCCCAGCCAATAAAATTAACATTTAATTCAACACACTGAGCAAAGAAGACTGCCCTTCCTGATGTGGTGGCACTAGAATAAATGGCTAACCCTTCCCTTAGTAAGGGAGAATTCCTCCTGCCTGACTGCCTCCAAACTGGTACATTAGCTTTTTCCTACCTTCACAGTCTGAAACATCTGCTTTTCCTGGGTTTGAGCCTATTGGCCTTTGGATCGGAACTACACCATCAGCTCTCTTGGGTCTTCAGACTGCTGACTTGCCCAGCAAATCTTGGGACTTGTCAGCCTCACTGATCACGTGAGCCAATTTCTTTTAATAATCCATCCTATTGGTATGTATACATCCTATTGGTTCTCTTTCTCTGAAAAACCTTGACTAGTGCAACACCCACATCCACTAGTATCATCTACTCATTTCTTAACCTATGCAACTTTACTCAGGAAGCTTTTCCAATACTCTCAGACCAGCTCTGAAAGCATCCTAGATATTCAGTCCTCCACTCGGAGTTCTCCACGTCATAATGCACCATCTGAGTACTTTTACACGTTCTGCATATGCATGGCAATTTAGAGCTATTTTACTTCACATCATGCTCATCTTTGGACTCGGCCATTGGAGGAATATGTCTTTTATATCAGAAGTAAATATCTAAGGGACTAAGATGTTGTTGCAAATAATGCAGCAAGGATCATTTCTAATGGGATAAAGCCCAAAGAAGACCTTAGCTATATGATCAAGGGCAAACCATTTCAAACCCTCAAGATTTCAGTTTCTTAACATCAACATCTTCAAAAATGAGGCTAGGTAAACACTATATTCCTTTCTAGCTCAACGTTTTCATAGTATCAGTAAGCTAATCAGCAGTAAACACATGACTATACTCACTTCAAACTCATAATATTTTAAAGAGGTTCTTACTGAAATGCACTGATTTACAAGTACTGCCATTCTCTCTGACCCCTTTTAAGACACCATCTCAGTGTGGAAAAAGAAGTGATAATGGTTCCAAGAAAAGGGCGTGCACCATCACACAGCTGTGCTTAGAGGACAGATGACAAGGACAACATAAAGAACCTCTGCTCACAGGTACACTTTCCCCTCAAATATTATCAGTTTTAATGTCTCCCATTACTAGGGTCTCCCATGGATTGTCTACTAGGACTCCTACCTTTCTGCCGCTGACACATAAAGGAGGTACTGTTAAGTTGTGCAGATAACACTGACAAAAGTAACAAGTTTCCATTTATGTCTAGTGTCTCCACCCACTGCCACCACTTTCCAGCTCAGAAACACAGTACACACGGAAAGGCTTTATCATGTTGGTATCAATTTATTCCAAATATTCAACTATTTTATAAGCCTTTTCAAGTAATCTTCACTCGGTACCGTAATTGTCAGCAAGTTTGTTCTGTGTTGGCCACCCTTCCTTTTGTTTCAGTCTTTCATAAAAATCCTTTTGTGTGACAGTCAAGCAGCTGTGCTTTGTTCTTTAATGTTCCTAGCCTGGATCCCCAGCCGAGACCACTTTATAACATAAACGGCAAAGTACCATTTTCACAGCAGGGACAACTGTGTTCATCTTCAAAAAGAGGCATTAATAAAATGAGACTGTAATGAACATGCTAATTCTGATCACAGGGTACTGCACAATGGCAGAGATAGTTGACTGCCATCTCCCTGAAAGATTGTAAAAGTTGTGTGTGTATGTGTGTGTTTTAACAACTGCTATAATAGCTCACATTTTTTGAAACAGACATATTATGCAAACATTTCTATTTCCCAATGCAATGCCTTCTCAGTTTCATCCAACTGCTCTGTGTGTTTTACTATCTCAGTAACAGTCACCTTCAGGGAGCATTTTTTTTTTCATTTTGCAAGAACTGACTTCCTAAAATATGCATATCACTGAATCATACAAGGTTAGAAGTGATCTGATGAATCTGATCACCAATCTAAGCCTCTGATCACCAATCTAAGCCTCTTTGTGCGAATGAGGTTATAAAAGAGAAAACAATAAAACATGGAAGTTAACAGATTAGCACCAAAAAAAAAAAAAAATACCCAACTCTCTTCACCAGAGCCTGAGTTGCCACTCAAATTACCTGAGACCCAGACTTAAGTATTGTCTTACTTACTTATACTATCATTCATGAATCCTACATTTACATGCAGAGTAAACACAAACACACACACATCATTTATTCAAATAGATTTGCTAAACTAGGAAAATAAAATGCCTCACATTGGGTCAGTTAACTTTTTTAGGCAATAACTATATTTTGTATGTGTTCAATGAACAAGCTAGATTCCTATAAGGTACAATGTCACACCTTATACCCTGTTTCATTTTGGCAATGGTGGTAGTTATTTGGAGGCATGCTATTTGAGAATGGGCAAGTCTCTGAAAATAATCCATGAAGCTGGAAAATGGGACCTATTACATGCTAGTCTAAATGATAATATGTTCTCTAGATTCCTACCCTAAAAAAAAAAAAAAAAAACTAAGTTCAAGAAACATGACATTTAGTTTGATGTTTGAAGACAAAGTTAATTCAATTTTTCAAGAACTTTCTCTTAGAGGAAGGGAATTATGTCAACAAGTAAAAAAAGGATTCTTGATGCCGTTCCTCTAGCCCCCAGACAGGCAGGTACTTCTGGGTTTTTAGAAGGAAGAAAATTCTATAGATGGTAATATCTCATTTCCCCTGCTGAGTGCCTGATAACATATCAGAGAGAACATTTTCATCCCCAGTTATCATTACAAAAATTTGTATCACACATTTTCCTGCTGATATCTTTGGTTGAGAAGACACTGTGGCCAATAAACTAAAGCTCTAGATAGAACCAATTTCATTTGGCTGATAATCCCTCCTACCAAAACACCCACTCTGGTCCTTTGCTCGCCCCTCCCTGGACGTCTGTCTAATCCACTGTCCTGAGCAGTGCTCCACAATTAGGTAAGGCTTAGCTCTAAATAATCTTTTGGTGAGCCCTGTGCTGCTCAGGTTGGAGGGAGTACATGTGCATAACAAATATGTTCACCTCCTAAAGTACCATACAACTAGAGAGCCAACATTTGCTTCTGTTTCAACAACTAAAAAAATAATGACCAAGGGGACATAAGTATCACATGCTACTCCCCCTTCTCCCCCTTCTTCCTCCATGAGCCACACTCAACAGTGTAAATGGTTAATTGCCCAGATATCTCATTCCAGGTCACATTCAGCCTTGAGAGTGTAGTTATCCTTCCTTATGAAAACAGTTTCTGAAGCCAGGGTAATTTGAAACAAGCTACTAAGGGAACGTTTTCCCTGAAATGCTCCCTTCAATGCACATGGGTGGTCAGAGTATTATTTTCACATCTTCTGCATTAGCCACACAGGTCAGATGTTTGAATCTCCAATTAATTAGGTTGTCCAGTAGCCTGTGTGAAATAAATGACTGATCTCCATCCAGCCCACTTAGACAAAACCCATCATGACAGTTGGCACATTTTTGGCATTTGTCAGCAAAGTGGGGGGAAAATAAATGACCCATGCAGACAAAATGGGCATCTAAGGAGGGCCACTGGACAAAAAGTGCAAAGTGGTCTGTGTCTACCACAGAACAGAGTTCTTGACTGTCTGCCAACAAGATTTGCAAGAGAAAGTAAACTCAAAGTGAACACAAAGTTCATCAACTATGATATGAACCTCTTCAATCATTTATTAAACTGTTCACAAAATTCAAAGTCTAAAAGAGTCAGTTTACCACCTCTGAAATATCTTTCAGACTATTATAAATAGAATTATCAACATTTAAAAAGTTTAAATAGAGGTGACTCTAGAAAACAGAGACAATTCTACCCTTACTTATTTTATCCTACAATAATGTATGAAAGTATTCTATTTTAAGATTATGAATAGACTACTTTCCCATTATGCAAGTTACCTTTGTATTTTTCTCAGCAAATATTTCTGAAAACACTAAATACAGTCTTTTTCCAAGTGGGGTTAATGACTTTACTTGAATCACAAATTCATTCAAAAGCACTTACATATGACAAATATTCACATAAAAATTCAAGATCATATTAAAGTATTCAAATGCACTTGTTTTCTGTGGGAACTAGCTATATAAACGCAGATGAGATGGGGGAACTCCGGGCAGCTGTGAGGTAGGAAAACATAAATCCTTGTGGATTCCTAAATCTACAAGGTAGAAATCCCTAAATCCACAAGATAGAAAAATGACATTTCCCACCAACTTTTTGTTAATGTCTTCATCAAATACATAAATATTAAGTCAAACACATAATTGCTATTATGTACTTTGAAGGAATTCAAGGGCTTTAGATGGTCAAAGAACCAAAAAGTCCCTGATAAATTTTATTATACCTTTATAATAGTTCCAAACTAGGTGAATCAATGGGAATTAAATGTTTGAAAGAAGATCAAAATTAGTCTGATGTCTGATTTTATTTTAGATAGGAATACCTGAAAAATGATAGCAATTTTCAGATCTTTTGAAGTTTATGTGATCATGTGTATGTACATTCACATATATGCATATTTACCAAAGCATATAGTATCACATGTGTAAGTAAAATGTCAAAGATTCCATCCAGTTAATAGAAACTGGATTCAAATTCCTATCTATTTTGTTTTTGCCTAATGTCTTATAGATGCATAATACATTACTTCTTATATCTTTGCAAATATCTTAAACATATTTATTATAAAACCCCATTCATACTGTTTAGTGATTAGTTCATAGACCATGGCTTTGAACTTTACTGCTTGGGCTTACTGTAACAATGGGTTAGAAGTGGCTTGATGCATACTTTAGACTTGATGACTATGAGTCCTTCTGAGTATAAATAACCTTCTTCAGGGTCATTTGCCTGGGTTGTGAGGATGTCTGTTGGGTGAGTGCTTTTCTGGTTCCTTCTTATAGATTCTATGGAATTCTGTTTCTGCCCAGCTTTAAAGTTAAGCATCTGGGTTCTTAGTTCTGCAGTATAGGAATACTACTAGATCTCATCACAAGGCAGAAAGGCAATCTAGCTCCTCTTACTCCCATCTTATTTTGTACCTGATACAGAGTATATATACCTACTAATACTTCAAAAGTCTAAAAGCCCATGTAGTCATCATCTTGGGTTATAAGACTACAACTGTCTTTTTTCTGAGGGTTCCCTCTTTGTGTTTAGCACTTGGAAACATCTCTTTCTTACTTGCTAACCTAACTAGAATTTAATTATATTATCAGATATTTCATCAACATCTCTATTGATGAAGAATGAAGAATTCCCTGCATCAACTTAGCTTGTCATAATGGCAAAAAAAAGTTACTCAAATTTGAGTTGGTTTTAAGTAGCTCTGTGCTCTACGCATTTAAATATATAAGTCTGTGTGTGTGCTTGTGTGCATGTATGTACACACATCTCATTTTTCAATATTTTCCTTTCAATTTGGTAAGGTGTTTATACCACTTAAAACATGTTTTAGGATGCAAATGTAAATAACCTCATTCAGCTTCTTGTACTAACTAGTCTTCCTCTTAGATGTTCTTTAGTTTCCTTTTTTTAATCTCAAATTCAACAGGTAAATTTATTCTACATTACTGATAACTGCTTTCCTCCAAATAAACAGACTTTTAATATTAACAAGGTAAAGCTTCTCAGGAGAGTAGAAGAAGATTTAATAGAAAACAGATCTGGAAGGAAAATGGCATTTTTTTTTAATTTTATAAGATACAAAGTAAATATATCCCTCAATGGGGAAAATGGAATGCAGGAGAAACACGCATAATACATATAAGTTCCTCTATTTAAATTGTGATCCCTTCCTTCAAATTTCCTTCACCTTATGAAAAATCTTTTCTACTAAACTGTAGAATCAAGCTCAAAGCAAACAAACACAGTGAGAGAGAAACAGAAAGTCACAGATATGTTAGCATGAAAATGTCATCTGTTAGCTCTCCAATCAGGCAATGTTCTTGTCTCTACACAAAAGGCTGAATTAGATATATGAATCAGAGGTTAACCACTAGTCTTTATTCTGTAGCACTGACTTTGTAAATGAAGCCTAAAAAGTGAACACACCGCATGTCATCCATGCTTTGGTCAAATTATGCAAGCAACACAGAGACACAGAAGGGGATTCACTACCTCATTTCACTTGCATCAATAGATATGGGTTCAAGAAAAGATAAAAGACTGAAATAAAAAGATTATTTTTGACAAAGAAGAAAGGCATCCTTCTTATCCTCGGTTCTGACCAGCTGCTTAAGAGGAGCTCATCTTTAGATAGAGACCGTTCCTTTAATTTTTAAAACACTATCAGCTTTGGTAGTTTATAAAACAGCTAAAAAAAAAAGTATGAAAAGAAAAAAAAAAGACTATGCACAAGTAATGCTAACAAACAAGGGTAGCATACCTGTTTCTTCCTAGATCCTCCAGCCGAAATCAAATTGGTGTCTGGCCTTTGAAATCAATACTTCTTTTTATTTTCCTTTTCTCTTGCTGATTAGCATTTCTTCCAAAACCATACCAAGATCAAGTCCACTGTCTCATTAAAGTTAGACCCTTAGAACATTTTACTGAAATTCATTTCCTACTTAAACACCATAACAATGTTAGTCTTTCTCATGGCCCTACAAAAGAACACCTGAGATGCAGAATGGCAACAATGACACAATCAACAACCTTGCACATAAGACTTACCACGCAAAACTGTGAGCCTGGTGGAGACAATGATTTCATCCACTTTATTCGAGGCCACACATTCGTAAACAGCCTCATCCCGAGGAGTCCGTAAGGGTTGTATTCTGAGAACTGATCCAGATCCATCGTCAAACTCTATTACCTATTAGAGGAAACAATAGCTGTCACAGGTGTTGTTATAATTACCCACCTCTCAGCTAACCTTCTCAATGCAGTGGTGAACCAGCCACCAGGCTCTGAATGAACTCAGCATCATTCCAAGACTGAGTTTAGAGACAGAGGTAAAACAGTATAGTCTAATTGAAAGAATTTTCTACCAAACAAAAAAGAAAGACATAAAACTACATATGCAAAATGGGGATTTCTAATGCAACCGAAAACTGCCCTCAATTGACACATCAACATATTCAGTTTGTGTATCTAGGTAATTTATGCCTATTAATTCTGCAGGGACTTGCAGTTATGATGGATAAACTTCTCAAATTATTTGGTCTCTCACAGTGCATATGCACATGTGGTAATAACTGAACTGTAAGGTGAAGAATTAAAGCAAGCCACCACAAACAGTTCTGTGGGTCTGAAGTATCTCATCCTGAACAGTACAGATGAGCAAACCACGAAGAGAAACTGCATAAATCTAGCACTTAGGCAGTCAACGAGATGGCGTTCACAACCCAAAGACCTGATGACATGCATTAATTCTGCCATAAATCATTCCAGCATTTGTTCTAGCTTAGCATTTTTTGCATTTTTAGGGCATTCTAGCTGTAAAATGGAGGCTTGCTTCACCAGGCAGAAAATTAATGTTCTAAACACCAAGCCTGAATTCACCATCATTATGAACTCTATTGCAAAACAGCTTAGCAACACCACTAATCATGCCATCCAGCTAATTCAGGTACTAAAAAAAAATGATGGTAATGATGATGATGGTGATACATATGTATATATAACTATAGGGTCTGTCACCTGTCTTTTTAAAACTATGCTATGTTCTATCAGCTGCTCACTCAAATGAAACTTTTTTTAACTACAAGTGGTACTTCCATGTGCCTAAATTATGAATTGAAAACGTTTTACAAATATGTTCATGAATGCTTAATCCCAAATGATGTTTTAGCATATAGAGGAAGGAGACCAAATATTTGTAAAATATGTCCATATTAAGTCCTTTGTATATTCCATATTCATCCTAAATTCATGGAGATATCCAAAATGTTCCACTTCTCAAAGCACCACAATTTATTTTCACCCCTATTAAGCACACATTTTAAAATAAATCTATGCATCTTAGGGAAGAAACAGCATAGTTATTAGAATCTTGGTCAATAAAATTAACTTCATTTAAACTAAAAAAAAAGTGTACCAAGGATATGCATGTGTGTGTGTGTTTGTGTGCACGCACACACGTGGATATGCACACACACGCACACACACACACTCTACATGCTGAAAGAAATAACCTGAAGACTAAGGTATTCGTTTCATGTTTAAACCACCACATCATTTGTTATATTTCAAATTTCATCACTGTGATTAATAGGTACTTTATACATAGGAACCATATATCACTGACACTCTATAAAAATGAGCACAATCAAATTGTTCTGGATTTTGTAGTGCTATATTTCTTTTAACTAGAATGCACTTTTAATCTGCCAAATTAAAAATTGAACCTAGATTAAAATCTTAGGTTAAAAAGGAAGCATGTTGGGAGTCTCTATACCACCTTAAAAAACAAAATAAAACAAAACAAAACAAAAAAAGTTGAAGCTATCCTCTTCTCCATGTCCAAAATTGCAGCTGTGACATTGTGTGCTCCCTACATTATTTTTCTGAGTAACTTAACTATTTTTCTTCTTCAGAATGAGCAAATTTCAAAAACTTAAGACCCCTCACAATACTCAAAGAGTAATACAGAAATGGTGTTTCACCATCTTGGATGCACTGGGCGTTACTGAATAAAGAAAATCAATTTGTTCTCTAGGTTTACCTGCAATTTCAACCTGTTTGAGTATGTTTCTTACAGGGTAGTATTTTACACTAAGATATTGTAAAAAAATGTCTCATTTAGGTTCATGCTATTTTCCTGTTCAAGTCTATTCCCCTTCTTTTTAAGAACTGAAATTCAAATCCCAATCCAGGAAAACACCATTCTCTCCAGAGTTGTAAACCATGAGACTGGATAGAACTGACTCCATTCCTGTAGATTCTGCTGGTTTTAATTAATTAGCCTACACAATTCACCTGCCCACACAGATTGGTTCAAGAATAAACAAGTAACTCAGAAAGGCCAATGAGACAGGAAGTTTCAGAAGAGTCAAGTTTTCATATATCCTCTAGACTTGGCCATGTAAGGACCAACCTTAAGAGGAAGCAGACTGAGGTTGGAGGTGACAAATGCATCCCAGGAATGCAATTTAAGTCCTTGCACAAGCAAAGACAAAAGGCAGCCACTTCAACCCCCAAATTCTCCTTTTCAAAAAACCATTTAGAGTTACATTATCACATACAACATTATGAATGTCACACCTCAGAGACTACAATATCTTATCAGAGCAAAGCAAACAGGTAACATATAAACCCAAGACAGAGCAGATAACATTCTTCCCCCAGAGAAACAGAACAATGGACCTAATACCTCAAATCTCTGATTGCTGACTTTCTTTCCTTTTTTGTTCCAGACAATTTTAGGTCTTGGGTCTCCTGTAGCTTGGCAAATGAAAGATGCAACTCCGCCAGAGACCCCTGTCTGATCAACCGGTGTTCGTGTAAACCTTGGAGGTGCTGAAATAAAAAGAAATAAACATCACAATTAAATGGAAAATTGAAATACAGACCAATATCCCTTTGCAACTACTCCCCCATAACCCTTAACCTCACACATACATAGGTATACCAGGATTACAAAATTAGAAAAGCACCTTTTACTTCTCAGGGTAGTTTATAGGGGAGGTAGCTTCCTGGTCAAGTTATCTGTTATGCTTTTTATTGCTGAAATCTATATTAAAGCAGAGATCCAATAACTTCCGAAAAGCAACATCACCCATTAATTTTTATTACTAGTATAAAAAAAATCCAATTTGTCCTCTGTAACAAAATGAGCTCATCAATCAAAGTGAGTAAAATTTTAGCTCTTTTCTTTGATGCCACTATCAGGACCCTGCCAGAAAGCAGCATTACCACTGCTGAGCTATTAAAATTAGTGACATTTGAAAGAAATTCTAGGGAATTTTAAAGAGACAAAAAAGAAAGTAGCCTGAATTAGAAGGTATGGCAAGAAAGAAATAAGGTGAGGGAGGGAGAGTGACTTTCTAACCCAGATATTGTGGGCTGCCTTACTTAAGTCCACAATTGACAAAAAAAGATGAACTAAGAAGCCATTAAATTCACGGCAAAAAAAAAAAAAAAGTATTTTGTTTTTGTATAGTACTGTGGATGAAACCCAGGCCCTTACTTTATTGTTATTGAGTCAGGGTCTGATTAAGTTACTGAAGTTGGCCTTAAACTTGGAATCCTCCAGCCTTAGCCTCCAAGTAGCTGGGATTGGAGGCATGTGCCACCATACCCAGCCAAAAAGGATATATTTAAAGAAAGATAAAGACTACCTACTAAAGCTTAACGGCTAGAACTTGGAAGGTTTGAAAGCTCTTAAATATTCCTAACATTCACTTCTCTTTCCTTAAAAACTTATTTTACATCTCATATTTCAAAATTCAGAAATATATCATCAAACAATGATATGAAATGTAGATGAGTGTTTATGCACAAAGCTATTCATCATGCCATTTGTTTAGTAAAAGATTATAGGTAACATAAATATCAATATAGAAACTGGTGTTGAAATGAACCATGGCTCAATGAAGGAATGCTACACAATTGATAACTTATAAAGTTTTTAACATATATCATGATAAATACTTATGATTCAATGGTAAGCTACAAAAACATATGGAATTATGTTAGGGGCTATCTGAAAATAAAAATGGACACATGAAACTGGACAAAGCTTACTAAAATTATGATGGTGGTTTGCAAGGTGGTATTTTAATGTTTTTCCTACTCCTTTATACCTTTCTTACATCCTTGACTTTTTATACTGATGCTATAATTGGCATTTTTTTTTAAGTTAAGAACATTTCACTTATTTTGCATTATGATCCCTATTCAAGGTTTTTTTTTCTGTTGTTTAGTTATATATGAATGAAAAGTGGCTTTTAGCAACTACAACTAACATGCATTTTGAAAACAATCCTTAAGATTTTAATAGAAAAAAATACCAGTGTCCATTCCTGCTCACCCTCATCACTGTTTTCTCTACTTCAATTCAGGTTTTCTGTTTCATGCTCTTGCTGCCTTGAGGGAGTATCTGACTGCTGGTGTGTTTTCCCTGCATTCAGGAAAACTAGATTCCCATCTCAAATCAATTATTATTTTATGGTTTTAGATAGATAGAGATGAATAATATGGGAGATTTTAAAAAAATGAACTTTACTGTTTCTTCACTGTAAACATAAGTTATTTGCAAAAATCCCTTACAGTTTTAAGGTTTTATAGCTTAATAGAAGATTTTCATAAAGGGGCAAATATAGAAGTGAGAGGAGAGAGACATCTTTGCAAACTGTGGTTCCAGGTAAAGAGCCTCCACCTCATCAGCAACTAGTTGGTTGGACCTGGGGTCTGTTTGTGTTCAAAAAGATTAGGAACAAAAAAATGGCTCTAACAGGCTGCTAAAATATCATGTCCTGCAGCATTTCTGAGTAGCACTACAAACTAGAAGCAGTGGGAAGTACTTAAAATTATTTGAAATTCAGTAACACGGTGAATGGAATAAAAAATACTGTATGCTGATATCACTTTGGAAACAAAGACATTACAAGGTTTTTAATTTCTTCTTCTGCTGTTAAAACAATGCAAATTGATAATAACCACCCCCTTGTCAATACCCAATAGAGAAATTATAATTACACAATTAAAATTTCTAGAAATCTCCCTGGAAAAACAAAGTGCATTGAATTGCCACATTCAATTTTACAATACTGTCAATTTCAGGTACCTTCTCTTATCCATATTCTAAAAACTGTCAATGAACGAAAATCCATGTTAACAACCCAGGTTTCCATGTAAGGTCTGTTTTGAAATTTCTTACAACAATGCTTGAAGGGAATCAACAGTTATCGTATGACATGAAATATACCTAGAGGTAGGGTGCCATTTTCCCTACACTGAGTTTTGTTGTTGTTGTTGTTTTTTAAGGGTTACTGTGTCATTTTTCACCCAAAGAATGAAGACAAGTTGGAGATTCTTATAATTTTCAAAGAAAAAAGCAATGGTCAAGTGCTTTTTTTGTCCAGCTGCCATAAAAGGGCCTATATAATGAAGCTCATCTGGAAAAACCTAGCAGGGGAGGACACACAAAAGGTAAAATTTGTATTAAATACAGAAATCTTCCTTCTAAATAAAATAGAAAGACAAATTTGCATATATTCAAGGATGGCTGTAACAATCCAGTGTTTTCCAGGTTTTGTTTTTCAATTATTCATTTTCTCATCATATGTGGAAGTTTTAGGGCAAATACAGGCAAAAATAAAAACTGCCAAAGACATAACCACTGGGTGCTACTATAAGGATTTTACTTCTGAAGACCAAGTCAAATAATGGAATTAACCTATTTAACTGTGAAAAACTTATTAAAATAACAAATTAGCATCTGTTTCAGGATCTGAGACTATTTTTCTAAATCCTTCTAACTACCACTGTAGCCAAGGTATTGACTTTGCATTCTTAAAAAAAAAAAAAAAATCTTGACAAGAATCCTTTCAAGAAACAAGAAGAAGGGCAGTTCAGGTGGCACTTGTCCACAGAGGTTTTGGGTTTTGTTGTTGTTATTGTTTTTTAATATGAAAGACAATGGCTTTCACAGACAAGAAAACTATGGCTTTCTTATGGGATCTGCTATTCATTTCTCTGCACTTGCCCACTAAATATAAAACCACAGAAAAGATGTCATCATTTTATGATTCAAAGTAAGATTCTAGATAATATAGTAAAATCCTTTCAGTGTGCATGTGTGTTGCATAAATAATCATTTTGCCTGGTCACTTTCACCGACCGAGGCTGTCAATGCCAGGCAGCCAGCCAAAGGAAAGATGTGAGACAGAGAGCTAAACCTAATAATACCAACAAATGCTCCAGGACAGTGAAATCTTTACTCTGAAGGGTATAAAAATGCAGAGCACCCACTTCCCCTTCCATTTCATGTCATTAAAGGAGCAAGAGGAAGCCTCTGCCTTCTTTTGTCATGGATAATGTCCAAATTTAAATCTCATTCTGAAAAAGGGAAAGGGGGGTAAAGATCCAAGTAAAGGATAAGATAAAGATATCTACTAAAATGTCACACAACAGGACAGCCTCAGACCTGAATAATGAAAATCCCCATTTTTATTCTAGGAGATACAACCATCAATGCTATAGGTGGTCAAGGGCGGGGGTTGGCGCAGGGCGGAACTATCAAGAATATAAAGATGAGGAGAGGAGTATTGGATGATGATGATGATGATGATGATGATGATGATGATGATGATGATGATGATTACAGGTATTATTTCATTCCATTGTTGTTAGAGCTAACTGCCAGGACTCCCTGCCACTCCTATTGTCACTGCCTCTGCTCCCCACTAGGGCTGTTGTAGCTAACTGCCTCTGCACCCCATCTGAAGTTGCCAAAACTGTGCTTTGCAAAATGCATATCTGCTCAAGCCAATTTTGACAAGTGGAAAGTATTAAACTAATGCCAGACATTGCATAGATCAAATTACTTTTCAACCCAGAAAGCCTATTTTCTAAACATGGTAAACACGCATATGAGTCAGAACACAGGCATGGCTGACATTCTAGACTGTGTCTACCGTGCTCAATGGTCATTTTCAAAGGTGCTTGCATTCTCCGGATGCATTCACAGAAAAGACAGTAGCTCCAGGAATATAGTAGATCATTATTTTCCATACAACTCAAGTGGAGCACAGGCTGCCAAATGATTTTTAGATTGTTTCTTAAAATAAAATCAATGCACAGTACCTTTGCACAAAATGGTTGTAATATTTTGGCGCCATATCATGTTTCAAGTTGCTAGGCTCTCAAGACAAGGTGGTGACCTGAATATGCATTTACAGCTATTACCTTTAGGAGAGAAAAACCAACCAAGAACATGTCTTTGGCCATCCTGAACAAAATACTCTACTGAGGACAGAATCTTCCCTTTAGGACAATATTTGAAGCAGAGCTAGACATTAACAGGGAAGATCCATTGAAAAATACTAGTAATATCCATGGAAAAATAAAATTGATGAGAAATTCTTAAAGGTTAAGAAGGCAACTCAGGTTGGAGGTAACTGGATTGGCCAACAGAGAATCATCTAAAATAGAACCATAGAAGGATCACATGCTACCAAGTGAAGAAGTGAGGGTGCCATTTGTTCAATTTAATTCTAATTAATAAGCTACTTCTGTGGACATCAAGAAAATATGTCGCATAGGGAACAAAACTAACGGCATGTAACTAATTGGCTTTGTTTCTTTTAGCTGATTAACATTTTGTTAAATAGAGAGCTTTTTTTAAAAAAGGATATTTGTCAGAACGCTGTACTTAAAATCTTGGGAGGGGAAGGTTAATCATAATATTAAATGATACTAAGGGGGAAGATAAAAGAACATTCCATGAGAATGTGCTGGTAGTCCTGTTTTGGGCATCTTCTTCCTCCCTAACAGATGTCTACAGAATTTATGAAAAGGTTTATAGAACCCAACCCTGGTCTTTCTATGTGTTGGGATGAAGGCTTTGAAGAAAAGGTCAGGAACAGGCCTCCTCAAATGGAAATTGTAAAGCACAGAGGTGCATTAGTGATGCTTCTAGAAGTAATGGCTGGTGTGAAGGTTTAGGAGTAAGGGCTTTATGTTCCTGTCCAGTCACAGCACATCCTATTGCCACTGACCCATACATGGAGACTAGCCAGAGTTTGAGTGGATGCTGGGTCTTCTGTTAGAATTAGCCTGAATTTCGGTGGATAAGGGTGTAGGGAGGATGTGCCTCAGACAGCAGTCCAGTTACATGAACACACCATGAAGAGAGAAGTCCCCAAGTAGATGTGCAACTGCTAAGGAGGACAAAAAATCATGACACAAAAACGGAATGGGTGGTTTCCATAATAGATATGCAATGTAAACCACGGCCTATCACACAGGATCAGAACTGGGTCACCTCTTGATGTCCCTGACCAGGACAGGTTTTCAAAGTCAAACAGACTATTCCTGAATCATTTATGGTATTTCATTTTTAACACAGCTCCCCAAAAACCCCGTTAGCCTTAAAATGTGATTTATAGGGCAAAATACTTCAAAATAAAATAACTGGCTTTACTGAGTTCCAACTACTAGACTAAATGCTTTATATAGATCTTATACTATTTTCCAAAGCCCCACAAGGTGTAATGCTTACTCTTCCTTGACAGATTTATAGAAAGTTTTAGGGTAATATAGATATTTGGATAGATGGATAGATGAATAGATGGATGAGAGGGAAGGAGGGAGGTTGAAAAGAAAACAAAGAAAGCTCACTGAGTTCAAGAGTGAGTCATGAACTTTTGATCTCATTGTGAGGCCCTGGTATTTTTATCCTGCCAAACTACAAAATGGAAAGTTACAAAGATACTGTACAGATGATATGACATGAGTCAATTTACTGTACATTGAGGCTTGTTTTATTTAATATACAATGTATACTGATTGCTTTTTAAAGGGTTTAGCAAGTACCTTGTGTATATTACAGCGATTATTTTTCACTAGCGAAAAATTTCACCAAGACAATACTGCCCAGGTAAGTTATTGTAAAGTGGGGTAACATGCCAGGAGCCAAATGAAATCAAGAATAAATTAACCAATTATGACACCTGGACAACAGAGGAAAAATCAATACTACAAAATTTATACACAAATCACCTCAATTCCAAGTTTGGTATCGAAAAGTACATTAACTTGATTCTATGAATATGCTCAAATTGTTCAGAGAGGAAAAACAAAACACATACTTAAAAACTATCTTTTTTTCTTTTTTTTTTTTTTTTTGAGACAGGGTCACACTCACTAGGCTTAGGGCCTAAGTTGCTGAAGCTCCTTCTGTGATCCTCCTGCCTCAACTTCCTGAGCCTCTGGGATTACAGGCATGTGCCACCATGCCCAGCATTTTCTGACTTCTTTGCCCCACAAACAATCAATGTGTAGTCCTATTGACCTACTTTTGATATTTCCCATCCCTCTTTTTTTTTTTTTACACAATATCTTTATTTTATTTATTCATTTTTATGTGGTGCTGAGGATAGAATCCAGTGCATCATGCATGCAAGACAAGTGCTCTACCCTGAGCCACAACCCCAGCCCCCCCAGCCCTGTTTTTCAACATCTAATGACAACAGTCCTGATTGTTTTGAAGCTGGATATTAAAATCACCTGGGAGTCTTAAAAAAAAAAAAAAACTAAACTAAACTAAGCAACTATAGGCTTTTAGATCCCTACCAATTAAATAGAAAATCACCAATTAAATAGAAAATCCCCACCAATTAACTAGAAACTCTGTAAATAATTTCTAGAAGACTTCAATGTTCAGTCAGGACTAAGCATTACTAAATGATATCATGGTAACAGTATTCTTCCATCCAGTCACCCTCACTTCCACTTTTATTTCTATAATTAATACTATATATTACTGTGATTCTTTTTGTTCTTTTTCTCTTTCACATCCCCCACCCCACCCCCAGCATATCTATGGTTACAGCTCTTTTCCATCCACTTAAAAAATAAATAAACTTTAAGAGCCGAGTTCTTCAAAATAAAACTAGAAATTTTTTTTGGTCATTAAGATATTTCTGAGATATTGCCAATCTAATATGTTTCTACCATCATCCATCAAAGACTTAAAATTTCCTGTCTCCATGTCTTGGTACATGTTATTCCCTTGTACAGAATACCTTCTCCATTTGTGCATTTACAGAATTTCCCCATTTTTCAATCCAAAATTAAATCTCTTGAAGTCTTCTTTGAGCCTCCATCTGGATGAAATCTACCATCCTTTTAACTCCCTTATCACACTCTCTGTTTCCCTTAGGAGTCACAAGAGTCTATATTTCAGTTTTTTAGTTATTATATGAACAAGAGTTTTCTTCTGCTCCACGTTAATAGAATACTGAGAAAAGCATTTATGACCTGGTCCTCTCAGAAGTCTCATAACCCCTAATCACACCCAGCACAAAAGTGTTCAGGGCATCCCCACATTTGATAAAGAATCTCCAAGGTGCTACCCACCCTAATCCCTGCCTATATACCATGAGTATTTCAGAATGGATAATCACGTAAACATGACTGCTGTGCCCCTATTTGAATTACATTTGCCTACAACTCAATAAATTAACTCTGAATACAACTCCCCTTCTTTGGAATACAAATTCTATGTAATGCACATTTGACATTGCAGTGGGTGACAATGTGGGAGACAAATAAATCCATAACAGGGCCAAGCTGGTAAAATATGGAATACCTCAATCTTAAAGGCATGTGCGCCATCACAGAACTGAGGTCCACGTGAAGTGTGATGCAGTGTGGATCTCCTTTTGTTTTCTTTTACCATCCAGCCTCATTGTTGGAGGGGGCTCTCATTCTATCTGCCACTTTTTGTTTTTAATTTTTCAAAAGGATTTTGTGGCTCTGATTGTATTATTTATTATGTGAAAAGGGAAAGAAAAAGATACTCAATGCATTCTAACAACTTACCTTGGTGACTAAATTTAAGGAATTATTCTAGACCCATTTAATGTATTTCTAATAAATAAGTTATAATGTGTTGTTTTATAATAAGAATTTCATTAAAATACATTGTTACCATATATACATATATGATTACAGGACTGGTGCTGCGATTCTGCAACAAGTATAACCAGAAGAATAATTAGTTATATTCCATTCATGTATGATGTATCAAAATGTATTCTACTGCCATATGTAACTATAATTTTTTAAAAAGTTATCAAAAATAAAAAGAAGTTGGAAAATGGTTTTAATAAAGTCATACCACAGATTCCCCAGATATATATAATGAATATTTATGTCAATAAGACATAGGTTTCTAGTTTTTCTAGGATTTCCAGTTTGTCAGTATTTAAAAAATTTCAATAATTAATCTTATACCCTTGCACACATAAGTAATTCCTATTATTCATTCCTACAAGTAACAATTCCAATATGTATAATGAATTAAATATAAAATTGCTGAATAAAAAAACTGAACTTTTTAAGGCTTTTGATATATTTTAACAAGTTATGCTTTAAAAATAACACATATCCACACCAAGAATATGTCAGTGTCCAATTACCTGGTTCACTACTAAAGATCATGATTATCATTGGCCAAATGTCCATTTATTTAAAACAGGAGATGGACATATGGAGATCATAGAATCATCATTCTGAGCAAAGAACTGGATAATCCAGTACTCAGAAAAAAATAACTCCCTCAATCCTGCCTTTTCCATTTCCCCTTGGGTAAAAAGAGGTCAGTACTTACAGGTGAGTAGTCAGTACTCACAGAACAATGAAGGAGGAAGGAAATAGTGGAAGACAAAGTTTTACTAAAAAAAAAACTACTGAAAATCATGCTACACTATTTATTATCAAAAATAATTGCCAATTTTAAAAAGCCTTTCAAATTATTTTTCAAAAATCTTATATTCGGTTTATACTAATTATTACTCAGTTTCCAGTAATAAAATAGATTTCTAATTTGATATCCAGATTATCTATCTTAATGGTGCCTGGGCCTCTGTGCTTTATTTCACTCCAGTAATCAAGCATTAAATCATCTGTATCTATATATAAATTATCTTATATTTGTAATAAATTTGCCTACTGGTCACATAAATATCAAAAGTACTAAATAATAAAAGTTTATAAAATGAAATTTTATTTTTCACTATGTTAATTTTTTTTTCCTATTTTTAATTGAAAGGTGTTCAGGGACTTATCAGCACAAATCTGGTTAGCATTTACTGGGAGGTCTGGTAGGCCTGGACAGATACACAGTGGAGTCACATCTGGCTCCTCTCTGCCCTTTTTTTTTTTTTTAAGTTGTCAATGGACCTCTATTTTATTTATTCATTAAATATGGTGCTGAGAATTGAACTCAGTGCCTCACACATGACAGGCAAGCACAATACCACTGAGGCACAACACCAGCCCTCCTCCCCTCTTTGAAAGAATATACTCTAACTGTAGGTACGTTTTCCAATGAAAATCTTACAGAACTAGATCGTTTGTCTTGTATTATTTATTAGAAATAGGGATACTTTGGAATACATAAGCAAAGAAAAAATTATAGAAAAATATAACAGTGATGTAAAATAATTATATGAGAGCCCTTATCTGATATTTGCAGGCATACACATATTTTTCAAAGCCTCAATTTCCCATATATAAAATCAAGCCAATAATAGGATCTGTCTCATAGGCTTGCTGCAAAATTTAAAAGATAATTGGTGTCCAAGATGCTGCAAAATGACTGACACATATTTAAGCAATCATTCAAAGTTGATAGACCACAGCAGAGCTGACCAACCTTAGCTCTAGCACCTTCCCCACCTTCCACCCCAACTACCACAGTGGAACATCCCTTCCAGTTCACTTTACCATCTCTGGTCTCACCTGGGATTACTACATATTCCAGAACAGAACACAATACCAAATTCTGCTATTCACAACACAGTACTGCATATTACAACAGGACCTTTTACATTCATGGACACAATAGCACAGGTCGGACCAACAAAGTAACAATGGTATATTCCAGTGTTTTGCAGCAATTTGTCTTACTTCAAGGTATATTGATACCATGGACATAAACACTTGTTTTACAGTAGTGAAAATTGTATAGCCTCAAAGCTATAACTTTTTGGTTAATATACAGCCATGGGATGTTCTGACCAAAACAAACAATCTCCTCATTCAGTGTGCCTGGGCAATAAAATTTCTCTGATCTACTGACATGCTTAGTAAGACTGGCCATCTGTTTTGGTCTAAGACACTCACAGCAACCACTGGTTTAGTGACATAAATTTCAGAAAGGCATGAAAGGGGATTTGAATCACTCAAACAGAATCTTTGAAGCCATTTTTCTCATTCCGTATGCCGGAGTCATGCATTCTTAATGAAAACGTGTTATCAGCAACACCATTTAGACATTCACTCAACATTTTCCACTTTAAGCCTCCAGGTTTGCTTACTACCTATTTATACATTCAAAATACACAGACTGCACATCTTTTTCCATTCAGTAGAGTGATAAAGACCCTTACAGTGAAACAGATGAAAAGTCATGCACTGCATGCCATCTCCCAAGCTCATTCAGTAAAGATGCAGGGAAATGACACAATATTTATTGGATTTTTTTCATATTTCTTCCAAATGGAAATATACTCACAAGGCTATTTAACAGATACTATTTGACAAAAAAGAAAAAAAAAAAAAGCTCTACCAATCCTTTAGCATAGTTTTCAAAGCAGATTCATTTACATCATTCACTGCTAATTTACTCATTAATCATAATTTATCACATCAGATGTGCTGATCATCATTAAAAAGTAATCATTTATTCTGCATTCTAACCTGCTGCTTATCATGTATCTGCAAATTGGATCACACAGGAAAGGTAATTGGCTTATTTGTAAAGGAACATGAGAGCAGATATAAATTAAGTGGCAAAGGAAGGGGGAGAAGAAAGAAAAACAATGCTTAGTTCCCAAATTTTATGTTGTCACACTCCAGAATATCGATCTTGCTACTTCTTTTGTAAGAACAATGTATTTTTAGTATTTTTTAAATTTTATTATTTTTCTAGAGAAAGTAATATGCTATTCTGGCTTTGCTTTACACACCAGTATCAAACCAGTTCCACCAAGAGAAGAGATGGTGTTGGTTTATGACCTGAAAGACTCAGCCAGTGTGAACTGTTCTTCTCTTCCTTTCAACCAAAGTAAGGTAGTACCCATGACTGGCAAAAGCCTGAATAGTTTCATGTAAAATAGATCCACTTATAGGAATAAATTGCTGGAAAAATTTAGAAGTGTTGTTATAAGAACTCTTTCTTTATGGAGAAAATAGCATCATTAAAAATACAGTTTTGATATGTTACAAAAAATATTTTGTATAGAATGGAATGTCATAGAGTTTCGATCGTGAAGGCTATAGTAATTGCAGAATGGAGCTTTAAAATGGAATATTTTCTAAAGAAAGTCTATAACATTATCTTCTAAATAATGTGATTTTTTAAATGTTTTCAACAATTAAACATTTAAAATTTGATCATTTTAATTCATTTCCTTGGTTTTCAAGGAAAAATATTTTAAAGGATGCTGTCATTTAAAGGATGGTATCACTTATTAATATGCAAACAAATACATAATGGATAAAGAATGGAAAAGATAAAACACAAACTAAAAAAAGTTTGCATGCCAATAATACCAGTGTTATTTTAAAATAAAATGGTTATTCAAAAACTACACTGGAAAAATGCCCAGCATTATTCACATTTAGATCAGTAACCTGCTAGGAATCATGCTAACTTTGTAAGGTTTACATCATAGTTTTGTTCTATGTAATACTCAATGTACTGTAGACATTCAGTACCTTTTAAAGCAAGTACAATTACTTTGGTTGTATGGAAATTACGGGTATGCATCTATATCCCTTCCAGATATTCCCCACTAAATTTAGGGGTTTCTTTTTAATTCATTTCTCTGTAGAAACAAAACTCTATGCCAAAAAGAATTTGGCAATGATTTTCAGTCTTTCAAATATTCTCATTCAATAGCAGGTAACCATTAGAACCAATAATATTTTGTAGGCTATTAAAATTCTAACTTTCTGAAATCCTTCCAACTGAGCACATATAGCAAGCAAATGAGCGTACTTATTTTACATATTTTTTAATATTTATTTTTTAGTTGTAGATGGACACAATACCTTTGTTTTATTTATTTTTATGTGGTGCTGAGGATTGAACCCAGGCCCTCAGACGTGCTAGGCAAGCACTCTACCCCTGAGCCACAGCCCCAGCCCCTTATTTTACATATTAAATCTTTATCTTTTCTAAAATAAAATCCAGTATCTTCTTTAGAGTCAGAGTTTAGACAAGCAGGTTGGAAATGAGGATACCTCTTCTGCAGAGGTATCCCTGAGTTTAATCTTACTAACAATGATTGATCTCTACATTCTTAAGCAGCAGCCCTGCCCATTCGAAAACTCTATTCTCGGAGCTATTTGGGGGTACAAAAGATGGAAAGCATGACAACTGGTGCCATGAGAGGGCTGTGAAGTCATGTACAAGCAAGCAATGATAATAATAGATGATCACCCAGGGCCATGGACTAGCCCTGTCCACACAGAAAACTCAAGTTGACACTAATTGGAGCCTGGCACAAAGTCGGAGCTAGAGTACAATTCCTTGGTTTGGAGATGAAAATAAACCTTTAAAAAACTTTAATAAAATGAGCCCTAGATAGAAGAGGATATAATGCAATAATGTAAGTACTGTGCTTTTTTTTTTTTTTCTTAATTATATCTGGGTGAAATAACCCTATCAGACATTCCATGCCAGTGTCTTAAATTTGAGGAAGAAAATGTTTCCATTCTTTATCCATTATGTATTTCCTTGCAATCTGTGACCTGAAACATGTATAAAATAAAAGTTTAAAAAATGTCAAGTAGAGAGGAAAGAAATCTTTTTTTCCCTCACTTCCTTACTGAAATCTGTTATGTGTAGCCCAATCCTTTTGTTCTCATTTTCCGAGGGGCATCAGATTTATACACATAAATGTGCTTCTCACCTCGCCTATTCCTGTTCTTGTGCAGGGGTAACTCTTGAACCTACAGACACAAGGTAAAAGTGCTTGAATATTCTAGAAACACTTTGCAGTTGAATTAATTTTCAAATATCAAGTCCCTAATTTGTATCCCCAGGCAGTACAGACCCTGGTACCAGCTCATTTCTGTGCAGATTATGCATGCTTTTCTAGAGAAACACATTATCTGAGCCCCAGGAATATGGGAGGCATTCCAAAGAGGCACAGACAGTAAGGACCTTTATTTGCCAACTAACTTTTTCCCCCCTATTCTCTAATTTACAGCTTAGGGTATTAAGTAAGAAAACAAAGGGTTTTTCCACACAGCAATAACCTTTTGGAAAAACCTGTAAATGAGATTTTAATTACACTATTTACCACTATAGAATACACTCGGAAATAAACTGAAACATTTCTTGCTGTGGCTTTTTTTTTCCCCCTAATTTAACTATTGCAGGCAACATCATAGCAATTTAAGTTGGTTATGTGACAAATTATTAGGACACTTATTTTAGAAGGAAAATCAACTAATAATTACTGCCCAGGCACATGGCTATTGTTCACAGCACAAACAGAAGCTGGGGCTGACAGCTGATGGGCCCAACCCCCTGCTATCCTTAGAACACATTTGCAAAATCCCAAGGCCTCTTGCCAGACTAAGGCATGCTGCAAGCCACCCTTTCTGTCCAACAGGGCTACACTGACCTCCTGGTCCTCCTAGGACCTCCTGCCAGCTTGGCCCTAATTTTAGATGCTAAAAATATTGTTTTAAATCTAAAGGGTTCCAATTGTAGAAGAAGGCTGACCTTTCAGCACCACTCTAAAATACCAGTATGGAACCTCAAGCACATCAAGATGCAAAGTGTTTTTTGTTAGTATTCACAAATCCTTATGAAAGGAAGAAAATGCTTTCTTGTATTTGAGTAACAGGAGCATTTGTGAATACATGCCAGGCCACATGCATGAGAGTCTGGATGAACTTCATCTTCCAGAATTAGAAAAGGGGTCTGTGGGTTGCCCTGAGATAAGTGTTCAATTCAGTGACAATTCAGTGTCCAATGAAAAGTAGAGACTCTGGGATCCCAGAGGTAAGGGATATATACTTCTTGCTCTAAATCCTTAGGCATAACCTGTTCATAATCACTACTTTAATGAGTAGAAGGTTGCTTTAAAGCTCAATGTAACACATTGGTCAAATTTTACTCTCTGAAGTTTTCGGTAACCCAAAAAAGTATAAAAGCTGCCTTCTGAGGCAGATCTAAAAATGCTATGAAAGATCTCCTTCCAGGGCTATTGTTTCTAAGGGGAAAGACAAAAGAATCTAAAGGGATAGACTGCCATTGATAATATTTATGAGTTACTCCAACTCATTCAATAAATGGCCTCTGGGGTTGTCAGAGCATCTAAGTCAAAATAAACTAGAGAAAGACAAAGCCAGTGCTTACAATATGAAAAGCAAAGCAGTTTCAACACATTCTTAAGAGATTGTACTAATTGAAAGGCTTTGGGGAATGTAGTCATTTTTTATAGTTTCAATAGAAAGGCTCTGCCATTCCTCACCATGCAGCCGAATATCCTAACAGTCAAATTACTCCCACAAGTGTCCTGAATCCTCATGTCAATTCCTACCCAGTCCATTTACCCCGAGGGATCCTGAATCAGTACTCTACTATGCCTTTCGCTCTTCCTGTATTGAAATGTTGAGCCTTGCCTGAGAAAAATCACAGTACTGTAAGAGCTAATGTCTTTGCAAATCCATGATCTACAGCCTGGACTGGTCCCTGTGTCACCTATCAATCAACCTCCCACCCTTTACCAGTCTGCCCTGCACCAACCTCTCACCTCCAAGAGATTGATGCTCTTGCCTCCTGCTTCAACAGATAAAATACTGTCATCAAGCATAAACTTGATGGAAGCTACATCCTATTCAGTGTATAAGAATTTCTAACTTACAAATCATTCTCCTCTTTAGTTTACACTGTTCAGGGCCAATTGTTTCACTTGTATTCTTCATCCATCCCCTGTGAAACTTGCTGCACCTACTGCCCCAGCACCATACACAATCAATAGCTTTACTCTCTCCCTAGTAAATACTTGCCCTTAGATCAGGGTTTCTCACAACTGAAATTTTGGGTCGGACTATTCTTCTGTGTGGGCTGCCTGCATATGATACACGGTAATAGCAGGACCCCTGGCCTCTACTCAACAGATGCCAGTAACACCCTCCACATCAGCTGTGATAACCAAACACTGCAAAATGTCTATGGCAGGATACCCTAAGTTGTTGCATCAGAAATTTAGTCTTTATACTGGGATATTCTAGGACAGTCTGATCACCCTACCTCTACCTCCTCCAAATAAAATCATTTTTTTTCCTACTCTTTGGTTCCTTTTTAAAATATCCATTGCTGCACATTTCACCCTGCTTAGAATTGCTTGTTCATCATCTCTGTCCTACTAGATGATGAGGCAACAGAGGGTAGTGTCCTACTGAACATTCCTCCAATATTATAATCCAAACAAAGGAGGAAGCCTAAGCTAAAGCTTATTGAACTGCCACTGATTTCATAACATTGAAGCAAATGCCCAAAATATGTGGACACTTCAGTGATACCCAAAATGCAAGAAAAATATTAATGAATAAGGCACTTACTTTTGCTTTTATTGAAAATTAATTATTATCCTCTATGAATATAAGCCTGTGTTGCAAAAAAAGATATATACAAAGATTACATTCCCTCTATCAAATTAATCTGCCAGAAACTTAAATATATTTTCAATTCTCCACAAGCACTAAGGTTATAATGAAGGGAAAGAAACTATCTCACTGGAAAAAAATCATTTTTGATTTAAAAAAGTAATAATACAATCAATACAGCACTATGATGATTGGGCTTCCCATTCTGTGTACTTAAATCATCATTGGGCTTTAGCCATTAAAAGGTGGGTAGTTTTATTCATTCTATTAACCTTCCAGGATTTATATCAGCTTCTCAAGTTGATTCTAATATGTATATTATTGGCTATTGTTTTTCTGGTAAGATTTTTTCACTAGAATTTTTATCAATCTTTGTTTTGTAAGAAAAATCACTATACTTATTAACATGTAGTACATTATGAATTTTTTCAAGATTCCTGAATACAACCTGGAAATGTAATTGGAATTAGATGAATAAGAAGTAAACAATGAGAACAAAATATAATCATAAAAAATAAAAAAAAATGAGAGGATATTTCTCACCAAGTAGCAATCCCATTTAGTAAGTACAGTGTTTGGTGGTCTGGTTATTCAAAATTCTTTGTGGAGGTTTCACATGTGAGGTTTCTCTCAACCAGCTAAATAATCCATAAATGCAATCTCCATTTTCCTGTCCTGTCTCTTATTTCATAACTATGAGTAGAAAATATACTTTATCCATGTGTGGTGGCACATGCCTTTAGTCCCAGGGGCTTGAGAGGTTGAGGAAGGAGGACCACGAGTTCAAATCCAGCCTTAGCAACTTAGTGAAAACCTAAGCAATTCAGCAAGACCCTATCTCAAAAAAAAAAAAAAAAAAATTAAAACAAGGCTGGGGACATGGCTCAGTGGTTGATTGTCCCCAGGTTGATTAAAAAAAAATAAATAAATACTTTAATAACAAAAGGGTTGATGTTGTGTTTTTTGGTCAGAATTTATTGGATTTTAGGGATTAAAATATAGCCAAGTTTCAAAAATTGGCTTTTGAGTTCATGGTGGCCATTTACCCCAAATGATGAAAAACTTTTTCCAGAAATAGTGTGCCTATTTTATTAACTTTAGATACTGAACTTATAAGCTTTAGGTTTTAAACAACAGCTAGGTGGCACAGGCCTGCAAGTTCAGTTACATACGAGGCTGAGGCAGGAAGACTTCAAGTTTGATGCCTAGGCAATAATGCAAGACTCTGACTCAAAACTTTGTTTTTTCCTCAGTAATAGAGATAGAACACAGAGGCACTCTATCATTGAGCTACATCCACACTCCTTTTTAAATTTTTTTATTTTGAGACAGGTCTTGCCAAGTTGCCCAGGCTGGTCTCAAACTTCAAATTCTACTGTCTCAGCCTCTGGAGTGCTGGGTGTGTAACTCAGTGGTAGAGCACTTGCCTCACATGTCAGAGATCCTGCCTTCAATCTCCAGTATTGCAACTACAAACAAATGAATAATCAACAAAAATATAAATGTTGAGATATCCATATGAAAACACAGGAGACTTAAAAGCTTTAAAAACTTCAGTGATGAATGAAAAACTATATTTCAGTCACCACCCCTGTCCCTGGACATGCCACATCATTCACTTTTTCCCAATCTCTGCATTTCTTAAACTACCTGGAAAATGAACACTGTTGACCACCCCACCTCCTTAAAAATTTCTTCTGTCTTTAATAGCTCTTTCACTCATTTGTTTCATGTTACCATATCTTTGGCAAGACTCCTTTATCTCTTGATTACAGACCCCTCTGGACTTCCCAAACGCAATCTTTTCAGTGCTAACCAAGGAAAATGCAATTCCCAGCAGGCCATGATCCTACTACAGAATCTTCAATGGCTCCCTACCATTGCCTACTTAGTACAGGGCAGGAAACACTGTTGAAAACATTAATTAAACCTAGCAAATAAAATAACACCTTGCATATTAGATCCTCAGTTTATCTACTATGGTCTCAACCCTCAATATTCATAAACCATTTAGACATATGCCTTTCCTGAATCATTTATAATTTTATTTCAAAACACTGCCCACGCCACCTGCAAGAGAAATGCCTTTCTTTACTTGCTAAGGATGCATATTTTGTTTCCTGGTCCAGATCTTGAGTCAGAATGTAAAACCTGGGAATCTGTGTCATTATTTCTTCCCACAGATGATCTCAGAGCATACTAAAACTCTGTAGTTTTTTTCAATGTATTTGAAAATGCTATTCCATTATTTTGAAATATTTTCAGAGGAACACCTGTTTCTTGAAAGCCTACTCCTCCTTCTAGGCTGTCTCATACACCTTCTATTGGATGAAATCTTTTCTGACCCCCTATCAAGTATGAATTCTGAAAGCTCTGAACTACTGTGTCCTGTATCACCGTTTGACCTCATCCATGGCCAGAGGAGATGCACCTTGAGGAAGCTTCTGCTTCTGAGCTCTTTCCTTGCACAGATTACCCCCATGTCATATAGGCCTGGTCAAATGGGTATAAATCTGCAATGGTAAGATGCTTCACCCCACTTGTTTCATTGCCACTCACTCTTCTTTTCAGGCACAAAGGTGTTAGAAGAGCTTCAGGCAATTCTGTGGGATCCAGCCAGGGGAGCTGATGGAATACATTTATTTTGGATTGAGTAGGATATATTAATATGGCTCACAGCTAAATTCCTGCAGGTCATGGATGTGGTATAAGACCTGTTTCTAGCTTTATTCCTACTGCTCACCTTACCAAGTCTCCTGTTCTTTAGATGAGGATTAATGACAGACTATTTGAGGCTTGTCATAAATTCAAAAAATATTACAACCTGTCACTGCACAAGAAAACTGAAGTCACATAGCTGTATGTCACAGAAATTATCACATAACCTATAGAAAGTTGAAAAGTTGACTAGAATTTTCTAAACTATCACTTTAAAAATATATATATATACATAAAATTCCATCAGCATAGCTATAAGGAAGAATGAACTACTTCTCTGTTCTCCATATGGAAAATTATATGACACAATTGCTATGTGAAAAAGCATTGACAGACTATAGCTGAAATAAATAAAAGAAAAGCAATTTTAGAATTGTATCATAAATCTGGGAGTGGAGAAGCACACCTATAATCCTAGAGGCTTGCAAAGCTCCAGCAGGAAGATCGCAGATTCAAGGGCAGACTCACCAACTTAGTGAGGACCTCAGGAACTTAGCGAGACCATGTCTCAAAACTAAAAATGAACTAGGGATGTGGCTCATGGTGAAGCACTCTGGGTTTAATCCCCATTATTAAAAAAAAAAAAGTCTATCATGAAGTTAATAAAAATATATTTTTATAAATTTTTATAGTATTCATCAACTTATTACAAATTTATAATGTCCGATTTCTTAGTCTATTAATTGATCTAATTGTGTGTTCACAATTTCAAATTTATTTTTGAAAGAACACATAGCCAGTTGGATAAGTTTAGGGCCTCCAAACTTTGGATGTGCTTTTGATTTTAGTCATTAAAATGACATTAATGCATCTTTCCTTCGAAATTAGATACAAGGCTATTTATTTATTTATTTATTTATTTATTTATTTATTTATTTATTTTTAGTAAAAAGGCCCCTTTGTACTGAACTTTACACTCCCTGAAGAAATCCATACACAGGATTTTTTTTTTTTTTCGTATAGCACACATAGTAGCTTCTCATTAAAAATTTACTGAACCGAACTTAAGTTTCATGATCATATGAATTTACAGATTCCATCTCAAATTATTCTAAAAGTGTCTAATATCTTAGTAAATTTTCAGTCTTCTTCTGAAGTTAACAATTTCTCCCTATCCAAAAATATTACCACAAAAATATCTGACTTTTTATGAAATTACAGATATGGATTATATTTTATCTCTCCTCTGAATATCTGAATTAAGTATATAACACAGAAGATGTGAAAGTTAAACTTTTATCAGCTTATTTTGAACCCTAGCATAATGAAAGTGAACCCATAAATAAGATGTGTAATCGGGGAAAATTGTAGGAATTAAACAAATCTATATAAAGAACTGATGTTTTTCTCTTGCCTTTTACTTACACATATAAGAATCTAAGCATGGCACTGTGGCACACACTTATAATCCCAGCAACTCAGGAGGCTCAGGCAGGAGGATCAAATTTGAGGTCAATCTCGGCAACTTAGTAAGACCATCTCAAAATAAAAAATAAAAAGGACTAGAGATGTGACTCGGTGGTAAAAACCACCCTGGATTCAATTTCAGTACAAAAAATGTTTTAAGTTTTTTAATCCTTTCTATTAGTTGCAATATGTCCAAGATTTAGTAAATCCACACTTGCTATATGAAATCAGTGTGGAATCCCATCAATAATACTCATAGTGGGTTCCATTAAATTATTCTGACCTTACTAATTAAAGCAATATTTCCTAGAACATATACCAAGAGCTTCAGTGAGTAGCTCTTAATAATGTTATGAAATGACTTTTTTCTGTTAGTAGTCAATATAAGTCTACATAAAAAATAATTTTAGCATTTTCTCTAAATGCACTAGATTCTCTCGTATATACCTTCAGATTTCTATAAAATAGTGTGAATTTGGCTCAGCAATTATTCTTGAAATTTTATTTAGCATCTGAACAAAAGTACATTTGAAGAACAGAGGTGAGGACAAATCACAAACTATTTTGTTTTTTTCTTTGTAATTAAACAGAAACACTGCCCTATTACCACTGGATAATATTTTCTTCAAGAAAGTCTGGATGCCCCTGAGTATGATTCCCAGCCCTGGGGTGGGGGTGGGGCGGTGAAGCTATGGATGCCCAAGCACTTATTCAATACTGACTTCCTGACATTCAAAAGGACCAACAGAAATAAATAACAGATCTTTCGATAATTAACTAGAATGCTCAGTACACTCTAATATCCAGATTTATAGCCAATTTTTACATAGTGTTTGCTTTAATTAATCATGAACTATTTTCACTGCAGGCCATCTGCTTCTTTCATTCTTAGGAAGGCCTGAACTTATTCTCATTTTCGACAATTTCAAGAGGCAACCAAAAAAAAGAAAAAAAGATGAAGATGTAATAATTTCATCTTTGATTAGTCACTGTTATACAAAAGACGGATTTAGAAAAATAGTCAATCATATAGCTAAAATGACTCTCAGGAAAACAAGGCTATTTTATTTATGGCTGATAAATCAGCATAGGTCTTAAAAGCTGCAATCAGCCTACCACACAGGTAGTACTGTTGAGTGGCTGCTCAACACTATGGTCCCAGGACACCAATGGCCCTCTCTGCTCAGCTCTTAGTCCACCACTAAGTAAGAGCCACCACATCCATTCTGTTAACCTGTTTCACAGTGAACCCCAGTGTTAATGAAGTTCACAAGAGATAGATTTGGTCAAGTGTTCTCAGATCCAGGAGATTCCTCAGAAACATTTAATAAAATTTCCAGGCTCTGTTTAATCATTACCTCATTTTATTTAAACAGCCACATCCTGGTTTTTACCACTTGTCACTTACTTGTACTCTTTGATTTACCTTGTCCTAGTGTTTTCTTTTTTAAAACATACACATAATCTTTGCAATAGACACGCTGCAGATTATGTATAGATTTCTTTTATTTTTTGGCAGCAGAGCAGGGTAGTGGGGTGGGGTACGAGGGATTGAACCCAAGGGCACTTAACTTCTGAGCCACATCCCCAGTTCTTTTTTAATTTTTTATTTTGAGACAGGGTCTTGCTAAGTTGCTCAGGGCCTCACTATGTTGCTGACGCTGGATTTGAACTTGTGACTTCCTGCCTCAGCCTCCTGAGCTGCTGAGATTACAGCATGCACTACCATGCCCAGCTGTCTACTTGTGTCTTAAATTTTAACTCTCATCATTTTGGTGATTGAAAATCATCTAATAACTAGGACTTTCTTCTTTCAGATTATCTTTATGCTTTCGCATTTCAGTTTTATTCATAATCAATTTATATACTTGTATTTCATTTTGGAGCTATCTTTGAGATTGTTGTACAAAAGCACTCTACTTCATATTTATAGAAATTATTACACAACTATGTGTATTAATCTTTTAATAATGTATCACCCCCAAAAAAGGGAGGGGAGGAAAAGCAAACAAAGGATTAACTTCTACTAAGTACAGAACTTCATAAACTTTAGTACATTTAAGCTTCACTATAGTCCTATAACATAAGGAAGTTCAAAGTATAAATTGTTCATCAGATTTAATCCCAGTTTATTGTTTCAATCAAACAAATAGTAATCATTGCAACTAGTTTAAATCTGATAGTTTACAGTGGTAGCACTGTACAACAGACTAGATTGACCTTACGTAGAAAGTCAAATTCTCCTCTGAGGAGGGAGATGTCTGACACTGATTTACTGACACAGTCAATTAAACGTGGAATACTGAGCATTTCTAGCAAAGGAAGATATTCTATAAAACAATGTTATCTGCTCAGCAGTCTGCTACATTGCCTTTTATCATTAACACAAAGGACCTGTACCTTTTTAGCCCACACACATGCGGAAAAGGCAAGATGGCTCACATTAAAAGATACTGCCCAGCACTGGAGTCTCTCAAGTATGACCTGAGAGAAGAAGACTCTTTATCAACTATGTACTAATATCATGTTCACCAGTTTGGGGAGGACACAGCCTCATAAAACCATGAAAGGTTCCTACTGGAAGGGACCACAGAGACTCCATTGCACCTTCACAATCATGCTCTGTGGACAGTAAGCTACTAGAGAACATTTCCTTCCATAACAGCTGTTTCATCAAGACAAACTGTCTGAATGTGAGGTTTACTTATATCCACGGTCACCTCAATTACACCTGAGAAAGGCTGGCAGCATCAAAATTATCAGTGACCTCTTTACTGAAGAAAACTGACCACTTTTAAAAAAGAGACTTTTTCTAGAATTAAAATGCCATTTACACTAGAACTTCATGTGCTTAAAACAATCATGAGTCTGTATGTTTAGAATTAATTTATCATGACAAAGAAATTAACCAATCATTCTAAAAATGAGTATTAATTATATCTGACACAATTCAAAACTATGGAATATGTAATTTCAGTCCTCCCTGTTTTCATTCATGCCATTCCCTCTGCTGCATGGGCACTCCTTGACTGAGTGAGTCTCTGGTATCTTCACATAAAGCCATTATAAGTTGAAAACATTGTAGCTGAAAATGCACTGAACACATCTATGCCACTGAATATCACATAGCAACACAGTACACTTCAGACTATAGTTACTTCCCCTTCAAGGTCCTGTGGCTGTCACTCCTCAGTATTACAAGAGATTATCTTGCCACAAATCATTGGCCTGAGACATTCAAAATTCTAACTATGGTTTCTACTAAGTATCACTTTTGCACCAACATAAAGCCAAAACATCTTAAGCAGAATCCTTGTAAGCCAAAAACCACCTGTATTTACTTATCCATCTCTACTTGATGAAATCCAAATTCTTATATGAGGCACAACTGGTAAGCTAAAATGAATTTCAATCACATAAATAAGGAAGGGAGGACATTTCTCAATCAGAGCAATGAAGTATAAAAATGCATGATTTTTTAAGAGAAACAGAAAGTAGCCTAGAAAGCTGAAGCATGAAATAGAAATACGTAAATACAGAAGTGATGTAAGATGAGCTTAGAGGCAAGGGAGAGAGCCCTGTGCTCTTAATGTTCACCTGTCCGCAATGTATATAACATAATAAGATTCTACATGATCCAGTTACTTCCAAGCAATGGTTTCTGATCCTAAAAGCAAAGACCTTATTCAAAGTAATCAGTATTACACATTGTTCCTCAGTACATTATAAGAAGCCAAGAAAGTCAGTGGTTGGCCATGTAGATTCAAGGACTGTTTTCAAGTTGGGAGAAAAAAAAATAATCAAAAGAGAAGAGACAAAGGGCAAAGGAGCAGGGACCTGGGGTGCTGTGCCATCTCTTAGAAGCAGAATATTCCTGAAAAAGAAAGACAGGCTAGTTACGACTCTCAACACTCATCTCAATTTTTGAAAACTATTGCCTTCGAGAGTTTGAAAGATTTGAAGATTGAATTTCTTCAAAAGGATGCTAGACATTTGGCTGCAAGAATCATAGGAGATTATGTTGGCCAGATGGTGGCAACAACGCCAGAGAAGTCATGAAATGTTCCAACGCAAAACTGATTTAAGACAGGAAAACATTCACATATATTTTATGAGCCAAAATATTACAATATCCCATCAAGAGTCCTCCAAATTCCTTCCTTTAGATATCACCATGACAATCAGCATTTAAAAATAATAATAAAAACCAGTCCAGAGGAAAGGCTTCTAACTCTTTCCACCCAAGGATATGTGTTCCAAAGTTTCTATATCTTCTCACTATGTACAATGACCAAAATGTCAAACAACAGCAGAGCAGATTCCTGTGTTTGGGGTCTTGGACCAAGAAGAGTACACAGGAGTTATTGTTTGAGGTGAGCAATAAAATAAATCCTTACAGCAAATAATATGGCTGTTCACAGACGTTTCATTTTAAAGGAATTTGCATAAGAATAAATAAGGACTTCAAATTTGAAAATTTTCTATGGAGGCTATTAGATGTTATAATTAGTATCAATCCCTTCCTGGGATTAAAATTACTATTCTTTGGTGATTATATTTGAGATTTTGGGAAAGTATCCTGATGGAAGTGTAAAGGAAGTATTCACCAGAGAAGAATGAACAGAAACTAGTTGGAAAGATAGAGCACAGTAAGACTCAACCACAAGAGAAAAAAATGTTCAAAATTATTTCATTTAAATTGGTAGAGACATCCTGCACTCCTCCTCAGGTATGCAAATGTCTAAGAGTCATTTTCATTTTCATTTTCTAATGAATTGAGATGTGTTGTTTTGAATTTTGTGTTTGTTTTGCTTTGCTTATTTATTTCATTTTGGGTACTAAGGATTGAACATAGGAACACTGTACCACAGAGCTACGTTCCCCCATCTTTTTAAAGACAGCATCTCCACTAGATGCTAAGGCTGGTCTTGAATTTGTAATCCTCCTGCCTCAGCCCACTGAATGACTGGGATTACAGGCATATGTTACCGCACTCCATGAGGATGTGCTTCTCAAAAATAATTTACCCAGAAAGCAAACAAACCCACCTCATTTACCCTAAATATTAACAGTATGTAACTGAAATCTTTCTGAAGTACAGTATTCACATGCCCCTGCCTTAGATAGTAATACCAAAATAAAGACCTCAACATACCTTACAATTTAAGGTCATTATTTTGAACTTGTACTATATCCAATAACAGGCCTATTTCTACTTTTGTTTCCAATCACATATTTCACAGTAGCCTTTCATTTCTCTTTTGTTTGTAGGACCACATCCCCTTCTTCCTCAGATTTGTAGTTTCTCTATATCACAGTAGGGAGCAGGGTAAATGGAGAAATCACCAAAGAGAAATCAGCAACCTAACCAATGAGAAATGTACAAAGAAAGGATTTGTTTTTACCATTACAAATACTTAAAGGTTATAGAATTTGTATGTATGTTTTTTCTTTTTCTGCTTTTAATTCTTTGGGGTTTATTCATAGCAGTGTTCCTCAGGGCTAAGCACAGACGTGGAAGATGCCTGGGTTAGATGCATTAAAAAAGATAAGACTCATCCAGATTAGTTGAACTTCATAGCAAAAACGGTCCCACATTCCCATCTCCTGTTACTGAGTCTGCTTTCTTGATTACTGATTCTTGGCTCCCACTTCCAGCTATGTCTCCAGCATCTTCTCCCAACTGGCTCCCAGTCCTTCAGTGAACTGCTGGTTTTGACCCTGGCAGGTTGCCATGATCCTACCTCTGAGAACACAAACTGAACTGGACTTGTTCCTTTTCAACAATGACCTCACGCAACCTGGATTTGGTCCTGCTAAGCCCTATGTTATGTCAGGCTGAGCAGCTAAAAATCAAACATACAAAGAAGTGAGACTTTACATATGAGGTCTCTTGACTTTCAACTTACTCTTTACTTTCTTAAATTTAACTCATTGTATCATCTTGGAGGGTCTTCCCCAGGCTAACTGCTGTCCGGGACAGTAGTAGCAGTGAATAACTCCCTAAAACTATCCTTCAGGGAGCACTAGAGTTCAGAGAATCACACTGCATTTGTCACTTAGCTGACACACAGGCAAACAGTGGCACTTGCTCTGGTTATGAAAGATGTTATACTATTTCCCTACTGCGGATGATGAATCTAAGGCTTATTCTCAAAGTCACACAGCTTTGCAGTTATAGAGCAGTCTCAAGTTCAGATATTCTATCTACAAATATCCTGAAATTACACTAAACCAGATCCCTATAAACTGAGGAGATAAAAATGCTCTGGACCTAAAGGCCTACATAAACACAAAGCATCTGAGGACACTAAAGAGAATCATTCCTCATTTCAAACCCTTAGAGAAAATTCTGAGGGAGAATTGGATACCTCATTATGAGCAATGCACGATTCAGTCCAGGGATTTGATTTTTTGTTCTAAATCATATTGTCAAGTATTCAAAGTCAGTCTCCGATTTCTCATTATCCATTAGAGTACGTCTTATTTATAATATAGGCATTTCTTTGTAGAAAGGCTGCATTATTCCCAACCTACTGGGTTTCTAGGGGAAGAAACTTTGCAGTCTGAAGGGAAATTTGAATGATGAGGAACAATAACATTGTTAGAACGCAAACAAATTTTACAAAGAAATTAAAAGTTCACTTTAAAAGTTTAAACAAAGACAAGAGAGCGGCGGTAATTTTACCACTTGTTCCTTTTCTCTAAATTTGAAGTATCTGAGATCTGATCTGATAAAAATAAGTAGAAAGCAAAACATTATAATACCATCAGTAATTATATCCTCTCATTACTCGGCCATATGTTAAAAAAAAAGATGGAAATGCTGATTCATATTCTCCTGACTATTTCAGTGTTGATGTTTTGTTTCTGCAACTATTACCACTTACTTAGCTGATGACCCACGCAGTCATAGTAAGGGAAAAGGGAAAAAAACCTCCTGCTTCATTCTAAAATTTCATAGCATTTCCTATGTCTCCTGAATACTGAAAGTGACAAATGATTATATAGTTGGTTTACAACATAGATCTACTTAACAACCTAAAGTAGAACAGCAATTTGTGAGGATTCTGTGTGTTCTCTACAGATAAGAGACAACCAGTCATAATTGGACCTTTAATTATGTTTAGGTGCTTCAACAGTGCAGACTTTGAAAACTCTCAAAAGTAAAATCAAAAGCAGTCTTTACATTTGTTACTGGAAGAAAGGCATCACTAAAGCATTTTTCATTTGTTTTTTTTTTTGTTGTTATTTTTGTTGTTGTTTGATTTAACAAAACAAAACAAACAGACTCTAAGAATGGAACAACTAGAGAAGCCTTGAGGAACCCCAACTGTGGGATCCAGAGATTTGATACTGAATTGCAAAGGTGACCACTATAGCTAGGAGAAGAAAATAAACAGAGAGGGACACATGGGGCCTCAAAGCAGGCTCCTTGTGACTCTGCAGCACCCTGAGGCTAAGACAAACCAGCCAGACCAGAGACAACACTACTCCCCTTAAAGCCACCTGGCCACTGGCTTTTCATCTCTGACTCAACTTGTCTACAGCTTCTATGCTTCATCAAGGTGGAAGGACCACAGGAAGGAGATGACACAATTAATTACAAGGTTTCTGTAGTCTACACCAGAAAGACTCTGGTATGCAATGGATAAAGGGAACAACTCCCTTCTCTGGCTTTCTTCTGCCCTGCCCCCACCTCCAACACTCAATGGTGTCCACCTCCAGGCCAGCAGCCAACATTCTCAGGCTCCTCTCCCCACTGCCTTGCCCCCAAGCCAGCACTACTGTTTTATTCTTGTCGGGACCTCCCCCACTAGCATCTGAGTTTTTAATTCTCAGATCTAAAGATACTTTCTATGCTATTATTTAATGGGTATTTGTTTTACATTCTGTAAATTTCTTTTCTTAAACAAGTGTTTGAAATGTTGTTTCTGTAGTACACACGTATACATTTTTGTGATAATTAGCTAAAAAGTAAAAGTCTTCTACAGATGTTGTGTATATTACACGTTAAGCACATTTTTTTAAGGTAGTAGATAACACACAGGGGAAGAATCCTTGGTATCTGGAATGTGTGAAAATAAATAGGTTGTCTTCTCATATACAATAATAAAACACGACTTTACGGAACAAATAGCCTTTTAGGATGAAAAATATGGGTTAAAATTTTATTAAGTAAAACTATTTATAATTGAGCTTTCAAAATCATAGTACTCTTCAAACCCTTTTTTTAACTGACAAAGAACTTCTAAAATTTTCATTTTTGTAGTGAGGAGAGTATTTTTCATACATGATCAAGGGGTAGAGTACTTAAAAATCTTGTTTTCCTTTCCAAAACAAAATTAATGCCAAGATTATTGGCTAGTATTTTATATTAGTCTGGGCTCCAAAAGTTAAAAAATAAGACTCCCAGGGCAAAAGTTAGCATTAAGAATACTAAACAGTTGGTTAATTTTTTTATTCCTACAAACTAGGACAATGACACTGATCATGAATTTTAGTGTTCAAGAATCCTGTTCAACTTGGACCTGTGAAAGGATAGTAGTGATGGGATTTTATTTTGATAGCATATTTGAGACATGGTGGCAGTATATTTGTTTAAATGATATCACAAAAAATGATTAAGTTAAGCAATATGGATATTCTCACTTAAGTCCTCAATATGTAAAAAGGAAAACAAACACTTAGGGGAAGATTTGTTTAACCACTGCTTCTACCAAGGTTCTAAAAAATTCCTGGGTACCCATCAGTCCCTTGACCTCTGAAATTTCATACCACTTGCAAATCTTCCCAGATCAGATGGAAATGTGATACTTCCTATACTATTTGTGTTATCTCTACTATAGCATGAGATCTTGAACTTTAATTAACATATCAGGAGAATGAACACTAGAAAATTGCACAAGCCCAATCTGCTTCTCATTCACTCCAAACTTTCTCTGAAAATATAGGGAGATGAAAATGTGTATAATCATCAAATAAATCCATGCAAGATTTATATCCACTTCTGAAACTTCTATTAACAATCCTTTCTGAAAATGACCAAGCATCATATTACTTCACATTTTTAGTTACCATAATATGCATCTATATAACTCTTGTGAATCTTACTATCAGTGATTATCAAAGTTCAAGAAGTTCTTGGGGAGTGAGACCATTTTCCTATGGGGAATACAGAGTATCAAAGCTGAGATCTTTTCTTCAATGAAGGCAAATCACTGTTAAGCACTACGGGTACAAGCAGATACCAAGAGGCTTGGGAAAACCACCCTCTATGTGGCACTTGTCCCCTAAATATGCAGTATCATCCAAGCAGCATGAAAGCTCTACCTGCCCATCATATCTGTGCATCCCTGCTGAGCAGAGTCAAGTACTTCAGACTAGCTCTAGTGTTTGTATGTCTTGGCATGTTTGCTGTGACTTAGTCATGGCTGACACTATCTATATCCCAGACTATGCTATCAAGACTACATTCAGCCAGAAGCTTCTTTGAAATGGTTGTATTTTTCACTAATTTTAAAATTAAATCTCTTATGCACCATAGTTATATCATAAAGAGGTCATCTCAGCTTAACGAGGGGGAAAATCAACTGCATGAATTCCAAAAATAACAGAATGTTGAAATATGATTCAATAAGCACAGACTGGGAAATTTACATCAACTACTCATAACTGAATGACTAGGTACAATACAAAATACTTCACACATTCTTATCAGAACACTAACATCTATCATCTTGATTTTGTCAAACTGTTAAAAATAAAAACACCAAAATTTTTCTTCACTTACCTCAAATACTAGTTGGGTTTGAGTTTTACTTATTGGCTCGTTTTGCAAGGTAGGTTATTTTCAAGCTTTTTTAACTGAAGGTAAAATTTTTGATTATTGGTCTGAACTGTGTCTCAAAGACAAAAACAAACATTAAGCCAACCATTATGTCCCCACCAAAATGCAGCAGGCTCGACTCCCCTCCTGGTGTTTTGATGGCTGCCCTTCACCCTCTTAAGAGTTGGCTGTTATTTCTGTGCTGGGTTATACGACATACACATGAAACTGCATAATCTGGAGCTTGCTTTTTAATAAAATTACTTCAAAAGACAAGAAAGAAATAAAAGGTGGCTTTATTTTTCATGAGCTTATCCTTTGAAGAGCTACTAAGAGGAGGGCAGTTTACCTACATTAGAAAATAAAGCTGTATTGTTAAGTCACTCATCCTAATTAAAGAACAGCGTAAACATTAGACCCTCTGCACATCTAATATGGCGCTGTGACATTACGTGGTATGAAGGCTGCCTGCACCTACTTCTAAATATATTTACAGGCTCCTCCTATTGTCTATTTCTGTCTGTTCCTCCCCTGCTTTTATTTCTCTTATCAGAAATGTCTGCCTACCTTACACATAGTAACAAAAGTGACAGCCCCTTTGCAAGGAAGCAGACTGAATTCAAACAGTTGTTCTTTGAAAACTTCATCATCCAAAGAAACACTTTAATGTAATGGTGTCATTGCTACCCCTTAGACGAGTTATTACGTTTGTGAAAGTTAATTATCTGATAAGATACACTGTGGTTATTACTGCCATGAAAAAAAATATATATGGGCATGTTTATTAATTCAAAATGTTCCATTAAAGTAAAGTGCATTAACTAAAGAAATGAACAATTACTTCTCCCTAATTATTATTGAACAATCATTTGGGCATTTTATTTTTTTTCTGAATGAATTCCACTTTATATTTAAAACTATTAGCATTTTCATTTTTATGGTAATAGAATATGCTGTTTTGTCCATATTTTTATACTGAAGAACTTAAGTCGAAAATCCAATGCTTTAAATTGAAGTGCCTCTTTTCTCTGCTGTAGAAATGTCAACATTTGAGCAAATCATTAAACACACTAGAACAAGAACTTACAACTCAAATGCTGATTATGATTCACTTCAAATATTTAAGTGTTAGGTCAACATTCAACACAGGATGAAATTAAATGGCTTGTTCAGAAGAAAGAGCAAGAGGTTTTCATATGACTTTCCAATTCTGTTGTTTCCTTAGGATAAACTATACAAGTCTCATGTGAAAGGGGAAAAAAGAAAAGACATTTTAAAAATGGAGGCCATAATCTTAATGGAGTTAATGTGGCTTCCTATCACAAAGCCTTTACATTTGTCTGTCTCATAAAATTCTAGCAATAAAACTGAAGTCCAATATTCTTTCACAGAAACTGCCTCTTTCAGAATACCTATAAACTTGTGTTCTATGACAAGTTGAAAGGAAAAAACACACACTCCCCAACAGAACTGCAAATTTCCAGATAACTTGTTTATAAAAAGAAGTGGACAAAATTATACAACAAACTAAATTCTATTCTTTCTAAATTCAGTAGTTTTCAGTATGAAGAATCCCTGTGGACTGTTACTTACAGGCATTCAGCAGAGTACACCTCCCTCCCTCTGAATGAAGACTACAGCCACCGGATTCAAGGAAGTACACCCTGGCTATCAGCAACCTCCCCCTTCTCCAAGCACTATGTACTGAAAAAGTCTAGTTTTTGCAGCCCACCCAAGCCACAATGTACACATTATCTATAATATTATTACCAAATGTCATTATATGCAAAAATTAAAGGGAATTTGGAGGGCTGGTTTTAAACAAAACTGGAAGATTGTTTCCATACTCTTTAAGTACAATCCATGATACCAAAACCCTCATGTACCAAAGAAACTTGGTTCTTGGGTAATTAACGAAGCTTTAAGATACAAGTTTTAAGAAAATATATAGATCACTAATAAAACCACTGCCTAAAAATCTTAGATTGAGTTACTTTTTTTTCCATATAACATGATACCTACAACACTGGTTGCTGTGTAAAAATATACCATCTTGGAAAGAGATGTCAGCGGGGCATTGAAACCCTGTTTCACTAAATGACACCACCACCAGAAGCAGTGTCATCCTAATTCATGAAGAACCAGGTCTGAAGATGCCAAGAGTCAGTGTATTCTTTGTGGTCATATGTGTTCTTTATTCTTCTAACTTAAAAGGGTCTTTGCCACATACTGAAAGACCAGATTAGGTATCCAATTTGCACACGTGGCCCAGGTAGACAGATTTAATTTTGACTGCATGCAGATAAATAGTTGGAGACACATATGTTCACCAGGGTTTTCCATGGGCTTCCCTTTTTAGGTAACTACAGAATTAAGCTACTCTGTTTTATGACACATTCTGGAAATTATCATTTTATATAGAATAATTTCTAGTTTTCAATGTAAATTAAAAACCACCTCAGACTTTACCAAAACAGACTGTGTTTTCGTTGCCTAAAATGTCAGATATATTCATAAAGAGATACTAAAATTATTACTAAAGGAGAAAATGCAGACTGTAAATAGAGAAAAATATCTAATTACTCATAATGTGCATATATTGGGTTAAGCAACTTGTATCACCTCTTTTGATTAGAACTCCTGACTTCAACTCAGAATCCCAAGTGGGATTTTCCTAGTTTCAAATTGTTGTCTATGATCTGAAACTGATAATAAAAAGCACGAAATATCCTAGAAGTTAAGAGACAGAGCCTGCAACGAGCAAGCCAGCAGCACAAGGGGGACAACTACATACCTGTAGTTCACACCAAAATATGCCAGAACAGGTCTTCCCCTAGCACCCACTGATTAGTTCTGTGAAACTCAAGGTTGACAGGGTCCATTCCTTCTCCTCTCTCTGGTAAAGAGGAGGGAGGATTTTCCCTTTCCTCACAAAGTGATGACATTTCAAAATCAGCACACAAATGTTTATATGGGCAGATTATTATAGGCAGAGACTGCCCCCCACCCCCTTTCTTGGTTAAGCACAGAGAGCTCTACTCTGGGGCTGCCACCAGAAGAGAGCGGGTGGATTTCAGGGAGAGCATGTGGGTGGCCCAGGAATATGGCACTCTGTCTATTTTATCCCCCTCAGCCACCAAGAAGAGCAGTTTCTTTGCATGTAGCCCATGAAGGCTGGAAAACACTGATGGTGAAGAAGGCTGATAAGGTCACTTCTGAGGTAGAGTTGTGAGAGGGTGCAAAGACCTGCAAGACAAACACACTCTAGCAAGAGGTGTCAGAGAGACAGACATGGGAAATCTCACCAACAGAGTTCAGACGGTTTGGATGAAGCCTCCAGGATTTTCCATTTTCCCATCTGAAGAGACATGTAGGTGGTGGAAAGAAGAGCATGAGCTGTTGGGCTGGCCCAAGTCACCTCCAGGACAAGTAGTGGGAAACCCAATTGAGGAAGCATGTACAACTGGATGGCTTTAAGGGAGACCAGTATCTTTTAGGATTCAGCAAATTTTAAGTAGAGCAATAAGTTTGGCCAAGAGACAAGTGATAAACCAGGAAAAATAATCTGAAGTCAGAACGTGGGTCACCTAGAATGCCAGATGAAATGAGGGACAAAAGCAATGAGGGACATATGGCTTGTGAAGGAGCAAGAGCTTTGCAAGGGTTATAAAACGATGTCCTTTCTCCTCTGTTTCTTACCTGTGGCAAATAAATTCAGAGTGCTGGAGAGAGGTATCACAAGGTAAGTGTCCTTTGATTTTTCTTTTTTCCAAATTATCAAACAAGAGTTGTGAATAAATTGCCTAAAATCACTCAGCTAACAAAGGATGGTTCCCTCTTTGAACTTATCATTTTTTTCCCCCTCCCTGATTTATACAGAAAGACAAGTCAGTAGAAAAAGACAGTCAGCGTGGTGATGGTGGAAAGGTAATGCAACACCTGTCAAAGCAGTAAGAACCAAAATGACAGCTAAAAGGACCAATCCGGGTATGGAGAGGCTGGACAACCAAGCCAGAGAAAGACCACTGCTTTTAGTACTGAGCCATCACTGCTGAATTTGTGAGCACAACTTTAGCTGCATATCTCCAAAAGAAGACAGATTGAAGGGAAGTGGGTGGTGAGGAACAGAGGCAAAAATTTCTTACAAGTGTGAGGACAAACATAGCAGGATAGGGTGGGGAGTCCTCCTTTATTTAATACTGTGTCAATGCAGATTTATATATATTTTGTATTATATATATTTTCATTCCAATTCTCCTGTACAGACATGGTTGGAGAGTATTTGATTCAAGGAAGAAAACAACATAGTAAAATTAAACAAGGATAAAATAGTAAATAAATGCATTCTAAATAAATAAACCCCAATCTGAACTATTTGGTTTTGCAGGAAAATGGCACAGTACTTCTAAATTTTAAAATATATATATGTAGGGTAACATCCCAAGACTATTTTCACTAGAATAATGAAAAAGTAAACAGAGTGAAAAGTATATAAATAAGCAAGTCTTAAAAAGGTGTTTCTGAAAAATGTGAAGGTCAGAAGTGGTAACAAGTGTATCATTTACATTAAAAGAAACAATGGAATGATAGTTTGTCCAAGATAGAAAATACATTAAACTGCAAAACAGTTTGGAAATGGATCCAGGAAAATCATAGAAATAAGTACTAAAGTTCATTTTTTAAAACAGTAACTGGCTAAATATTGTGTATAGGTGAGAAATACCTGCATTCAACATGGAAATGTACTCATTTCCAGTAATCTAAAATGGTGCATTTAAAGAAGGATAAACCTAAACAGTAGCTGAACACAGGTAGGCACGTACCACTGAAATCGATACAAGTGCATAAGCATTCACAGGAACAAAGTGTCACAAAAGTTAATGCAAACTAAATTACCATTGAGAATCATTTCCTCCTGTTTGCAAATAATCTGTTTATGTTGGGCCATCTTTCTACCTGTTTTCTACCATGTTCATGACAATTTTAGCCAATCTAACAAAACCTTCAATGTAATCTTTGGTTTAACTTGCAACTACATCATCTCACATCCATTTCTTCACTGAGACAGGAAAATAATTAGTGCAGAATCTCTAATTAAAGAGAATGAGATTCAAGTAGTTTATGCAAATGTGCTTTCATCACAGGATACCAGATGCAAAATTAAACAGAAGTCACCTGAGTCAGACATTAATTTTGCAAGAAATTTGATACTATATCTATTAGCAAAACACACTGACTAAAATTTCCATTTCAACTCTTCATCTTTGTCTAATTGTTACCTTTCATGCTTTATTAGGGTTCAACAGGATCTTACATATTGATAATGACATGATGTGGTACCGTATAATACAAATTTAACTCTCCTTACAACCACTATTTATTTTGCTTCTTAAAAAATTCAAAACTATGTAAACTTAGACATTAAGTACTTACTCTAGTAAACAAGATTTTGGTTATAAAATATTCTTAGGAAAGCACGGTTTCACAATGGGAGAATGACAGACTGTCCCTAAAACAGTATCCCTTTCAGATGAACATATTAAAATGCAACCTGTAATGCAATTTTCACTTAAGTACTTAAATATGATAACCACAGTTAGCAAGGCAAATGTGACATATCTTCATTTTCCAACACTTGAATTTTGTTCCTGTGTGTTTGTTTTCACAGTCCTAAATTCTCTTAAATCTTTCTGTTCTAATTCTGCCAATTAAGAACAAAGTAGGGCTGGGATTGTAGCTCAGTCTTAGAGTGCTTGCCTAGAGAATATGGGGCACTGGGTTCAATCCTCAGCACCACATAAAAAAATAAATAAATCAAATAAAGGTATTATGTCCATCTACAACTAAAACTAAAAAAATTTTTAAAAAGGAACAAAAGGCAAATGTATACAATTGGACAATTCGTATGGGAAAGAATCAAAAACCTCTCATCAATTTCCTGAGTTGATTAAACACATAAGACGTATATATTTTATAAAATACTTGATACTTATTTCCTATTAAGATTTATTTATATATCTTATGATGATTATTTTAAGCTAACTCACATCAGTTAACTGGTAAAATTAAGTTTTTCTACTTTTGGTAGTATCAAATCATTTCTTGAGCCTTTTTCTCTGTGGTATATACATGGGCTGCCTCCATTAAACACATACAGACACATATACACCCACACATAATTAAAGGTTAACTGAAATGTAAGTAAAAACCAAATGAAATCAGGCTTGGAGCAGTTGTGACCTCCTTCTTATGTTGCCACCTACTTCTTCCATCCTAAGCTTGAGTCTGTTCCATCTGCCTAATTATAAGCTCAAAACCCTCTGGGTGGTGACCGAGTCTATATTCTCCTCTGCACTTAACACATTTTTCATGCTCTACAAATTATTAATAATAACAGCAATAACATGTACTTTTCTTAATATAAAAGAAAATACAGACCTTACAACTGTCAATTATTCACACTCCTTTAAATCTTCTAGACAATACCACCTCTTCCTTCTATTATTTTAATTGTCTTTCAATATTTCACTTTTCTTTCCTCTCTCTATATTTTTATTTGTCTCTCTATTTTCCTTCCTCTTATATCTACTATCTCATCCTTAATGCCAGGCAACATCAGTATATTTTATTTAGCTGCAATTTAACAGGCAATAGTATACTGCACTAAAGTGGTATTTCTCGATCTTGGCATAACTGATATTTTGGGATATATAAATTTTTATGGTAGGACATTGTCCTTTGCATTGTAGAATGTTTAGCAGCATCTTTGGAACTGCCAACTCAATTCTAGTAGAAGACCCCACCCCTAGTTGTGACAATCAAAAACGTCCTTAAACATTCCCTAATATTCCCTATAAGATAACTTCCTTGAAGGATGGAGATCCCCTGCTATGCAGCAAAAGATTCTTTTCAGTGCCTCATATTGATGGAGCTAATACAGAGTAAATGTGAAAAATATAAAATGGAAATAACATCCAATCTCACACATCCTAAAAATATTTTGAATGTGCAGTTCAAGTGCTGAAGCCTGAAGTTAATATAAGCAAAAACAAGTAAAATTCCGATACTGAGAATTATTTGATTAAAAAAAATAGTTCTGCTACCTTACTTATGAAAGCAAGCCTGGAACAGAGCTCCAAGTAGAACACTAGCTATGATTTAAGACCAGTATGTCTCAACGTCCAATTAAAATAAATCCTTCTAACAGCACTTTTATAAAATCACTTAGCTTGTTAAAACATATAAAATGTTTGGCTCCCCTGGGCTACATTATGATTAAGGTACATCCAGAGATGAAAAAATGCTTCTCATTTCACAAGGTTACAGTTCATTTCAAAATGAGCTATACTTCACTATTTTCCAAGATTTTTTTTTCTTTTTTGCTTCCTTCAGTAAACTAGCCAAGGTTCCCCCTACTTTTGAGCTTTGCTATAAATTAGGATACTGTCAAATAGCATTTAATCTCCAATGCACTGTAAGTTTTGTAAATTACAACCAGAAACAACAAGGTGCAGTTTTTTCTAAGTTTTCTCTTTTACAGCCAATAAACATGTCAACAACAGCCTCCTTTAAGCACTAACACAAAAAGCATTAAATGAATATCCTATGCATTAATTTATTGGAAGTATGAAGAAATAGTGCTTACCTACTTGGGCTCTTTTTTGGGGGGTGGGGGTTAGCAGGCATTGAACCCACATCCCCAGCCATTTTATTTTGAGATAGGGTCTTACAAAGTTGCTTAGGTCCTCATAAGATGCTGAGGCAGGCCCCAAACTTGCTATTCCTTTTACTTAGCCTATCGTGTCCCTGCGATGACTGCCATGTGCCACAATGCCTGGTTATGGCATTGCTTTGAAGTTGAAATAAGTTTTAATACACCTCTTTCACACAGTGTTTAATAAATGTTCATGGGTATTACAGATTCATTACTAGTAGATGTACTTCAAAGTCAGTATTCCCTCACATGAAAATCCCACCCTTTCCCCTCCCCAATCTGTGCATTCCTTTATGTCTTTATGTCATTCCCTTACTCCAGTTACTCTACTACATATACTGGCCACCCTTCTTCCCTCCATTGTACTCATTACCTCCCATTCCCGTCCAGAAATAAGAGGCCCTGTAACTCCATCAACACCATCACTACGCTCCAAGCACAATGCTTTTACGTGTATCATCTCAAATCACCTTCAGCATTTACAACCAGCACTTTTTCTCTATTCCTACTGTTCCTATCATGGTTCACACCTTGTCTTATTTGCCCTGGAGAATTTTAGAGGCTACTCTATTTATAATAGCATCCCTTCTCTGATCTTTCCTTTCACAGTGAAGCCAGGGTAAATATTTCTAAAAATGGATACCCTACCATTACAACCCTACACAACATACTACAATATGCCCAAAGCCCCAAATTTTAGGAAAAACTCAATTCTCAAAACCTAACAGACAATATCCTTTGCTTCCCACATACCAACCACACCAAATATCTCCAGGTCCCTGAAGAAATGACATTCTTCCTAGTACTTCTGTGTGTATTAGGAATGTTGCCTGGTATGGTGATCTTCAGACATCTGTCTAACTCTCTTTAAAATTTCCTTTAGGTCTCCCATTCTCTCTGAAAGAGTCTCAGAACCCTCTAGGACCAAAAGATGCTTCTTCTTCTGAATTTCCTTCCCACCACTCCTGACCTTATATTAAACAGCTGACTTGCTGACTTTGCCATTAGACTTGTTGGCTTTCTTATCAAACATTCCCACTAAAAGTTACCAACAAACATTAGCATAGCTTAAAAGTGTTTTTGTTGTTGTTGTTGTTGTTTTTAAAAACTGAGTTATTTGCACCCAGTAGGTAATTAAAACATATTTGAGTTTTAAAAATTTGAATGATGTTTTCGAATGAATAAATATTGTAAATGGGACAACTTCCAAAATGGACAAAGATAAGATCAAATGACATTTTTATATGATTCACACACCTAAGGATATTACCTTTTAATGTAAACAATTATAAAACAAATTACTTTTCATTTTCCATCTCAAAATTTTGAACCTGGAAGTCCCAACAGACCAAATGTGGGTTGCCACACAGTTCTCAGAAACCAGGAGGCATAGCGTAGGATGTCAATTAAACTCCTATTCCAAAATGTGAGACTTCCCCATGACATTTTGTAATACTCCCTAAATTATTAACAGAACCTGAAACCAGAGGCAGTGGGGACAGCATCCACAAAGTACAAAAACATTTATTTAGTTCTAAGATTGATGATTCAGTGGGAGGGGAAAGAAAAGGCAGCTATTTTGATCGGTTGGGGGTCCCAGTGCCTTTTGGATCTGAGCATCCAGTGGTCCCCGAGCTCTTTGCGGGTGCAGGCCTGCAGGCCACATGTCTCTCTCTCTCTCTTGCCTTCTCTACTGACAGCTTCTCTGTGTGACAGCTTAGAAGCCCAACAGTGAAGTGTGAAAATAAAACAGGCAAAAATTTAAACGGGAATTCAAAACTGGAGTTATATATATTTCTCAAAGTTCTGAATACATTAAACATTCAGAAAATGGCTTCCTTGGTTGAACAAATAGATTAGAGAGAAACAGAGAAAAATCTAACTCATTATTTCACACCCATGGTGTAGGTCACACTGACTGTCCTTAGGACCCTGGCAGACCTTGATTAATTGTTCTGATTCAAGTGAATGTCAACCGACTTTTAAAATAAGTTTGCCACAAGTTAACATACATCCCATCAAATTTGTGTTTTTTTGTGTGTGGTTTGTTCTTTGGCATAATGTGAAGAGATGGGAGAAGTTATGTCCCCTGATTTCTTCATGATTCCTCTTCTCTCTCTGGTTAGAGTCCAACTTCAAAAAGGACAAAAGAAAGCTCTGCCAAATTTTCCTATCAATGCTTTTCAATCATAAAGTGGACACAGTACTTTGATCCATGTTTGCTTTATTAGGATAATATCCTAGAAGTAAAAAGGAATACAATTGTCAACTCACTCGCCCAACTCCCTTTCCAGACAGACGGTTTTGAAAGGTACTATATATTGTCCAGTGGTTTGGCAAAAGATTGCTGTGTCAAATTGTTATGCATATACTCGTAGATATACAAAACTACACAGTACATTTAAACTCATTTCAATAAAAATGAAACTTACCCGGTTAGGGTGGAAATTGATATGTAAGAAAATGGAAGATGGTAGCACAGCAGTAGTGATTCTTATTCTCAACAGACCATCTTAATAGGTTTTTAGATTCTGTGTTTAGATGGCATAAACCATAGTTGCTTCCTACTGAATTTATAGGAATTCTAAAGCAATAAATTCTCATCCTATATACTACCATACAGAACTTCAATAGTTTGTTCATTATCATGTAATCAGCAAATCAGTCTATTGACATGATTTCTTTCTTTTTTTTTTATTTTTTATTGTGGGTTGTTCAAAACATTACAAATTTCTTGACATATCATATTCCACACTTTGATTCAAGTGGGTTATGAACTCCCACCTTCACCCCATACACAGATTGCAGAATCACATCAGTTACACATCCATTGATTTACAAATTGCCATACTAGTGTCTGTTGTGCTCCGCTGCCTTTCCCATCCTCCACCCTCCCCCCTCCCCACCTCTCCCCTCCCCTCCCCTCCTCTCTCTCTACCCCCTCCACTGTATAACCCTGAGGGTCTCCTTCCATTACCATGCAATTTCCCTTCTCTCTCCCTTTCCCTCCCACCTCTCATCCCTGTTAAATGTTAATCTTCTTCTCCTGCTCTTCGTCCCTACTCTGTTCTTAGTTACTCTCCTTATATCAAAGAAGACATTTGGCATTTGTTTTTTAGGGATTGGCTAGCTTCACTTAGCATAATCTGCTCTAATGCCATCCATTTCCCTGTAAATTCTATGATTTTGTCATTTTTTAATGCAGAGTAATACTCCATTGTGTATAAATGCCACATTTTTTTTATCCATTCGTCTATTGAAGGGCATCTAGGTTGGTTCCACAGTCTTGCTATTGTGAATTGTGCTGCTATGAACATCGATGTAGCAGTGTCCCTGTAGCATGCTCTTTTTAGGTCTTTAGGGAATAGACCAAGAAGGGGAATAGCTGGGTCAAATGGTGGCTCCATTCCCAGCTTTCCAAGAAATCTCCATACTGCTTTCCAAATTGGCTGCACCAATTTGCAGTCCCACCAGCAATGTACAAGTGTACCCTTTTCCCCACATCCTCGCCAGCACTTGTTGTTGTTTGACTTCATAATGGCTGCCAATCTTACTGGAGTGAGATGGTATCTTAGGGTGGTTTTGATTTGCATTTCTCTGACAGCTAGAGATGGTGAGCATTTTTTCATGTACTTGTTGATTGACTGTATGTCCTCCTCTGAGAAGTGTCTGTTCAGGTCCTTGGCCCATTTGTTGATTGGGTTGTTTGTTCTCTTATTGTCTAATTTTTTGAGTTCTTTGTATACTCTGGATATTAGGGCTCTATCTGAAGTGTGAGGAGTAAAGATTTGTTCCCAGGGTGTAGGCTCCCTATTTACCTCTCTTATTGTTTCTTTTGCTGAGAAAAAACTTTTTAGTTTGAGTAAGTCCCATTTGTTGATTCTAGTTATTAACTTTTGTGCTATGGGTGTCCTATTGAGGAATTTGGAGCCCGACCCCACAGTATGTAGATCGTAGCCAACTTTTTCTTCTATCAGACGGCGTGTCTCTGATTTGATATCAAGCTCCTTGATCCATTTTGAATTAACTTTTGTGCATGGCGAGAGAAAGGGATTCAGTTTCATTTTGTTGCATATGGATTTCCAGTTTTCCCAGCACCATTTGTTGAAGATGCTATCCTTCCTCCATTGCATGCTTTTAGCCCCTTTATCAAATATAAGATAGTTGTAGTTTTGTGGATTGGTTTCTGTGTCCTCTATTCTGTACCATTGGTCCACCCGCCTGTTTTGGTACCAGTACCATGCTGTTTTTGTTACTATTGCTCTGTAGTATAGTTTGAAGTCTGGTATCGCTATACCGCCTGATTCACACTTCCTGCTTAGCATTGTTTTTGCTATTCTGGGTCTTTTATTTTTCCATATGAATTTCATGATTGCTTTCTCTATTTCTACAAGAAATGCCGTTGGGATTTTGATTGGCATTGCATTAAACCTATAGAGAACTTTTGGTAATATCGCCATTTTGATGATGTTAGTTCTGCCTATCCATGAACAGGGTATATTTTTCCATCTTCTAAGATCTTCTTCTATTTCTCTCTTTAGGGTTCTGTAGTTTTCATTGTATAAGTCTTTCACCTCTTTTGTTAGGTTGATTCCCAAGTATTTTATTTTTTTTGAAGATATTGTGAATGGAGTGGTTGTCCTCATTTCCATTTCAGAGGATTTGTCGCTGATATACAGGAATGCCTTTGATTTATGCGTGTTGATTTTATATCCTGCCACTTTGCTGAATTCATTTATTAGCTCTAATAGTTTCTTTGTAGAGCCTTTTGGGTCTGCTAGGTATAGAATCATATCATCTGCAAATAGTGATAATTTAAGTTCTTCTTTTCCTATTTTGATGCCTTTAATTTCTTTCGTCTGTCTAATTGCTCTGGCCAGTGTTTCGAGAACTATGTTGAACAGAAGTGGAGAGAGAGGGCATCCCTGTCTTGTTCCAGATTTTAGAGGGAATGCCTTCAGTTTTTCTCCATTCAGAATGATGCTAGCCTGAGGCTTAGCATAGATTGCTTTTACAATATTGAGGTATGTTCCTGTTATCCCTAGTTTTTCTAGAGTTTTGAACATAAAGGGATGCTGTACTTTGTCGAATGCTTTTTCCGCATCTATCGAGATGATCATATGGTTCTTATTTTTAAGTCTATTGATGTGGTGAATAACATTTATTGATTTCCGTATATTGAACCAGCCTTGCATCCCAGGGATGAATCCTACTTGATCATGGTGTACAATTTTTTTGATATGTTTTTGTATCCGATTCGCCAGAATTTTATTGAGGATTTTTGCATCTAGGTTCATTAGAGATATTGGTCTGTAGTTTTCTTTCTTTGAAGTGTCTTTGTCTGGTTTAGGTATCAGGGTGATGTTGGCCTCGTAGAATGAATTTGGAAGTTCTCCCTCTTTTTCTATTTCCTGAAGTAGCTTGAAAAGTATTGGTATTAGTTCCTCTTTAAAGGTTTTGTAAAACTCTGCTGTATACCCATCCGGTCCTGGGCTTTTCTTAGTTGGTAGTCTTTTGATGGTTTCTTCTATTTCCTCAATTGATATTGGTCTGTTTAGGTTGTCTATATCCTCCTGACTCAATCTGGGCAGATCATATGACTTAAGAAATTTATCTATGCCTTCACTATCTTCTAATTTATTGGAGTATAAGGATTCAAAATAGTTTTTGATTATCTTCTGTATTTCTGAAGTGTCTGTTGTGATATTGCCTTTTTCATCCCGTATGCTAGTAATTTGAGTTCTCTCTCTTCTTCTCTTCGCTAGCATCGCTAAGGGTCTGTCGATTTTGTTTATTTTTTCAAAGAACCAACTTTTAGTTTTGTCAATTTTTTCAATTGTTTCTTTTGTTTCGATTTCATTAATTTCAGCTCTGATTTTAATTATTTCTTGCCTTCTACTTCTTTTGCTGTTGTTTTGCTCTTCTTTTTCAAGGATTTTGAGATGAAGTATGAGATCATTTATTTGTTGGTTTTTTCTTTTTTTAAGGAATGAACTCCAAGCAATGAATTTTCCTCTTAGAACTGCTTTCAATGTGTCCCATAGATTCCGATATGTTGTGTCTGTGTTTTCATTTATCTCTAAGAATTTTTTAATTTCCTCCTTGATGTCTTCTATAACCCATTGATCATTCAGTAACCTATTGTTCATTCTCCAAGTGATGTATGCTTTTTCCTTCCTTCTTTTATCGTTGATTTTCAGTTTCATTCCATTATGATCAGATAAGATGCATGGTATTATCTCTACTCCTTTATATTGTCTAAGAGTTGCCCTGTGACATAATATATGATCTATTTTTGAGAAGGATCCATGTGCTGCTGAGAAAAAAGTGTAACTGCTTGATGTTGGGTGGTATACTCTATATATGTCAATTAGGTCTAGGTTATTAATAGTGTTATTGAGTTCTATAGTTTCCTTATTCAACTTTTGTTTGGAAGATCTGTCCAGTGGCGAGAGAGGTGTGTTGAAGTCTCCCATGATTATGGTATGGTGGTCTATTAGACTCTTGAACTTGAGAAGAGTTTGTTTGACGAACATAGCTGCACCATTGTTTGGGGCATAAATATTTATGATTGTTATGTCTTGTTGGTGTATGGTTCCCTTAAGCAGTATGTAGTGTCCCTCTTTATCCCTTTTGATTAACTTTGGCTTGAAATCTATTTTATTTGATATGAGTATGGACACTCCTGCTTGTTTCCGAAGTCCATATGAGTGATATGATTTTTCCCAACCTTTCACCTTCAGCCTATGTATGTCTTTTCCTATCAAATGCGTCTCCTGTAGGCAGCATATTGTTGGGTCTTGTTTTGTGATCCATTCTACTAGCCTGTGTCTCTTAATTGGTGAGTTTAAGCCATTAACATTTAGGGTTATTATTGAGATATGGGTTGTTCTTCCAGCCATATTTGTTTATTTCTGTTACTAAACATGGTTTGTTTTCCTCTTTGATTATTTCCCCCCCCTTTACTGTCCTACCTCCCACTGTTGGTTTTCATTGTTATTTTCCATTTCCTCTTCCTGTAATGCTTTGGCGAGGATGTTTTGAAGAGATGGTTTTCTAGCTGCGAATTCTTTAAACTTTTGTTTATCGTGGAAGGTTTTAATTTCATCTTCCATCCTGAAGCTTAATTTCGCTGGATACACAATTCTTGGTTGGAACCCATTTTCTTTCAGTGTTTGAAATATGTTATTCCAGGATCTTCTAGCTTTCAGAGTCTGTGTTGAAAGATCAGCTGTTATCCTGATTGGCTTACCCCTAAATGTAATCTGCTTCCTTTCTCTTGTAGCTTTTAAAATTCTCTCCTTATTCTGTATGTTGGGCATCTTCATTATAATGTGTCTAGGTGTGGATCTCTTATGATTTTGCACATTCGGCGTCCTGTAGGCTTCTAGGATTTGGGATTCTGTCTCATTCTTCAAGTCTGGGAAGTTTTCTCGTATTATTTCATTGAATAGACTGCTCATTCCTTTGGTTTGGAGCTCTGTACCTTCCTGTATCCCAATGACTCTTAAGTTTGGTCTCTTAATGTTATCCCATATTTCTTGGATGTTCTGCTCATGGTTTCTTAACAGTCTTGCTGAGCTGTCTATGTTCTTTTCCAGTTGAAATACTTTGTCTTCATTGTCTGATGTTCTATCTTCTAAGTGTTCTACTCTGCTGGTAGTATTCTCCATTGAGTTTTTAAGTTGGTTTATTGCTTCCTGCATTTCTAGGATTTCTGTTTGTTTGTTTTTTATAACCTCTATCTCCCTGTATAGTTGATCCTTTGCTTCCTGGATTTGTTTGCGTAATTCATTGTCGAAGTGATCTTTCATTGTCTGATTTTGCTGTTTAATGTCTTCCTTGATACTCCAGATCATCTGAAGCATGTATATCCTGAATTCTTTATCTGACATTCCATCTGCTGCAGCTGTTACCTCTTCTAAAGTTGCGTTGACCTGCATTGCTTGTGGTCCTTTCTTTCCTTGTCTTTTCATACTGCTTGCGTATCTTTCCTGCAGGTGCGGGCGGCGGCTCTGCTCTCTCCTTATTCCAATTGGGGTGTCGTGGCTACCACGCCGGCAGGTCACTGTGCCTGTTCTGGGAGCTGGCGGCGGCTCTGTTCTGCCCCTACTCCAATTGGGGTGACGAGTGTACCACGCCGGCAGGCCACCGGGCCTGATCCGCCAGTCGGTTGCAGGTTTGCCTACCCTGCAGACGCGGGCGGCGGTTCTGCTCTGCCCCTACTCCAAATGGGGTGTCGTGACTACCCCGCCTGCAGGACGCTGGGCCTGTTCCTGGCACGGGCGGCGACTCTGCTCTGCCACTACTCCAATTAGGGTGGTGTTTGTACCACGCCGGCAGGCTCCTGGGCCTGATCCGCCGGTCTGTTGTAGGTCTGCCTACCTTGGAGGCGCGGGCGGCGGATCTGCCCTGCCCCTCCTACCACGCCTGCGGACCCCTGGGTCTGATCTGCAGTTTGATCACTGGTCTGCTCACCCTGCGGGCACGGGTGGCGGTTCCGCTCCGCCCCCACTCCAATTGGGGTCACGTGACCACCACACCGGCAGGGCCTGATCCGGGCATGGGAGAAGGATCTGCTCTGCCCCTACTCCAGTTGGGGTGACGTGTGTACCACACTGGCAGGCCACTGGGCCTGACCCGCCAGGCTGTCACAGGTCTGTTTACCTTGCAAGCGCGAACGGCGGCTCTGCCCTGCCCCTCCTACCACGCCCATGTACCACTGGGTCGCGGGTCTGCCCACCTTGCGGGTGCGGGTGGCGGCTCCGCTCCGCCCCCTCTCCAATTGGGGTCACGCGGTCACCACGCTGGCGAGCCGCTGGGCCTGCTCCGGGCGCTGGCGGCGGCCCGGCTTCTCCCCTCTGGCTCAACGACAAATTGAGGAGACTCGGGTGACTGTGCCTCACCCCCCCTACCAGGAGACCAACTGCTTATGTCACCGCTGGAATTGATGAAGTTCTCTCCTCCGCCGCTTTCTGCTGACATCAGATCTCTGCCATGTTGGTATCCTATGCGAATGGCAGCATTTCGTTCCCCTTGCCGGGCAACCAAAGCAACGGGTGAGTCCTGACCGGCCCTCAGCAGGACCCGGACCGAGAAGCAGTTTCCGCGGGCTCCTAGCCCCGGCCCAGGGACGTTCCGGGAGCCGGAACTCGGCCGCTCCGTGCTCGGTGTAAGCTCCTATAAGTGTAAGCTCCAAGAAGCAGTCCCCGTGAGCTCAGTTCCGGGAGCCGGAATTCGGCTGCTTAGTGCTTGTTGTATGCTCTGATAGGAGCAGGGTCCAAGAAGCAGCCTCCGCAGGCTCCGAGGGACGGTTCCGGGAGCCGGAACTCGGCCGCCCCGCGCTCGGTGTTCGCTCCGATAAGCTCAGGTTCTAAGAAGCCTGATTTCTTTCTTTTTTAATTTTGGTACCTGGGATTGAACTCAGGGGTAAATAACCACCAAGCCACATCCCAAGCCCTATTTTGTATTTTATTGAGAGACAGGGTCTCACTGAGGTGCTTATTAGCACCTTGCTGTTGCTGAGGCTGGCTTTGAACTCATGATCCTTCTGTCTTAGTCTCCCTAGCCACTGGGATTACAAGTGTGAGCCACCGTGGCTGGCTATTGACATGATTTCTAATCTGGAAATTGAGATGTTTAAAATAATTTAAATAATTTTCTGAAAAGTGTTTCAAAATTCCTAAACTTTCTCACAATAATAAGAAAAGCACATAAGCTATGATGGCCACTTCCCATTCCTTGTGATCATCTCTGCTTTTTTTTTTTAATTTCTTACACACATGACAATAGTGGAGTGCATTACATTCATAATTATCCATTCACTGCACAATTTTTCATCATAAAATCTGCTTTTTAAAGGAATGACTTCAGCAAGGTTGGCCCACAGCTGAAGCAGGGTATATATGAAGCCACAATTTTACATATGAAACACTGTCCCATACTTTAGAATACCCTCAACTCCTGAGCCAATATTGCTTTAAAAACTGCTTAATTTTTCTGTTAAAAGCCTCACTAATTTTGTTGGTGGAAAATGCATGTGGTTTAAGAAATAAATATTTGTGATCAGTATTAAGATTCAAAGGTAAAAGAACAAATAATGTGCTGGGAGCCATTAGCCAAGTAGGTATGACAATTTCCTTGCCAGCGTACCCCATGTTGCTTAGTGGAAGGACTCGTGGAAATAGGACATTTTGCAGTGACATTGAATCTAAGGTGACCTTGCTCAAGGACCAGGGCGGATCCGGGTTTAGGGTGTTCCCTGTTTAAGGTTATTCCTGCTGGGAATAGGGCGTATCCTGCTGCCTGAGTTCCCCTTGAGTTCTCATGGGATTCAGACAGTATTTTTTGGAAGACAGAAGCCCAGTGGGGGTGGATTTGGGCCCAGAACGTGAATTCCCCCAGAACGTGTTTGTAGAGTGCTGGTGACAGTTCGGGAATAAAGAGTTGTTGTTTGAATCTACAAGGTGTGTGGTGGCTCCTGATTGTGCGCCCAGCCAGACTGCGGCAATAATGGTATGATGTTCTTTCCCATTCCAGGACTAAGATCACTGCAAAGAAGGTTTTGTTCTCCACATGCTCTGGGTTCCTACCCACACAGTTCACCTTACACCACAGTCAATGCAGCTTCTTCTGTAGATAGGCTTTAGTCATTTATGCTGAACAAACAGAATATGCTCATTTTATAGCTTATAATTTAATAAAAGGGTCTCAAAACTCATAAATGTACTAATTGTAATTATCAATATCTTACATTTTATACTTCCTATCTATTGAAGAAAAGATCATCAATTGACCAGGAGGTAAATTAATCTCATTCCAATCCTTAATGTAATCCACTACCATAATGAGATTAAATGTAATACTAAAATGCTACTTATAAATCTTATGCTATATATTAACTAAGATAACTCATTTCTTCTGCATGATTGGAAGTATATCATGTTATATGTGTTACAAAATCAACTAGCAATCAAAGGCAAAATAAAGAAGTTAAAAGAAAATGCTGTCAACAGCATAAAGAGTGAACATTGAAAAACCAATGTTGAAAAGAATCCATGGTCTTCAATGACAATACCTGCCCCAACTCCACAGCTAATTAAAATACACCTCAGGAAACAATTATCTACAACTTTAATTACATCTCTTCCCTTCCTTTATTCCTCAAAGGAGGAAGAACCACAACTCCCAGGATACACTCTCACTCAGCTACTGTAAGTCTCCTCCCCTATGGATCCCTTCCTCACATCACTGGTAGCTCCCACCTCTCCAGACATATGCAATCGCAAAATTCAATGCCCACATCATTTGACAATCTGCTAAATTCAACAGCAATTTTTATTCAAAATTGCTATTTCTATTAAATCCAATAGCAATTATTTATACTTTATTCAAATTGACATATATAATATGTCTGTATCCTCTATATACCATATAGATCATTCTACATTTATACTATCTAGCTAAATATGGGTATTATATATATTCACCTAAAAATGTACACACACACATATTTGTATATCTTTTTTGTTACCGGAACAAATCATGGTATACATCAGTTTGCAAATACTTTGTTTGCCATTCAGAACAAATTTTTCATGGAAACAATGCCACATATTCCCAGGATAACCCAAAGTTTCAGAAACCCATCACATGGTTGAATTATTGGCCTTGCAGGACTGACTTAAGTTTCAGTGCCCCCAAGGAGGAATTCACATTGAGGAAGAAACAAGAGCACCATGGAGGATGAGGAAGAGAAAAGAAGAAAAAATATGCCACCCATCCTTTCCCCGCCTCCCCCCAAGGCAGGGGGAGGATTTTTTCCTCTGCTTCCTCCACCCATCTTCTGACTTTCCTAGTATACTCAAGTGCCCCTCTGTGTTAACCCCCTTAGACCTCTGCTGTGTCCGTAATACCTAATCATTCCTCAAGTCTACATTTCCTTGTTTTCTCTGATCTATCATCCACAGATCCAAACATGGAGCATAGAGGAACTCTTAGGTGTAAGGATTTAAGTTTCAGGTAATGGTAAAGCCCCATAACCACACTAAACATATTGACATAATTTTTTCTTAAAAAAGCATGCTTGCTAATGCAAATAGGCCCAAGAAGTACTACAGCTACTGAACTTTAAAGACTCCCACTCCTTAAGGACAAAGGCCACAGAACATGTAAGTTTGGTTTTTGAGAAATACCCCATTGTAGACATTATTTTAAAGACGAATGTAAAATCTTTATCCTTGCATATAAATTCATTTATCCCCCGTCATCACTGCTCCAGCAAAATGTTGAATAGAAAAAGGAACAGTGATAGTTGCTCAGTGATCACCTTCCTCATTTAAAATACATAATATCTATTGTTGGAGTTATTATATACTTGGAATCCACTGCAGTGTTGGGCTCTTAAAAGTGCTGGATAACTGGCCACTAGACAATAAACTATGACCTCCAAAAAGCTCTGAGAACATTTTCCATAAAACAGGCAAGGATATTAAAAAGAAAAAAAAATCCTTAAGGATAAACATGTCACCACTTCCAAGTCGACATTTATGAGCATAACATGTAGGTATCATATTCACTGGGACAGCAAAACAGCAAAGGGCACATTTGTCACTTAGTACAAGCTGGCCACAACAATGTGCAGAATGTATGCAGCTCATCAAAACACTATAAAAATGCATTATGCATTAGGCAAACAACAAATAGTGTTTTAACACTAGAGAAGACCAAGTCAGAATGTAAATTTATTTATTAAAGCCCCTCCAATGAGACTGACTCCAGCTGGGATATGCACTCTTAGCATGACAAACAAAAACTAACAATAGGGGCTCACAGGAGGGTGCCTGAACTTGGGCTTAAAATAATTAACACACTTTTCTCCACTTTACTTACACCTGTGGAGATTTCTTTGCCAATAGTTAAGACATGATGGGATCCTAATCATAGTAGTTGGTTTGTAAAGCTCCTCCCTTATTAAAACATTGGAGGGAGCTTCACATTTGAGAAGGATAAAATGAGGTAGCTCTGCCTGAGTACTTCCCACTAAATGTCAGAGTTGTCCTAAAACAAATTAGATGTATTCTTTCCAAATTTCTGATCCTTTTCTTTAAGTGCAAGGAACATTCCTCACTGTAATTCTTCTCACTTAGGCCTATAATGGGTTATTGCTGTTTGTTTTCTCCAAAGGCAAGGGTTTCCCTGTTGCTAATCTTAGTAAGTTTGTTTTTAGCATTCAGGACTCTGACTTCCATGTTTTAAATAAAGTGTCTAAAGGTGTTTAAATCTGGATTCTGAAAAGATGAGTTTTCATAATGATTTCAGCAGCAGCATTTCAAATCATTACTTCAATAGGTCTACAGGATTTTCCATGTTAATTTTTATAAGTTAAATATAAAGAAAGAGCAGCAAGCTTGGAATAATAGGTAGGTCTAGTTCAAGAAGGCACATCACTCTTGGGTACCATACAAGAAGCTATGATTCTATGTTATGGTGTCTCTATAATGGAATTCTCTTCAGTTCTACTCAAACCACACAGCAGACTGCATTTTTCTGAAGATAGACCTATCTCATTCTCATCCCATAAGCATTCCTCCCAGAAGTGGTGTTAAGTGTTCACTCCTCTTGCATTTGGAGGGGTTCTGGCAGCTCTGGCCAACAGCCTATGCTAGAAGCAATGCTATGTGGCGTCAGAGTCTAAGTCCAGCTACCCTTCTGGCAATCTCACCTCTCCCTTCTTCCCTCTTTTTGCACCTGCTACAACACATGCTTTAGGAGTCCTGAGCCTAAATGTAAGAGTTCTAATTACTCTGAAGTTGCCATGCTAGACAGAACTCATAGAGAGGCCACATATAGAGAGATATCAGGAGAGTAAATATGCCAGCCCCCAGATGTTCAGAACTTCCCTACATCAAAGAGGCCATATGTAAAAAAGTGAGGCTTCATAAGAGTCCAGCTAGCCCCTTTAGAGTCTTCCTGCTGAAGCCCAAGATACTGTAGAGCAAAGTCATTTCCACTGTTATACCTCCTAAATTTCCGACCTACAGAATCTGTAGCTATAAGAGGTTTTAAATAATTTTTTGTATACTGTGTTCCACACTTACGGTGAGTGGGACAGTCCCCATAAGCTGCGTTAATTGCTAACAAAACCAATTTTTAGCGAAACAAAACATTTTGTATATAATCAATACTCATCACAACCACTTGGCACATCATCTCTATTTCACAGAGAACCGTGCTCCAAGAGTTTATAGCCCATTCAATGTCACACAGCTAAGAGATGATTCTCCTCTTTCCTTCACTGTCTCATCCTGAAAGTCCACAATACAGTAGAAATCATGAGATTTTAATTCCAACTATAGCATTGAGTTCTAAGACTATCCTCATTCATTTCTCCCTTTTCAACTAACCTCAAAGACACTAAGCCATATGATTGCACACTAATTCTAAATTATAATTATTTCTAGACATGTTGAAGCAAAGTATTCTAAAAATAAGAGTTTGTGTTAAAGTTGATTAATTAAAAACTATTTAGGAAGAAGACACTTATTTGGAACAATATTAGGGTCCCTACTGTGTTTTGATTTTAAGGGTTACAAATTACACTTTGACAAAAGTGCTCCTATGAATTATAATTACATTCGTTTATTTCACAATGAATGTTTTCATTCAAAGATTTTTACTGCTCTCTGTGGGCATATGATTAATATGCATGTCCTCAGACAATATTCACAAACTTCACAATCCTAGAGAGCAAAAAAAGTGATCCAGTTTTCCCAATTCAAGGTTGTTCAGAATAAATTCCCACACCTCTAATGATGCTCTTCTGGGGATGGGCTGTTTGCATTTTGTCCTGTTATTTTCAAGGGCAAAAGCAATACATTGTTATTGCAATGGATGGAGCTCACAAAAAAAAAAAAAAAAAAAAAAAAAAGCTTGAATTCTGAACAGATGAAAATAAAATCAGAGAAGGCACATATGCCTTTGGGGAAGGAACCCTTTCCCCTGTCCCTATTGTTGACTTTTTGCTAACTTAGGACTTACTGGAGGAAGCTGTGGAATCACAAGATGCCAATCTGGGCACCTTCTCCTTAGAATATTATTGTTTCTATACACACTGAGAGAAGAGGGAATATTTAATTGAATAGAATTTTAAAAATTCTTCTCCTAGCAATCCTAAATCCTCCTACAACAAAATAATATTAGGTTATTTTCTCACTTGCATGACTTAACATAAGTTGCTTCTTTAAAATATTTTGACCTAAAAATAAAGTCAGCAATTTATCAACATGAGCTAATTTGTTCAAGAGAACAGTTTATTTCTCATAAAATGGAAAAAATGCCCAAAAGTGATATTAAAATGAAAAAGCTAGTAGAAAAATGATAAAGAGGGAAGTAAAAGAGCAAAAGATGGAGAGAAAAGAAGAAAAATGGTAATTCAAAATAGTAGGGAGAAAATGTTGGGGATATGGGAAAATCCCAGAAAAGTATAAGTGATTAATGGGTAAAATTTTGAGCAGTTTCTTCACAGAATTTTTTTTAAATATTTATTTTTTAGTTGTAGTTGGGCACGATACCTTTATTTTATTTATTTATTTTATGTGGTACTGAGGATTGAACCCAGGGCCTCACACGTGCTAGGCAAGCGCTCTACCACTGAGCCACAACCTCAGCCCCTCTCCTCACAGAGTTTTAAAGATAGATAATAAACTATTTCTTTTTTAATTAATTCTTTTAAATTAACAAATAATCACTGTACAAAATTATAGAGTAAATATGTTATTTTGATATGCATTTAAATTGTGAAACCTATTTGTTTTCTTTAGGTGACAATTTTCCTCTACTATCTGAATATTAACAAACTGAATAATTAAGTGGAGAAATGGATTTAACTGGGATGTTTCCTCCATTCTTTTCCCACATCAAAGGAGGCATTAATGAATCTTAAAAAGGTAATTCTTTGAGAACAAGAACATTACTACTACTCTCCTAATTAAGAGTCCAAAATGAACTATGAATGGGAAGAAAAGATTTTGAGAGAATGATTAAATAGACTACTGACACAATTATTCCTCACAGCCACTACCATATAGAGCCCCAACTGATCTCGTTTGATCTCAGAAGGAACCAAATAAAGAAGAGGAAAAGTCAGGCCTAATGGTGCATACCTGTAATCCCAGAGACTGGGGAGGCGGAGGTAGAAGGAGTACACGTTCAAGGCCAGCCTCAGCAATTTTGGCAGGCCCTAAGCAACTTTCAAGATTTTCTCAAAAAAAAAAAAAAAAAGTAAAAACTTTTAAAAAAGGAAAAAAAGAAGCAAATTGATTCAAGAGGCAGTTTATCTAAACACATGTGTATCCAAACTGGTTTCACCCTTCTCTCCCTGTTCTGCTGCCTCAGAAACTATCCTGAAAGACTAGTCCAGAGTGCCATATTCAGAAGCCCTCTAAGGCTGTTCCCCGAGAAGATTAAAATAGAGTGTGCTGCTAACAATGAGTAATGTCTGCTTTGAACAAGGGCTACAGGGAGTAGCAGCAATATGCAAAGAAGAAAGAATGAGCAAACCTATCCTGGTTGGTCAGAATCTCTATAAGTCTTTGAATTCACAAGTCTTCTGACGCCTATGTTACATAAGAATCTACCGAATTTGATGGCACTTTGCCTGAATATGACTTTGGTATAAACAGCATTCTAAATTGTGCTTTAAGGTTGTATCTTTTGACCAAATTCCAAGAGGCCAAATGGTTTCTACCTTGGTATTTGCCAGCTTACTTAAAATAACTTGGATAGGACTTCCTTTCTCATTTTCACTGCTGTGATCAAATATTTCTGCAATCTAATACTAACATCACCCCAGAGCAACTTCATGCTACTTTATTCCTTCCTGTTAGTCCTACCTTATGCCCAGAATATACTGGATTATGTGTAATCATGTTGCTTTTCCTCCTACTTCCCATTTCTTTCATTCCATGGCATCCCTCTGGGCCCAGAATGAAAGACATCTACTTACTGGATTATTTCATTATCTTTTTTGGAAATCTCAGACTCCTCTCCTTTTTCTTTTTGATCATATCACACTTCCTTAGAGTCTCAAACAGATTCACACTAATTTACAACTAAAAGATTTTCACTCCTGCCAATGGGGACTATGCAGTAAGGTAAATACATTACACTACAGATTAAAGAAGGCTATCTGCTACAATCAACAACACACATCTTTGTAACTGGACACAATAGAATTTATTCTCCACACATGACACAATCGAATGTGCGTCACAGGGAACCTCCCATTCTTCCATTTAGTGGTTCTATAATCCTCTACTCCCCAGTATCTTCCAATGGATCTTGTGTCTTTGGCCAAGAGATGGGAGACAAAGCAAGCAGAACTTAGCAAGAGGTGAAACTCACTTCCCCGTCTTTTGCAATCACATTCCATTAACCACCACCACATCAAACTGCTAAGAAGGTAGACAATGTGGTCTAATGCTACTCTCACAAAAAGAGGGCATTTTAGTGTGCAGCAGCCATCTCTACCACAGGCTAGTTTAAGCCCATAAACTTTGATTTCCAAGAATATGGCAAACTGATATTTGAACCCTCAAAAAAAATGTTCTGAGAATCAAGTAAATAAGAAATGTAAAATACAATTTTTAAATTGTAAAGTGCTGTGTACATATATGATGCAATGGCCTCTTAAAATCCACAGATTATTTTTGAGAATTCTTGAATACAGAAGTTTTCTCAGTGGTCACAGATCTTCTCCTAGATGATATTTCTATCAAACAATTCTTTTGTATTATTCATAGTTTTATGCTGCAAATTAACCTGCTTCTTCAATTTTAGGTCTTCTTTCTTTGATAGTTGTTTAAAAAGAAATGTTTAAATAAGTCTCAAGAGTTACTGCAAACTTAACCAAGAATAAAGAGTTAAATTGTGATGCAAAAGTTTGATTGTATACTAGGTTCACTGCTCAGCTATGGGTCCAGTTCACCCACACCAGGGTTAAAACCAACATAATTCAAAGCCAAGTTCAAAAGATGAGCCAAATTACATAGTGCATGCCATAGAACCCTGAGTTAGCTTAGTCAAAATTACCCACTATAGCCCTATGATTATGGTATCATGTGATTGTGGTATTATACATGATATACGTGGAATTATGCTCTGGGAGGTTCTGAGAGACTATCTCATGGCTTCTGCATCTGAAAGTGGATGCTAAGTTTTGCAGTGTCTGTCATTGCCTCCCAGCTCACCACCACAACGTCAACCAACAATTTTAAGCCGCTCTGTAAACTCTATCGATTTCCACAGACTTTACTCCACTGCACAGTGGAACACTTCCATTTTCTCATTCTCTTTGGAGGACCTGGAAGAAACCTATACACAGGCCCATTCACTTTCAGGAAAAATAGATCTTTTTTCTCCATGTTCAACTTCTTCAATCAAAAGACTGGAAATCAGGGAATAAAGAAGGAACATGGACCCTGACAAACATGGAAAATGCTGGCATGAAGGCATTTAAATCATTAGCATGCACTATGTTATTTCATTCCCCTAAATTCTTACTTTTCTTCACAGGCACGTTGGCAGAATGGAGGGAGTAAGGTGGTCAAGCCTCCTCAGGGAGCTCATATTCTATGGGGGCACACGTGGATCAGATATCCATATTCCAGGTAAGTGATAGAAGACTGAAAAATTATTCCATGGCTATGAGGAAATGTAGCGTGTTAATCGGGTTAAGTGAGCTGTTTCCATACAGCAGTTATGAAGCTGCTCTGCATGCATGCGCATGTTCACTGCTCTAAGAAGTGCCAAAGGAAAAGTGAAGCAGTACTAGAAAAATAACACCACCAACACAATAAAACAGCTTGTGTATCTTTAGTGTATTTGTGTAAGGTGAGTCTTCCCTCCAGATCTGTCAATAGCACCCAAGTTTTCCTAAAGACCAACTTAGAATCATTACTCTAGACCCATGGGGTATGAAGAGTCAGGAAAGATGCACATGTTTTAATCATTTTCAAAGTAAATATTTTTACTTTACAAAAGCAATGAAGATCACATCATTACAGACACAGTTCTCAATATACTATTAAACTGAAAGTCTCTGTCATTGGTATTCTAATATTTCACTGTAAATCATAATTTCAATAACTAAGTAAATCTCTAGCTGTCTTACCATGATGTGAATGCATGATCTAACAACAGACCATGAGGCAATGCATTTGAAATAAGAAAATACACTTACATCACACAGCTGACAAATTTTTAAGTCTGAATGAAATAATTTCTGGAAAAGACATAAATTACCTAATTTGACTCAAGAAGAAATGAGAAAGTTGAATAGAAGATAGCTGTGGGAGAGAAGTGGAAAAATTATGAGGTGTTTTTTCTTTTCTTTTTTCCTTTAACAAAATGAAGCAAAATCCATAGAGGTATGCAATTTAGGGAAGCCTCTAACCCCAAAGTAAATTCATATTGATAACATTCAAGAATAAAAGTCTGATGGAAAATCTGATTTGTAGTCAGTGCCACTAAAATATAAATGTTCAGGGAGGTGGTAGTTTTCTTAGAAAAGTTGAATTTATAAGAATATTTTTTATGTAGTATCTAAAGATGTCCGGTAGCAAAAGATAAAAATGACAAAAATGCATTCTCTTCAGGATTAAAAACACTTGTTTTCTGCAAGTACCAAGAAAAACTATGGAAAATGCAGCATAGTACACAAATTTAAATCTGACCTTTTTTTTCCTTTGGTACCAGGGATTGAACTCAAAGGTATTGATCACCGAGCCACATCCCCAGCCCTATTTTGTATTTCCTTTAGAGACCGAGTCTCACTGAGTGACTTAGCACCTCACTGTTGCTGAGGCTGGCTTTGAACTTCCGATCCTCCTGCCTCAACCTTCTGAGCCACTGGGATTATAAGCGTGAGCCACAGAGCTTGGTTTGATTTCTTTTCGAGCTAAGTGTAAAAAATATCTAAAATATCTATTATCCGTTAAAGCTGACAGTTTGTGTATTAGCTAATTTTTTCTATGTTCCTCATTAATACCTGCTTAAACCGTGAAATGTGTTAGTTAAGTGTTCTTTTCTCCTCTGGAGCCTAGTGGTTTGAGATTGTAATTGGGATTTAAGCATCGCTATGTCTTTAGTTGACTCGACAATTTATACCTGTTGAAATATTTTCAACTGTGATGATCAGGGCCCCCTTCTAAAAGTAGCTTAAACAAGGACAGCATTATCTCATGTACAACCTGGGGGCAGGAGGTGTTCAGCAATCAGTGACAAGAGTCAAGCACTACACCCCATTCCAATCCCTCCCACCCACCTGTGCAGTCTGCCTTTCTCATTGTGCTGGTATGTGTTCTTAGATTGCTTCCTCTTAGGGTCCCCAGATGCTTGCAGAGGTGCTATAAGCACCACATCCAGAGAACACATTTAGGAACAGAAAAAAACTCATCTCAGTCCCTGTCTTATTGAGAGAATAAACGCTTCTCAAAAGTTCCTCCATAGAATTCTCTCAGTTTCATCCACCAGGAGTGAATTGCATCCGATGGTTAAGTATGTCACTTATTGGGACAAGTAAAATCCCTAAGATTCACCATTTGTGTAGTCCATACTCTCTCCTAGCACATACAAGCCAGTTGGAAAGAGGAATTAAAAAAAAAATCTGGGTAATGTTATAAGCAAGCAAAAAGTACTGTTTATTCCACCTGGGCAACCAATAATATCTGTCAAATAGTCAGATTATGTGCAACAGACACTATCAAACATCCATTTGCATTCCAAGAAGTCATTCTCATAGTGAAGTCTGTTATATAACTAATCATATGTAATTTCTGAGAAGTGATATATGTTTTATCTATTTTCTCATCCATAAATCAAAGGTAATAAAGCTGAATCTTATAGAATCACAAAATTCTCTAAGAAGTAAGATCCACATAATCAAACTGACCTATCAAATTTATTCTAAATTTACTAGGGATTCTAGCTACTGAAGATAGTCTTCAATTGAAGTCTTTCTCTTCTCATTAAGATTTTGAATACACAGTTAAGGTGCAAAGGACTATACAGAATATGGGAGTGATTCTTGTATATTCATTTACTGTCTCTATTCTCACGTTATCTGATTGAGTCTTTAAATCAATCAACGGCTTGAAAACTAAATGTACATCAAACATGTTGTTGGCTCTTTCTCTCTATAGGTTTTCTTTTTGATCTCCTACAACAACATCTAACATAAGGGAGTGAAAGCCCAGTCCCAGAGACACTCAGTAAGCAGGTCAGCACATTTTCAGAAGCAGCAGACCTTAGATAGGATGTGGACCAAAATCCATCCTCCTCTTTCAAGGTACCATCAGAACATAGTAGAGAACACCGGATAGCATACAGATCTGGCTCTACTGTCCTTTTTGCACAGCAGATTTTCTGTGTCAAGGTCCTTTTCCCTTATTTTTATAAATGAGGGGGTTAAATACATGAAATTCAGATCCTTCCTATTAATTCACTGATTAATTTACTTACTGAATAAATATTTGTTGAGAAGCTAGTTACACCTTGCATTGCCTGAAATTCTAGGATATAGAGAAAAACATTCCTTCCTACTCTGGGGACTCAGAGGGCAGACACACTGTACTCAAGTCATCAAAATGTAAAGTGCTGTTGATGGTATGGTCGTGGTGATGAGACAGTAGACAGTCGAAGAGACCTATTTAGAAAGGCCAGGAAAGGCTTCAAAAAAGAGGGAGCACGTGAGAAGGAATGAATTAGTAAGCAGAGAGAATCCCAAAACAGGGACGTCCATGCAGGAAGGTGTCAAAAAAATTAAAATGCAGTGAGCAAACAAGAATGTGATAGGAGAGGAAGACAAGAGTTAGGCCACCATAGGCTTAGTAAGGTAAGGCAAGTTTTTACTTAGTAAAGTAAGTTTTTACTCTATTCCAGTTAAATGGGTAGTTTCTAATGATTTTATAATCCAGAAAAATTGCTTATGTTGCAGAAGGCTCTCAGAACTGTAAAAAACATTCCTTTGTAAAGTATCCATGCCAAAAACAATATCAAATATGGCTGCTATGACTGAGGAGGGAAAACTGGACTTTTCGATAACTACAATTTTTTTTTAGTTTTTCTTTCTTTTAAAAATCAGATTGGTTACCCCCGCCCCCCCAAAAAATTCTTGGAACCGTGAGAATAACAACATTTTCTGGCTTAGCAGAATTCTATGTTGATCTCTGTCAATAAAAGTAGGCCTATTTTCTAATGTTTATTTTTCCTTCTTGCAAAACAAAGTTAGCACCCAAAAAAACCATAACCATGGAATTGGAGTCACAATTAAAGAGTCGGTTGAAAAATGAAAGGACGAGTCTCACTTCTGGGGACTAAGGGAAGAGAAAATGAAAACAAGGCTCTTAACTACCCTTCAATTACAATTATCAGCTTAATAAGCAGCAAAAGCTAGTAGTCCAAGGACATGGATTGGGACTTTCAAAATATTGATGAAAGCATTCTCTCTTTGGTGGGGTTTTCAGATTGCATGTAGCTTGTTCTTGGATTTCTAAAAAAGGTTACCACCTGTTGGGCATGGTGACACACACCTGTAATCCCAGCACTTTGGGAGGCTAAGGCAGGAGAACCATAAGTTCAAAACCAGCCTCAGAAACTTTGTGAGGCCCTAAGCAAAGTAGCATAACCCTGCCTCAAAATAAAAAGGGCTAGAGATATGGCTCAGTGGTTAAGTACCCATAGGTTTAATCCCTGGTACCAAAAAAAAGGGGGGGTGGGGGGTTCCTGCATGTGTGTGTATGTATGTTTGGGTGGGGCACACACCATTTGATTGAACAGCATTACTAGTAAAGAATGCATGACTGGGACTTTCAGGTAAATATGGCATATTTAAATAATATATCTTTTATTTTTCCATCTATTACCATGAAGTAAATAAACTATTCAATAATAAGTGACCATAGTAGCTATAAATTTATGAGGTTATGGACAATATTGCTCACATCCTCCTGTAGTCTTTACATGAGAAAATTATCACCATGTCCACAATTAGCACTCATATAAATATGTAAAATTTTATTATCTAAAATTGTATACAAAAGGCTCTGCATGGTTTTTCATTAAAAGCAAGGAATTTAAATATAACTCACAAATGAGAAATTCTGAAAATCAGAGCTGGTCATTGAGGTATTAAACAGGTAATGGTAGCAGCGTATTTATCAGCGTCTGTGTGTACACCTACTATGTGCCAGATGTGTCATTCAGTGCTTTGCTCACGTCATTTCTGTTTGGGTAACTGTGTAGCTTCCAAGAGTTATACACTACAGAGCAGAGAGATGAGAAGTAGGGAAAGAGCAAGAAACTATAGCTATGACTTTTAAGTTCTTAGGACCACTGCTACTGCGTAATTTCAAGAGGTGCAGCTCATGATCAGGGATCCTGTGTAAAGGTGTATACATTCATCAACAAATCAATGCATCTCATCATCCCTCCATCATTTTCTTGTCCCCCCCCCCATAGTGCTGGGGTTTGAACCCATGACCTTGTGCATGTGAGGCAAGCACTCTACCAACTGAGCTATATCCCCAGCCCACCCATCATTTTCTGTTAAAATCTTTATCCATGCTCTTATCTATGCTCATACTTGACTCAAGCAGTTTCATTTCCAACAAAACCACAAATAGAATCCACTGCAAAGAGCTCAGGTTCAATTGCTTCCTGGGGGATTCTACTCCTGTGACCTCAGGTTGAAACTGTCTAGAAACTGTCCCTAAGCAAAGCATGCAGATAATTTCAACCCTTTTGTAAGAAACTAGATACCTTGGCACCAATCTATATGGTTGGAACTGTGCATAGTAATCTCACCGTTTGCTTTCACTGATTTTTACTGTTTTTAATGTGCCCAATAAATATTTCCTCACTGTTCAACAACCACCACAAACTTCTTCAAAGTCACAAAAGGTAGTAAATTACAAAATCCCAGAAGACTCAACATTCAAGAAAGAAAAACATAAACCACAATTCACAGTGACTCAATGTGGAATTTTAAGGGTTCCCATCAAATTTAGTATACGCATGAGGAAAGTCATTTGCAACATTTTGCTGTCTTCCTATGTAATGGAGGTATACATATGCTCAAGGCCATGTGACCCATGCTGCCCCCTTGTAGGCAGGCATACCTCCCTGTCCTTGCTTTAACCAATGGAATCTAGCAAACATGATGTACAATGGATCCAAGCAGAATTCCAAATGTGGCTGAGTGGGTCATCCCAGTGTCTTGCTTTCACTTGCTGTCAAAAGAGTAGCATGTGCCAAATGAGCACTGCTCCTTCAATTTGAGTCCTGAAGTAAGACAAGCATAGAATAATCACAGCAGTCAAGCCGTACCTGCCACACAATACAAAGATTAAATGTGACTGCCAGCCTTTAAGATTTAGAAGTTGGTTGTCACCAACTTGTAATCAGGAAAACCGATTAAGACATTATAAAGTTTGCTCATAAACATTAATTTAAAGTATCATGTCACTTATATCTGGGGTAGGAACAGATGAATCCAAAGGCCCATGACCTGGCCTTTGTGCTAGAATCATAGGTAAAAGGATTGATTTCATGGGTGACTTGTAAATATGCATACTTCAACACTACCCAGCCTACTATGTAACTGAGAATCACTAATCCATCTTGTAACCGATGTTATACCATCGGTTTCTTTTTTGTCTGACAGTAGAGTTATTTAGCCATAGTTAAAGAGTACCAAAAAAAAAAAAAAAAGGCAAAAATTTTTCAAGTCTTTGATGTTAGGAGAACTTGGGCTTACGTGGAAAGCTTTCTTTAATTCACAAGTGATCCCTGTATGGGAAATCTAAAGCTCAAATACCAACAGAAATACTACTGTGCTGATAAGTATCATCTCAAATCTAGCCTCTGTTCATAGTCTCAGGAGCACCTCCAGCCACCAGGCAAATCCTTCAGAAGGAAGCAGCATCCATTTGACACAGTGAAACGTGTTTGTTCTTTGATTAGGGGATGGATTTCTAATGCCTTACCAAAATTTTTGTTATCACAGATAACAGATAGTCAGTGTTCTCCATTAACCAATATTTTTCACTATACACATTTTTCCTCCCATTTCCTAACAACCAGAATTAAATCCCAATACAGTGGGTCATTTAGAGTACATTTATTTAACAAAGGAAAGGGAAACTAAACTGATTTCACCTGACAAATTTGCAAATTTATGACCAAGTGCTTTGATTTGTGATTCCACTTGATAAAGCCCAGGATTCATTAACAATTTTATGTACAGATGTGAATGTCTAATGCCGTAGAAAACCTAGTTGCAAGAAACTGTTCTCTGAAATATTATTACATTTCTTCAGTACCACCCTTATTGAAAAGACCAATGCCCTGCCACGAAACATGGATGCTCTGTGGTAATGTCGTATGATTACGCAGCACAGTTTATGAAAAGTTCTACAGAAAACACAGCAAGACATCCCTGCTGTGTTGAGGGCTAAACCTAAAAACAAAACTGTAGCAAATACTGACTGATTTGTTCATTTTACAAAGTCTGTCAATGAATTCTTCTGTGTTCACATTTTTGATGGTGCACCTTTTGCAAGTATCACAAATCTTGGGAACCCAATGCCAACAATTATGATGGTTACATTCTTAAAATGTGAGACATGCAATAACAGACCAGCCATTTCTAAGCAATGATTCAACTGCCCGTAGTCAGTGGATTGTTTTATCTCTTATTTTCACCATGTGCCATTTGAAATAGTTTATATTTTCCATATTTCAGGGTTTTCTTAGCATTGCATTTAACATTCTACCAGGATACACCTTAATGGAAACTATATAATTTTGTCTTTATACTACATTACTACTTTCATTTAAAAAAGCATGTGGCCATCAATAAAAATGCATCTACATGATTACTTACCACAATATAGCAAAACTTCAAATTCCACTTGAAAAAGTGGTCAGCCGAGAGAGAAAGCACAGGCAGCTTTTCTATTCAAAATTATAAATGTCAAACAACTGCTTCATCATCATGATATAAATTCATTTCTACTCTTAAATGTCTCCCTCTACATAGTGTTATTCAATTACATGGTTCCACAGCACACAGAGGTCAGCTGTTAATAGCAGAGATGTATTATAATGTGCTTTTCTTATTTCTAAGGAGTAAGAAAAAAATAGCACATTGTACTAAAGAACTTCAGTTGGTCATATTAAAGGTTTTCATTCATTTGTGAAGAGAGATAGGCAATTGAATCCAGAAGTACACAGAAGAGGGCAACAATCTTTTCATGGGGAGTAATTACATAAACTCCTTAATTCAACATCCCTAAACAGTGGAAAAACACCATGAAAAAAAAAAGTCTGAAGTTGCATTAACTCTGATGCATCATTTTAAAATAGCCTTTGGTAAGTGTTTGAGTTCATAAAATACTAATTATGTTTATTTGAGGTATCTGTTCTGTAAATACCATTGCCCTTTTGCCCATAAAAATTCAATTTAAATTAAAAAAAAGAGATAGGGAACTTTTAATAAAAATAAAATTATTTATTGCCATAATTTAGGAGGAAAAAATAGGCAGAATCCTCTCTAATGCTCTGGGGACAAACAAATTATCCATCATAGGGAGGTAAAATCATACACCCAATATTTAAACTCAATTATTATAATAATACAAAATGCTTTTGTCCATATGACTGAATAATGATTTTCCAAAGATTTTTCTACTATTTGCTTTCATACTTCAATAACTTTTAGCAGGAGTGGAGCTGGGTATTTACAATTGAACCCAGAGATGCTTTACCCCTGAACCACATCCCTAAGCCCTTCTTATTTTTAGACAGGGTCTCCCTATGTTGCTTAGGGCCTAGCCAGTTGCTGAGGCTGGTCTTGAACTTGCAATCCTCCTGCCTCAGCCTTCTGAGTCTCTGGGATTCCAGACATATGCCAGGGTGTCTGGCTTGAATACTTAATTCTTATAGCATGCATTCCCCAGGCCCATATTATTCTAATCTCCTTGAATGCTTTGATGTATTTTCCATAATACTGTATAAATGAATTCCATCATCAGGAACAGAATCATTATATAGAACTGAACATTTTTTCAATAAAGTTCATATTTTCACAGTTTATTTTAATCTTAATGGATTTTTGCTCTCAATATATTAAATGTTTTTCTGCCTTTTTGGAAAGAATAAAACATGGTCAAATCATTTCCTGGTAAGTCAGTTTTCAGTAAACTCATTTATATACCTGGCTTTAGATCAGATAGAAGACTTGAAGACTATTTTTTTTTTAATATGAGTTCTCCCAGTTATTTTGCATAGCCTTAGTTCACTCTGGTACTTTTTGTAGCCTTTGTCCTCATCTACTTTTTATAGCCTTTTACTTCCCTGTCAGCCAGTCACTTTTTTATGTCTGGAATCTATTAGTGGGTCAGGGGTTTGTCCAAGTTTACACAGGACGGTGTGCATGCCAAATTAATAAGCATTTCAGAGTTGCAATATAGAGTCAAAGAAGAGGCTAAGTGAGACTTATGGGCCTTCACTTTGAATAAAAAGCCCTGCACTTATTTGTTGTGCCATATCCTCTGGCTTTTCAGCAATTTTTTCTTGTTTCTCAGTTGGGTCAGCCTAGTTGAGGATCATTTATTCAATCAGCAAACATTAGTAATTGTAACTACATTAGGTCATTAGGATAAAAGAATACTGTCCCTGTCTTCAGGAAGTGCTAGCACAGAAGAGAAAGACCTAAAAAGAAACAAGGACAGTTGGAAGTTTTATTATAGAAATCTACACTGTAGAGGCAACAAAAGTGTTTCTCCCTGGGTCTTCAAAGGAAGGCATAATAAAAGAGATGCTATTTAGCTCAGTCTAAAGCATTTCAGGCTGAGTAAGCAATATTAAATCTAATCAATTGATTAGAGAAGTTTTTATTATTCATAAATAAAATCTCTAATTACTAGAGTACAGGGGACCATAAAGAGCTGATCAGAGATCAGAGGAGAAAGCGTTGGGAGGTTACAGCAATCGTGAATTTGAGAAACTATTTAGAACTCTTCCCCAGACCAAACATACAGGGGGGTGATACTCCGACTGTTCTTTGAAGAGATCAGCAGAAAAGGGAAGAAAGATTTAAAGTCTAGACACCCATAGCTTATAATATTCTTTTCTGTTAAATAAGTACTTACGATATTACATCAAAAAGAATCTTCTAGAGTGTGTGCTGAGGATAAATGAAAGGAACATTTCCTGATTCAGTGTTATCTGTGTCCTATTTCTCCCTTAAATAATCGTTCAACTCACTTATTTCTAACACTCCGCCAGCCAAGTACCCCCAAGGTCATCAATGTCCCCAATACTATTAAAGCCAATGAGCACTTTTCAGACCCCTCAATAGCATTCCAAGAGCATCTTTCCTCCAAATCTCTATGAATTTGTTCTCAGACACAGCTCTACTAGATTTTCTTCTGTTCTAATTTTTTCTTTCCTTCTCCCAATTTCTCCTACCATTCTCCATAAATTGGGGATCCCTGAGGGTTGAGTCCTGAACCCTGGGTCTTTATTTTCTCCTTAGGCTGACTCTGTTTATTCCCATGGCTTTTACCATTTATCTGTGATTCCTCAAAGATTATCTTCCACCCACATCTCTCTTCCAGGGTCAGTATCCACATAACCAGTTGCTTCTTTGGCATTTCCAATAAGTTAATAGATCCAATTCACAAACCACACTCATGGTTCTCCATATAACCCAAAATACCCTGCCCTCATGAACAATCAGCCAGACAGGTGTTCATGCTCAAAATCTAGAAATCATCCTCAGCACTTTCTTATCTCTCCTTTCACATCCAAGGCACCCACCATTTATTTATATTTCTGAAATCCATCCACTTTTCAATACCACATCCAATACCACCACCACAGTAAAAAGCCATCATCCTTCTCACCTAATCAACTGCACTCCCTCTGAGGAACACTGAGCCCCTAGCAGCCAGAATAAACACTCCCTGACAAAGCCCAGCACCCTGCAGGGCTGGAGGCCCCAGGCCTTGGCAGCTGCCCACACACTCCAACTCTAGCTAAAACAGTCTCTCAGCAAAGGGTCTCTTTTGGTATTTCTGTAAGAATGACTAATGGAAAGAAAGAAGAAATTTACAGAAGAGTAAATGAGAGGAAGAAGGCAGAGATACTACAGGCTTAAGGTAATTAAGAAAATTTGCTTTTGGAATCAAAAAATATGAAGTTGATAGAGAAATGCAAACCAAAACCACTCTAAGATTTCATCTCATTCCTGTCAGAATGGCAGGTATTAAGAATACAAACAGTAAGTGTTGGCAAGCATGTGGGGGAACAGGTACACTCATACATTGGTGGTGGGGCTCCAAATTGGTGCAGCCAATATGGAAAGCAATATGGAGAATCCTTGGACAACTGGGAATGGAACCACCATTTGACCCAGCTATCTCATTCCTAGGTCTCTACCCAAAGGACTTAAAAACAACATACTATAGGGACACAGCCACATCAATCTTTATAGGAGCACAATTCACAATAGCTAAACTGTGGAGCCAACCTAGATATCCTTCAATAGGTGAATGGATGAAGAAAATGTGGTATACATACACAATGGAATATTATTCAGCATTAGAAGAGAATAAAATCATGGTATTTGCAGGTAAATGAATGGAGTTAGAGAAGATAATGCTAAGTGAAGTTAGCCAATCCCCCCCCAAAAAACAAATGCCAAATGATTTCTCTGATTTATGGATGCTGATTCATAATATGCTGCAGGGTGGGGAGGGGAATTAAATGAACTCTAGATACTGCAAAGGGGAAAAGGGGAGGGAGGAGAAGGGAGGGGGCATAGGAAAGACAGTGGAATGCAATGGTCATCATTACCCTAAGTACATGTATTAAGACACAAAGAATGTGACTCTACTTTGTGTACAACCAGAGATATGAAAAATTGTGCTCTGTATGTGTAACATGAATTGTAATGCATTCTGTTGTCATATATAACAAATTAAAATTTAAAAATAAAATCTGACTTTGAATTCTAGCTTGTTAGCTACAATCTAAAATTCTGAGGTGGGTGCGATAATAATGTAATATAGGCTAAGGGTGGTAGTGTTATGTGAAAGTCATCTGTGCTTTCTAAAACATACAGAACGAATATGTGAGTTTTAGACACAAATACCCCATGAGCCTATTAGAGACAACACAATTTGAAAAATACAAAGAAAAGTATTCAGTGGCACTCAATCTCTTTTCTTCCCCCATCGTTCATAAGTCCCAACTATAGGCAGTTCATCACATCTATGTAAAATTGGTGACCGCACCCTCCTATCAATGCCTCTCATTACAGCTGCTCCAATTTCCAATGACAAGGTTAAAAAGGCAAAGCCCTTCACCTCTCCTAAACCCAGCAATATCAAATTTATGTCCTTCTTGCAAAGCTAAACATATTAATCCTATTAATAGACATAGTTGCATTCCTAAATTCATTTTGAAACACAAGTATTTTGTATTTTTTTTTTAAATACAAGAAGAACACATGTAAGAAACAAATTCCCAGCCAAACATTGTAACACAGGCCTGCAATAATCCTAACCACTCAGAAGGCAAAGGCAAGAGAATCAAAGTTCAAAGCCAGCCCAGGCAAGTCAGTGAGACCATCTCAAAATAAATAAAATGAACTGCGATGTAGCTCAGTGATAAAATGCCACTGGGTTCAATCCTCACTACTTGGAAGAAAAAAAGAAAACTTTAAAAAAAAAATTCTCAAAGGTTATGGTATCAAGTTTTACTAGTTCTGAATTTTAAATTCAATTACTTAGGGAACATCGGATTCCATTTCTGAACCACACTTTGTCTCATAAAAATAAGAAGCAGGTGTAATATAAGAAGCAACAGCATGTACTAGATACATGAGATAGATCGGATTCCTTGGTTAGGGAGCAATTAAACAATGCAGTAAGAATGGAGAATAATTTCTCACATTCATGTAAAATGGTTTCTAAAAAAATCAAAATGCACATCTATGTATAAAACACTTTTAATATTATATGTCATGTTTCTGGATAAAATAATAACCAGAATAAATGGCCAATGGCACAGTAACCACAATTTCCTAGTTTCTTTCTGTAACAGCTCCTAGGATTTATTTGTTCACTGTGCTTTTCCGTGAGCAGAGTTGTCAAAGCTATGTCAATAATAATAAAATGGCTAACTCTGAGGCAGTATTCTATCCATATGTGTAAATTCCAAGCCAGGCATTCATTTCAACCTAATTTTTGCTGCCCTTACTACTGCTATCTTGTCAACCAGGAAAGCACAGGACTCAAATCTTTCCAAGGAACTGCCAGAGTCAATTCAAGCAAGAAAGAAAAGCAGCCAATTATGAATTTCATTACTACCACAATTTTCTATTGGAAGAACAAAATAAGAATGAACATCAAATTAAAAAGAAAACCTCATCATATCTAAGAAATCTTTATCAAATCACGCTGTTGAAATTCTGAAATTAGCCATGATGGGGTTCTCAGGGAAGACTGATATTTATTCCAAGGTAACACACCTTCTTAACTGCCTTCTTTCTCCTTTGTTTAGCCTGCCATAGGCATTATTGAAATTACTGGATTAGTAGTGATTCATTTTAAAAGCAACTTTTCCTACATGAAATAACTTTATGAAAACATCTCATATTTCAGTTATCTGAAGATAAGGATTCTTGGTTTTGCCGTTCACAGGGAGCCCTCAAAGTCTGCATCTTCCCTCCCTTTTCCCAGCTCCTAAGGTTACTTTGAAGTTTTGAAAGAACTTCAATTACTTAGGAAACAGAGTCTTGATCCCAAGGCTCTGAACTTAAGGAAGAAAAAGTGCTTGCCTCAGAAGTTAAAAAAAAAAAAGTGTGGGTATATGCCAAGTGGGAATAGGTGTTGGGGTCCTTTGATGGAAATCCAGTCTCTGAAATGTACCCAAGCAAAGCACGGCAAGCAACATTAGCTAATTTCCAGAGTCAGGGTTGTCTTCCTAATGGATTGCATCTGCCTGGTTTTGCATCCAGTGTTAATTAACCACAGCCAGGTTTGGGCTGCTTCCTGATTTCACTGAAGCGCACCCCAAAGCAGCAGCTATGTCTCAAGTTAGTATTATCCTCCTGTGCCACTGTCCCGGGTGGAAGGACAGACTAAAGCTTGCATCTCACCACAGCACAAAATGCCACAAATGAAGAGGTTCATGAAGAACCAAAGTGGCAGTTCTTTGGGGATCATGCAAAAAAGCAAGGAGTTTTGCTCTTTGTTAGCAAGGGGATCAACTCCAATCAATTAATGATTTAATTGCCTAGACTAATTAAGATAATCAACAACGGCAAGCCTACAATCAATTAGCTTTATCCAAACTTTCTATTTTGAGGATTGGGCCCTCAGGACTGCTTTTGCTTACTTGCTGCAGTAAAATATGCAGGTATATTACAGAACAAATTATAGGAGACATGATCCCACCCTATCTTAAGCAAACCTACAAGGTTATTTGAATGGTTTTTTGGCAACAGAGGATTATGAAAAGGTGATACCTGCAGACTCATTAGGTAGTCAACTTTCCATCTGAATTTCAGATTTTAAACCAAACCATGTATCTCTGAAGCAAGCAAGCAATGGACCAAAGACAAGACTGTGTCTCTTCAGTCACAAGGCTTCTATGGCTTCAGTGACTTCAAAGTAAGCATGTAAGAATACAAAGCCTCTTCTAAAATTCACCAGAAAGTAGCAGTGTTTCTTGATTACACTGCTCTTGGATCAAAGCATTTCTTAAATTACTTCACATCGGCTAAGAAATTCAAACTACATAAGAAAGATGTACAGACAAGCAAGCAGTAACTGGGGCGAGGGAAGAAACCAAAGAGAAGCACCTCGTCTACTGTGGAACTGGGGGTTTTATGACCTTGCTCTCTAATTTTCATGAGAAAAATAGTTGTTTAATTATAGCCCCTATAAAATGCACTTGTTGTCTATAATAAGTAAGTTTCAATAACATTCTCTCCATGCAAAAGAGTCATGTAATGTACAACACAGTTTTCAAATCCATCACTTCTACCACATCACTCGGTTTACCTACACTGGTTATATGTCTGCTGTCAATCAGATTTCCATCGCTATAATACAATACCTGAGAAAGGAAGGAAGGGCTCAGGGTTTCAGTCCATGGTCAGGTGGCTCTGTTGGTTGGGGGCTTTTGGTAAGCAGAACATCCTGGAGGAGGGTGCATGGTAGAGCAAAGCTGCTCACCTCATGGCAGCCAGGAAGCAAAGAGAGTCCAGAAGAGGCCAGGGTCCTAATATTGCTTTCAAAGTCACCCCCACACACCATGACCTCACTTCCTTCACTAGGCCCCACCTCTAAAGGTTCCACCACCTCCTAACAGCACCACAGGCCAGGAAATCAGCCTTTGGGGAACACTTCAGATCCAAACTATAGCACTCAGTACAAAACTGAGTCATAGTGCAGTTTTCCTTGTATAGAGCCAGTAATGCTGAATTATGCTTACAGGAGAAGTTCAAACTTACTCATGGATGAAAGGTGCTAAGCTTTTACAGCTTAAAGACTAAGCCAACTCTGCATCAGGCAAGAAAACGGATTCAAGTTTCCAAAAGCCTCTAAGGCACCTTTGAAATGAAAAGGGGATCTCAACCCAAGAAAATATATGCCTTATATGAAATTTACATCTATCTCTTCTTTAATCAGTCAGTTACTGACAGCCTACTGCATGCCTGACAACCTGCAAATGCACCTGAAACACCTGAAGTCATCTAGAATCACCTCCCACCTGTTGGAATAGCTACTAAGTGTTGGCGAAGGTGTGGAGTAAAGGGAACCTGTGTCCTGTGTACATTACCGGTGGAAATGTAAATTAGGACAGACAGATTGGAGGTTCCTCAAAAACTAAAAATATGACCCAGCAATCCTACTACTGGTTATATATTCAAAGGAAAGGAAATTAGTAGGTTGAAGAGTAGGCCACAATCCTATGTTTATTTCAGCATTATTCATAATAGTCATGATATGAAATCAGTGTCCATCAATAGATGAATGGATGAAGACCATGTGGTGATATGCACAATGGAATATTATTCATCCATAAAAAATGAAATCCTGTCTTTAGAATAACATAGATAAATCAGGAGATGGACTTAACATTTTTTAAGTGAAATGAACAAGATACAGAAAGACAAATACCACATGATATCACTCAAATGTAGAATCTAATAGTTAATCTCCTAAAAGTAGATAATAGGATGGTAGTTACTAAGAACTGGGGTGGATAGAGGGAGGCAGGATTTGGGGAGAAGTTGATCTAAGGACACCAAATTTCAGTTAGACAGGAAGAATCTATTGTACAACTTGGTGACAATAGTTAATAATTTATCATTTTCTTGAAATACAACTGTTAGCTTTTTCTATTACCAATAGGTTTTTTTCCTGGTACTACTGAGCAATGGGTGATGGGTTATGAATTACAGCCCTGTGGAGGAAAGCAAAGCTGAGAAAGTCTAGGCTCTCCCAAATGTCCTGAGGCAAACATGCAAATAACTCATGTTCATTAGCAACTAAGGGCTTCCATCAACTGAGTAAAAGCAGGCTTAGAGTTAAGGAAAAAATAAAAATTCATCTTGGTAAGCATTTTGATCATCAAAGTGTACAGATCTCAAATAACTTTTCTAGTTGGTTCAGGAAAATTTTTTAAAAAGTCTATATGCTCTTATGTAATTAAGGCCTGATGTGAAAATATCCTCCTTTATTTTACTATCAAATATGTAAAATGCCAACTCATAATAGCATTAATGTCATTTCACTCTTTAACTCAATGTAATTGATTAAGTAGCTAAATATCATTATAAAGCACTGTAACAACTTACTCCCAATACATATAAAATAATAACATATTTCATCAGCAATATGAAGTAATTGTCTTGGTAATTAAAGAAGCTCATTTGGTTCTAGTGATAGTTTATTCAAACATATAATTATACTATATAACAAGTACTCCTTTTACTCAAATATATAATTATTAAAATATTCTTGAGAGATATAATTGGCAAATTGTGAATGTATTTCTATTGCAACTATTTAAAACTCAATAAATATACCTTTAAAAAAAAAGGGCCTTGGTTTAATTAGCACACAGTAACTCTCTCCTTGAAATGAAATTAAATCCTTAAGAGAAACAACTAATTTGAAGCATAATCTTTATTACCTAAGTATAATTACTAAACCTTGCCAAGTAAAAATAATTTTAAAAAATTTTTAGAGGGCTTATTTACCAAAAATACAAAGATCACAAGTCCCCAAGCAATAACACAACCTGAATGTGCAAGAGAAGCACCTAGGGAGCCCTTATGAATCCATTAGCCAGGCCTATCCAGAGACATTCTGATTCAACTGGTTCAAAGTGGGGGCTCCTGGCATCTGCTTTTGTAGTTTGAAAAGTTTCTAGGACCACTGCACCAGAGACTGATAAAATATATTTTTTTCCAGTCCATGAGTGCTTCTTGTAACTTCATTCATAATTGACAAATATTTGAAACAACCAAAATGAATTAACAAAATGTGATATCTATACAATGCAGTGCTATTCCAACAACTCTACTGAAGCATGCAACCACATGGATGAATCTTAAATGCATTTTAAGTAAAAGAAGCTGGACACAAAAGACCACAGACTGAAGCAGCATCAGTGAGTTGCTGGGGTGAAGGAACTGCTATACGTAATTGTAATGGTGGACACATAACTCCATGCATCTGTCAAATCCTACAGAACTGTATACCACCAAGAAAATGGATTTATTGTACATAAATTAAAAAAAAAATCAACCAAGAAGTGGGGGCAGGGAAAGATGATGCAGACCGTGACAAATGAAATCTAAGTGCCTCAGAAATGTAGCACGTAAGTATACTGCAGATGCTGGGGAAGGAGCTGTCCTAAGCAATTAGAGTAAATAGCGTTTGGGCTGAATGCAGTCATGCTAAAGATAGCCTACAGTTAACAATATTTTCTTAGTCTAAATTTTAAAAATCATTATCAAAAAAAGAAAAAAAGATCTATATTTGTCACTTCTATAAGATGCTTTGTTTTGATTTTTATCAATTGTGTGACTGGTTTGGGTTGGGTTTTTTGTTTTCCAGTACTGGGGATAGCATCCAGTGGGTACTCGATCACTGAACTAGATCCACAGCCATTTTTATTTTTTATTTTGAGACAGGGTCTGGCTAAATTGCTTAGGACCTTGCTAAACTGCGGAGGTTGGCCTCGAACTTGCCATCCTCTGTTCTCAGCCTCCAGACCCTCTGGGATTACAGGTATGTACCACCACATTGTTTGTGCAACTGTATTTAATTAAGAATAACATTAAAATATGAAATGTTTCATTAAAAACTCTCTGCTGGTATATTATTCTAATCACTCTTTGCCATTTTTTGGTTTTGTTTGTTTGGAGGGCAGCTGTGCAGCATAGGAATGTAAAGTCTTCCTTAAAGTGCGAAAATGGAAAGAATATCTTGGAAACGCATAAACTACTTATGAACCATGTATTGTATGGTTTGGAAAGGAGAAAGGAAAGGAACCTAGACTTTCAGAAACTTAAAAACATCTGTGAATAATAATATGAATGTAAAAAAGATCTCTGGACAAAAATAGCTTTGTGCAATTTTAAGGATACAATTTAGAAGGGCCAGAAGCAAATCCTGCACCTATGTCTACCAATTAAGAGCCTTTAATCTCTGCCAGGTACCTTGAACAATTATTACAGCTAATTCTCACGAAACAACTGTAGGATAAGTCTCTTATCCCTGTTTACAGATGAGCAATCTAAGGTTAGCTGGAAACTATGAAAGCCCACAGGCCCCACATAGCTGCCTCTTATTCATATTCCCAGCACCAACAATAAACTACAAAGAATATGTATCAGCTGCATGAAATATTGTGCTAAGCGGTTAATAAGCAGGCCCAAGACCTCCCTTACAGTAAATAGCAAAAGACAGATTTTGAACTCAGGTGGTTTTTGTTTGTTTGTTTGTTTGTTTGAAAGCTAATGCTTTTTCCACCACATCACTTCTTCTGACTAGAAATTATAAAACATGATAATAACGCAGCAGTCTGGCCCAGTACATACCACGATAATTCTTCAGGACATCTCCACTTAACACAAATATCCTAATGAGAATCATCCCAATGTTCAAACAGCAATCATGTTTCATTTAGCCTGTTTATATTCAGAAGTGCAAGGTTCATTCTAGAGAGAATTCCATCAAAATGAAAAACAGGTTTTGCCAGGCATGGTAGTAAATGCCTCTAATCCCAGAGGTTCAGGAGGCTGAGGCAGGAGGATTGCAAATTCGAGGTCAGCTTCTGCAACTTAGCCAAACCCTCAGAACTTGGTGAGGCCTTTTCTCAAGATAAAATGTGGCTCAGTGGTAGAGCATCTCTGGATTCAATAGTGTGTGTGTGTGTGTGTGTGTGTATGTGAGAAAGATAAAAAGTTTTAGCACCAAATCTTCAGGCAGTTGAAAAGTCATTTTCACAGATACATCTTATTACCCAGACATTAATGTATGAGTATGTTTCTGTGCTTTCACCCAGCAGCTCACTTGGGCAGTGCCCTTCTGAGCACCAGGCTTTGAAATGCTAATTCAATGGCTGAACAACTGTTAACTGCTCTTTAGCCTTAAATGTTCAGAGGCTTCCTACTGTGTAGCCCTAGCAGTGCCCCCTGCCAAAGAAAACCAGCTCCAGAACCAAACTAACTTGACTCCAGGGGACAGATCTAACCAGGAGGAAAGAGTGAGCCTCTGCCCCAGCCATGGGCCACGTGGCCACCTGAGGTCTTTAAACTTTGTTACAACCTATAAGGATTTGAATGAATCATTCATCAGTCCAAATTCACACTCACCAGAAGTATCTTTGTTTGCAGTTAAAGTGCACTGAATATGTCCTACTTTATATCTTAGTGTGAAAAACCAGGTAATGGAATCCATTCTCTTTCCACACACAGATGCATCCCAAATGTTTGCTTCTGCTGCTTTGTTATATTTTCTGCTATTGTTAACCACTGAAAGAGCTGGCAACTGCTGGAATTGGGAAATTTTATTCATTTCAATTCCACAAATTTCTACAAAGGCCCCACCTACATAGAGACTGAAAATGTGTACTTGTAGAGGAGATTCATCCCAAAGTTGTATTTCCTTTGGCCTCAGTATTGTCACTTAAGGGTTCTAATTCAAAACAGTATCTAAAAATTGGAGACAGTGTTCATACTAATTTAGATTTCAAGCTTTTCGAGGAAAATCAGAAAATCAGGATAATGCATCCCAATGGCAAGAAGAGGATGGATAGTTGCTTCCCTTATGATATCCAGCACAAACTTTCCAAAGGACTGAACTTGCCTGTTCCATGAATGAATTTTACTTGTCTGGTCAACATGGAATCTGAATTTGCTACCCCTGGTAGCATTCAAGGCTCAGTATTGGGACGGGAAAGGAGAAAGCAGGCATTTTACAAGATGAATAAATATATTTGCCCTGAATATGGAAAACAATAATTTCAGGCAACTGCAATAACTTCTAGGAGAGAAATGAAAGACATTAACAGGTATCAGGTGTGTTGGGGGAGGGGCAGGAGGGGATGAGAAATATAAAAGGAAGTTTGTTCTTCCCTAGCTACTTCTCACCCTCTCTGGCTGTTCCTCCTAGGACACATGCAGTATTTTCCACCCACCCTAAAATTCGGCAGATTCACCTCCAGGACAAGGTTTGTATATCACCCTTCTCTATTCCATACCCATAACACCACCTCAGACTTCTGTGACTATCTGATTTTACAGCAGTCTCTAAACTGGTCTCCTACCCTCAAACGCATCTCCCACACAGCTGTCAATGACACACTGGAAGTGCACATTGGGCCACATCACTTCCCAGTGTAAAAGTTTTCACTGACTTTCCCCAGAAGTTGGTAATGCTGGGCTGCACTTGAGAATGGAAAGAAGGATGCACTTTCAAAATTATCTAAGCTTGGTCCTTCTCTTCACATATTTTGATTTAATTGGTGAGTGTGGTATCTAGGTATTTATACAACTAGTGATTGTAAAGCTCTTCCATCTGATTATCCACAACTGATTTCAATGTATCTTCAGGTTGAATCACTGATCGATCTACCAAGCATGCTCCAAACTCCTTAGCTTTGAAGAAATGCCCTCCACAATCTGTCTCCACCACAACTTTAGCACTGTCTCTAAATTCCAACAAGGACCTGCTGCTGGCAACACCCATGGATCTACCAAGGCACTTAATTCTCCGTATAGAATTTTCTCTTCATTGCCTCCACAAAGATTCTAAGCCATGATTTAACTCCATTTTCCTTAAACTCCACATGCCTAAGACCTAGTGAGCACTGAGCAGGAGTGAACAAAGATGGCAGGAAAGGATAGCCTTGGAAGAGTAGGGGAGATGTGGGAAGCCAAAGCTGTAAAGGTCAGAAGGGAACAGGAGGGAAATACTGGGGAAGCTGGAAAACCAGAAAGCAATTTGGGCTAAAAAATTGTTAGTGATTTTGAATAACTGTGAAAGCTTCTTTTAGCCTACAAAGAGGAGTCTAGTGGCCTGAGTAAACACACCAAAGAGAAGTGAGCCAATTTATTCCCTGCCCAATGGTGGTGTCAGATTCATTTGTTAAGCTGCAAATTCTCTAGAGAAAATAGATCCCAAAATACAAGTAATTGTTTTATTATATTTGTCATAATACCCCTCCTGTTTCCATCTCTCACTCCAAATCAGAACAATTAAAATGAAAAAAAAAAGAATTATGTGTTTTGCAATTGCTAAATGATCTTTTTATATCCCTTTGCTGATGTAGTTTTGATTATTTCAGAAACAGAAGTTCTCTACGGTGGTTTCTGCTGCCTACTGCAAATGATTCACGCTGTGGGGCTCTCACTCTTTCCCTTGAGATTTTACTCCATAGTTGAATAGACTTAACCATTAGTCATTTTCCTTCATTCTCAGCCAAGATTTTTGTTTAATCTAATTAGTCCTCCTTCTTCACACAATTCTAAACAACCTCAATCCTTATGAGAATATAGTTATGCCCGTCCTACATTTGCAGAAACTTGTGCCTTCTTATACCAGCTGCCAGGACAAACTGACAATAGTTGGTTCTTTAAATTTCCCCTTGTGAGTCAGGGATTCCAATTGCAAGAAACAGCAAACCACCTCCGCCCCACCACACACCCCACAAGTGCTTTTCAATTTGCTGACATGATGGAGCATAAGCGTTACTTCTGAGCATTTGCTAGGAGATCAATGGTGCTTTCTTGTTAGGGTTTTCTTTTGCTTTGGATTTATAAGCACTGACATGGTACAGAGTACATCTATACCAGAAGGACCCATGATGCGATCAAATTCACCATGATGTTTCTTCTCTCGCTTGCCTTTATGAAACCAATATCAGGCTTCGATACCCATGATTACAAACTATTTCCTTACAGCATTCCCTGCAAATGCAACACTTTACAGCATTTTTTTTCTCTATTTAAGATCTCCGTAGCTCCAAATGTCATGAGCATGGTGCAACAAAAACTATCCCACAGCTCGTAAATTATTCATTTTTCAGGAGTTTGCAATTTGAAGTGGCACCAGCAGCCGAATACCTGAAGCACCCCCCAAAGACGAAGCGCAGTAACATTCAAAGATTTTTATGCATAAATTCTAAAGGTTAAGCACTATTAAAAATCTTTGTTTATCAAGAGATGTGCTCCTTGAACTTCTTTCTTCTAATTAATCTGCTCCCAATAAATAGTACTAACAAAGCAAAGTGCTAAAATAGGCTTATCAAGCTCCTGTCTTTCCCTTAACTAATCTTACCAGGATAAATAAGGCCCTCTGCTGATAACCCCTACCTCCTGCCAGGTAAGAAGCTATACTGAGTAAGGTCATCAAATGTGACCCTCAGACTATACCTGACCGACTGCACATGTTATAAAATAGGGCAGTCACACACATTATTTATGGATTAGATGGCTGCTTTCTTGATATAATAACAAAATTGCTGCAGAGACCTAAAAAATACCTATCAAATGGGTCTTTTCAGAAAATCATTACAGACCTCTGGTCAAAAGGCTTTCAGATGGTCGGTCAGTCCTAAGCAGGGCCCAAACGGAGCATATTAATAATGTGTGCATTTACTCAAAAAGGGACTGCATTTAAATGTGTGTCATATAGAACATCCCTGTCTTACAGTTCCAGAGAAGGAAGAATAAAAAACTCCAGATCTGAGAGTGTGCTCCTGGTAGGGACTTCATTTGGTGGCAAAAAAAATACTCACCAGGTGTTTCAGGTAATTATAAGGGCCAGAACAGGTGTGGTGTCACTCCTGCACCATTCTATTATTGATCCAAGTAAGTCAAAGCTCTCACACTTTCAGGGGAGGGCAATCTGATTTCACCCTGATGAGAGGGCCTATGAAATATTTCCGCCAGGATTTCCAATCCTTTATACCATGATGATAATGATGGTGACATCACGATTATTATAATCAAATGAACAGAAAATAGCAACAAGGAAGCCTAATGAAAAATCAAAATCATTTTATCATAAAATTCTAATTGCACAGAATTTAAAATTTTCCAAAATTAAAAGTGATTTTTTTTTCTTTTAAGTGAAATTATACAGTAGTTATTCAAGGCTTCTCTCATTCTCACATAGTATATGAATTGCACATATGCTGTAACTTTTCCTCCATGAGTCCCCATTATGACAATCATGAGGGTCCTGATGATTCTGGGGCCACATACCCAGGGAGCATCACTCGGGCCCTCTGTCAGTGCCTCTGGCCACTATGCATTTTGCTCATGGGCCTACTCTAGCTGAGTCCTATGTGTTTTCCATTTTCTACTCATCTTTCTGTTCTAAGCAGGTTATCTGCTCCAATCCTTGGTTTCTTATATCTGAGAAGTAAAAATGATACTCTTTTAGAGTATTCAGGATAAAAATGAGATTAAAGATATAAAGTCTTTAAATGATTATTCAAGGTAAAGGTATTAGCATGATCATTACTGTGGGATAAAATTGATTTTATTGTTAAAATCAAATAATATATGAAAAATTAAATTAAAATACTATAAAACACACAGTTAATATAATAATACAAATGCCCAGCATGTCTCTAGTGCATACTGTATTTGAAACACAGTCTTAAGCACTTTGTATTGGTGAATTCACTTAATTTCCACAGCAACCCTATAATTGCTATCCAATACTCCAGAGGACAAAAGTGAGACAGGAGAGATAAGGCAATCTGCTTCTGCAGATCATAAATAAATAAATAAGTGCTGCTTTCAAGAACTTATGAAATATTTCTCCTGTTTCCAACAAAACTTCTTCCTTCCCAAACACATAGAATTTAGAAAGGCAGTATTCTGTTCCAAATTGTGTTCCAAAATTTCTGCAAACAACATTAGCAACTCTCAACCAGTTCTGAGTCCAGTTTTGGTGTCCCCGAGGATATTTAGCAATGTCTGAAGATAAGCTGACTGTCACAAAGGGGGTGTAGGGTGTGGTGGGGTAGAAGCTAAAAGTGCTGCTACACATGAGGAAACAGGACTGCCTCCCACAACAAAGAATTCATCTACCCAAAAATGTCAACAGTGGTAAGCTTGAGACACCTGAAGTTACCCTGCAGGCGCAAGCATAGCATGGAGAGCCATTACCAGGAGTACAGCACAGAAGTTATAATACTAATCTACCATGCGGTTGTGTTTTGCTTTATTCACTGCACCTCCTAGGTTTCTACTGCTTAATTCCTTCATCTAAAAATCATCTCAATAGGTGAAAATGCTAGAAAGTTGATTTGTGCATATGTCAGATATTACCATATGTATACTGCATGGATGGAAAGAACCTTTACTAAATACCTGTGAATCAGCCCTCTGAGCACCCAGCCCTCAGAAGGAACTTTTTAAACCTCGAAGGAACCTTCAGGAGCAAAGAGCAAAACCTCAAAAGGTCAGAAGAATCCAGAAACTTGCTCTAGGTAAGCAGAGAAGGCAGAATTTAAGCCAAGTGTGGTTGCTAATACTATGTGCTATTTTGGAGAATCATTTAAGTTATAGTTTAATAATCATTTTATGTATTACTCTACATTCCCATCGGGCTTAACACTAAATCCAAATATGTTGAATCATGTAAGCAATAATGGTGGTTTTTTTCCCCAAATGGAAGACAGAAAAAAAATTTTTATTAAAAAGCTTTCATCTATCTAGGGATTACAACATAGAAATCACTTAGGAATTCTATTGCTATAATTTTGACTAAGTGGAAGCATATAGAGAAAAGACCTATTAAATCCCCTTTCTTCCCTGCAATTCTATGTTGGCCATCACCCTCCAATTACAGCCTTGCTTTACAAATGTACCCTCCTTAGTCCTCTCCAGCAATGGATATTGATGAAGGGAAGTATAGACTTAATTACATGTTTCCAATGTAAAACTATCATCTGCTTTAAAAGGAAAACAAAACTAGCCAGAGATAAAGAACTAAAAGCAGATATTTTTTTCCTTTTGTTAAAGAATGCTTTAGTGTTCCAAGTCCATATTGGCTGGTACAAAGGAAATTTCAGCTAAGCTGTTTAGATAATGAGTTTATATAACATGATCAGAAGATTGTACCAAACTTCCAATGAACAATTGTGGAAATAATTTTTGTTCCAGTGAAGAAAAGTAGTACCCAACTCCAGTTTCACAAATAAATATTCCAAGAATATATCTGTCTCCCTACATACCTACCTAAAACCTAGCCCAGCAATCCAAACCCCTCCAGGGCCATGGGATAAGGCCCCTCCCTGCCTCTGCCACCTGGCTGTCCTCACCTGTTGTGCTTCAGGATTCTGGGCCTTAAGTTGTGCTTTACTATGCAGGAGGATCTTTGCTGTCCTGGGACCTCTGCAATTCACTTTCTCACAGCTGGCCATCAGTCAGCTAATGTCAATCTCACTCAGCAACACCTTCCTACACACAAAAGCAGAGAGTCCTATCCCTGTCCCAGCTGCCCTCCTTACTCTCCTGTCATGTCCCTGTTTTACGATCCTCCTGCATTTCTCTCCTAACCATTCACATCTTTTCTGCCCATAACCATGTCCTGCTGCTTCCCTCCACCTTCAGAACTCCAACTAATTCTGCGTTAATGGAACCTAGATCTGATTGTTGGCACCTTCTGAATGAAATATTTTCACTTTTAAATGTTTTCACTAAAATTAAAATGATATTGGGGCTGTGGTTGTGGCTCAGCCTAGCATGTGTGCAGTGTGGGTTCAATCCTCAGCACCACATATAAATAAAATGATATTGGGGCTGGGAATATAGCTCAGTTGGTAAAGTGCTTGCCTTGGGTTCAGTCCCCAGCACCAAAAAAAAAAAAAAAAAAAAAAAAAAAAAAA
>NW_025999998.1:2649875-2652103 GCF_001458135.2 Marmota marmota marmota | reverse complement strand
ACCTCTTTTGTTAGGTTGATTCCCAAGTATTTTATTTTTTTTGAAGATATTGTGAATGGAGTGGTTGTCCTCATTTCCATTTCAGAGGATTTGTCGCTGATATACAGGAATGCCTTTGATTTATGCGTGTTGATTTTATATCCTGCCACTTTGCTGAATTTAAAGTGTACAACTCAATAGTATTTCATAGTTTTACACTCAATTAGTTAATATCACCCCAATCTAACTTGGGAACATTTTCATCATCCCAAGCAAATTACCTTTTAAAGGATGGTTAAATGTTTGGGGAGTGGAAGAGAGAATAAACTAAAACAAAAACCAAAGGATTTTTAATGAGTTATGAATATTCCTGGTGGGAACTGACCCTGCCTGCTGGAAGGTGTACATTTCAATGACATGAGAAGGGCATTCTTTCCATTCTTAATTTCATTTTGGAAGAAACCTCACTAACTTCTCAAAACTGCAAAAGACATTAATTTGCTTTGCCCATCAATTACATCCTTTTCCTTGTCCTTTAAAAAGATGGGTTTTTCCCCTCTGAAATAACTCCTGGCCACATCAATGAACACTCACCCTCACTCTCTTCCTCACAATGTTCATCTCCATCTGGTCATATAACTGCATTTGCTTAAGTACATTTCTCTACTCTTTCCTCTAGGCAGCTTGAGAAAATGCACTGCAAGAAGCGACAGAGCAGTGGATGGATGGAACATTTTTCATCATCCAGTCTATTCAATCCAAATTAATTTCAACTGGTCATTCTAAGAGATGAGCTTTTTTGTAAAGATTGAATAAAGCAGCTGTGTTTCATATTCTCCTTCTGATCTTCAATTTAATTCTTGAGGGCAAGGGTTTATAAGAATCACTTATGTATGGAAGATACTTTATAGACAAACAAGCTGGCAACTTTCACTTGCCCAAGAAAGCCTTGCTAATCAAACACCCAATTTTTTATCACCTCTAGGTGAAATAATAGAATTTTAGCACAGTCCCTAATTCAAATGCTCAATAAAAATTCTTCCTGGATAATTTTGATTAATGGTATATCAATACCTAAAGTTTATTAAACATCTACCATGTGCCATCTACTGACCTAAGTATTTTGCTTTAACTCGGTAATTTTCTACAAAAATAAGAGCAGGTATTATGCTATCCCATCTTTATTATTTCATTATCTCCATTACACACATTCTAAAAATAGGTAAACTGAGACAAAGTACACAATATGCCAAAATGACAGGCAGAATCCAAAATCAGATTTTGGTTTCAGAGCTCACACACTACCCCATCAGGAAATACAGGATAGAAATGGTTACCCTACAGAATAGGTGCTGGGCTATATTCTCTTATGTCCAAAAAATAATGAAATTCCACAGGATATAGTGCTATAGTAACAGAGAGAAAGAGGCTTACTGCATTCATATAAGACAAATATTGTAAAAATTAGTGAGTACAATAAGGTTCTTCAACAGTAAACAAGGAAAATGAGGGTATATTTACCATATGAGATGGAAAAATCACTAAAAACAACAGAAGCAGATGCACTAAACCATTTGAAGACTTAAACTATAAAGATTTACTATTCTAACAGATAGCTGGTAAAGACTGAGGTCCAATCATCATGGTCAAAGTGTAAACTCTAGGGTGCAACAGGAAGATATAAGTGATTTGAAACTCTAACAAAGACACAAATGGCAGCTTCTCAGTCTGCATCTTATATTAAAAAAAAAAAAAAAAGAATGATGAATAGCAAACTAAGGTATGTATGAAATAAAACCACCAGAAACTTTTATGAAAATTGGGTCAAAACAAAAATGATTCACCTCAGAATTTCACTGATACAGTCTAAATTCACCTTTAGTTTGCATGCACATTACCAAGAGCTGACCTCAGACCACCATCTAAAGCAGAAAACTGCTGGTCCATCATGAGCTTTCAACAGAAATCATGCTGGATTCTTCCCTCACACCACAGCTCTACACTGCAAACGTTCATTCAGGAAGTTACAAGCAAAATCATCTGGAGCACTCAAGACATAGGAGTGAAAAGAATTAATACACAACACACACACACACACACACACACACACACACATACACACACCTAACCTTTTAAAATAATAGTGGAGACCTGTGGGACATTTTAAATCGGCAATGGCAAAGACTATAATTTTCTGCTAAAGGGATATTATCACAATTTTTCAACCTAGGTTTGAGCCCCCCCCCCCC